>NW_020273018.1:877111-1203859 GCF_003268045.1 Sipha flava
ATTATTATTATTATTATTATTATTATTATTATTATTATTATTATTATATTATATATTAATAATATTATAATATTTTATTATTTATAGTTAATATATTATTATTAATAAATAAAATTATTCATTTATTGTTCAAAAAATTATAAAAAAAAAAAAAAAAATAGGAAAATGTCTAAATAACTTACGTGTATTTTATGTTTTGTTTCAGTGTAAACTCAAATGCAAAACATCTCTAAAATATATAGTTATAATTATAAAAAAAATTAAATTTAAAAAATTTAATTTTTGAATTAAAAATGAATTTAAATAAAAATTATATTTTACGGAAATTTTTATTATTTTTGCATTTTGTTCTACTTATATTAAAGTATTATTCAATTTTTTCCAAGAAAAAAAAAGTACGGAACGTGAATAATACATAAATGAATGCATCAAATCAGTAACTTATAAGTGTAATATTAAAAATATAATATTTTATTGAATTCAGTTAGCATTTATATCTACGAAACGCATTAGATTTTCAATGGGAATAATAGGGCCTTAGATGGGAGTTTAGTTTTGGTGAACATACTGACTGCAAGCAGTAATGTCTGTATGCACAGCAGTTAATTAAAAACGGGTTGGTTTTTTGGGAGGGAGAAATCCCCTCTTAAATAGACACTAGAGAAAATATATGCATAATATATATATGTATGTATACCAAATCATTGGTAAATAAAGCTGAAAGGATCTTTTGAAAAGAAAAACCTCCCCTACCGTTGGTTTTCAAAACGATGTATAAAACTTCCGAATGGGGTAGGTCGTTAGATGTTAAGGTTGTTTAATATACTAGTAATTTATTACTGGCCTGTAGTAATTCGTTCAGCATGTTTATCAATATACATACACTGTTATAATAGATGAACAAACAGTGCCTCAAGTCATTCAATTGAATTTAATAAAATTAACTTAATTATTTTTGTATAATTTAAATAAATGTAGTAACATTTTATGAATATTCAAATCTAAAATATTATTTAAAATATTGTTTGAATAATACATTATAAGTATAAAATATTATCCGTGTTAAATATGACGAATAATCCTAAACCTTATATTATTTAAAATAAATCTAAGTAAATATATACATATGTATATTAGATAATAATGATCGCGTAGAATGTCAATAAAATAAACTGTTTGTTGTGTCTAAAAAGTGAACTATGTAGTAAATTATAGTTATAGTATAATATTAAAAAAAAAAAAGTTGTGTTTAAATTAAAAGTACCATAAATTTAAAAATTTGTTCATTTTAAAAATCATTGATATTTATATATTTATAATTTTATTTTAATCTATATATATAAAATGACTTGTCCTGAGTGATTATTCATTGCCTAGATGGAACTACTGAAGCTATGAGTATAAAATTTGAACAGTATTTTCATTTTGTGTTGTAGACACTCAATAAAAAAAGATTTTATAATATATGAATGTATAAAGATAATAATTTATTGAAGATAATCATTTTTCGTTCATTTTTTAATTTAAAGAAATTATAAATGGTTCATACTAGTTCTGCATCGATTTATGTATATTATAAATAATGAATTCAAGCAAATATTTGTTAAAGTTAATTATACATATTATAACTTTATAGGTTAGGATAAATTATGCATATTCTATAAGTAAGCAACTGCTAATAATATTATAATAATATCATTTTACTTACTATTTATTATTTATATTTATTTAGATGATCTCAAACTCTCCTAAATTACTATAACATATTTAATTTCAATAAAATTTTTAAGAATAAAAAGTAATATGGTATTTAAGTGCATCTTAATTTAGCAATGTATAAAAATAAAAATATTTACTTTAATTTATCAATCATTAAATATAAAGTATAATTTTATTTTTTTGTATTCTTAATATTTTAGATATGTTTCATTGCGGGAATTTAAAATAAATGAAATAATGACAAAAAGGAAAATATTTTGAGTTATGTAATAAACCATTTTTTATTAAATTAACATAAACAGTAATGGACACTCCAATGGCACTCAGAAATTATTTGTACTTTCTGCTTCGCATAACAGACTAATATCGCTAAATACTTTTCATGATGTATAAAATATTATCGCTAACGATTATCCCATAAATAAATGAAAATGAACATAAACGACATTTTTGAAATGCACTGATATTTTGTATTCAATAAAACAATGTTACATTACAAATATAATTAAAAATGTCACAATAAAATAGTTGAAAACTGCCTGTATAATAAATTATAAAATAATATTATGGTGATAATAAATATTAAAAATTATGTGTAAGGGATTGTCCTTAAACAAAAACAAAAAAATTTTAAAATACATCAAAAAATAAACAAAAAAATTAAAAAAATTAAAATACATCGGAATCAACAAATCAGGGTTATAAATGGTTTCATTTAGATATAATTATAAAAAGAAGCGTGTATAAATTATTATAATTACCATAATTTGTATAAGCTATATTTCTTAATAGATAAGATATAATTTCACTCCAGAATATTTAATAAGATATTTTTACAATGAAATTCATTAAAAATAAAGTATGTACTAGTAGAATACTTTTATTAGCTACATTTTAAATTTGCTATCATTTTAATAACACTATTTTTGTAGAAAAATATGTCAATTAGACTATTAATTTTCTTAATACAGATTAGTTTTCTATAAATACAAGAAAATATATATTTTTATCGGGACAAAACATAGAATGCGTTAATATTTACAAATTACTGTTCAGACCATTTATTGGATTTTAAACGTTTTCAGTTGCTCACACAATCAAATTTTTACAAACGATATTACACATAAAATCTAACCCCGTATTGGTTTTTATTTTCTTATAATATAGAACGTATGATATATAATTATTATATTAAATATTAATTGTTATAATTTGACATTAATTTTTATTGAAAATATTCCTTGTGCCATGTAGACGGGTTTAGATTGCCGTTTTCTTATAAAATTATGAGTTACACGACTATTGGAATTTTAATTTTAAATAATCAGATTGATATTTAATTAGCCCCGTAAACCAGTCGAAATATGGCGGCTAGCATTCACGGTTCGATTGTCTTGGCTTTGTAGTCTCTCATAATAATATCATAATGTGTTCCGGTATAATGCAGCAGCAGATATCTCTTTGTGGTGTGTACTTTGAATCGTTGTTCGATTACATGGAACAGCGGTCTTCTAAGGAACGTCGGGGTCTCCTTGCATCATCAATGGGTCTTTTAGTCAAGGGAAGGGATCTGCCGATTGATATGTTTTTCATACCCCTCCAGTCACGATTATAGCGTCCACGACGACTATCGATTGGTCACTGACTTATCCCCCTCCCCAAACGTTCTTTCAACAGTGGTAAAAACATGGAAGCGCCTACACCCCATCCGGCCTATTCGTGCTCCGACCCTACATTTTTATTTATATTTTCCACCCTTCTATTTTTCATTCCCAAAGGGTCCGTCTATCTAATATTGGTGTCACACAATTTTGTTTGAGTTGTGCAAGACCGTAAAAACACCTGGATTTAACCGCATCTAATCTATATATACATTTTGCAGTATAGATATAGTATGATATGCGCCGTTTGCAAGTCGATCGGTTTTCACTTTAGATTCAGATTTATTGAATTATTAATAATAATGATATCGGCAATGAGTGAATCGTTCAATACTATCGATAAATAGTTATAAACGGTTTAACGTTGATATAATGGAGCTACAACTAGCTATACTTAACACGTGTAAGGCAATTATTCTAATATTTTATGAATGTTATAATATGCATTAGTGTTATTTGATATAATTCCTTGTAGAGTCAATAGTGTATAATTCACCTAAATTGAACGAAAGAAAATACTCGTAACTCATTTTAAGAAAAATTTAAAGTTCGCCAAGATACATATTTTACACTCATTAGTATGAAAAGTTCACCAATAAAAAATATCGTGATTGGTTAAAATATAATAAAAGCTACAACGATAGTTTCAGTTATTCGCTCAATTTATACAATATTTACGGGTTCTAATAGAATCCATTATAATCTTAAAATTAAGTAATTTTATCATTATGAACTTCATATTTTTAAATACTTTAAGTATACCTAGTTTAAAATAATTTAAGTACATACTTTAAAGAAGTACTGTGCCTTATAATAAGTATGTTGTATATTTTAATTACCATAATTTACATAAAATAAATTTTTTAATATTTTAAGTCCTTTATATGATAATTATATAATATAGCACTTTTTTTATTGTTTATCTATGTCTACTTAACATTAAATTATCATTCTTTTGCAATAAGTTCTGAAAACATGAAACATAATTATGTTACTTGTATACATATAATACTGAATTATTATTTATTTATTTTTTATGACTATTTTCAGTAAATATTAATTAGTGTTACTATGTTGGATATGTTAAAATTGTTGTTGTGATATTTTTTTTTAAATATGATCGAAAATACTTAAGTATGGCAACAAAAAATATTACGTGTAAATGTACGCGTTAAATGTCCAAAGAAAACATGACAACTTAAATAATTATGTGATCATTAAAGTAAATGTATTTTATTTACAGCTTAAATGAAGAATGCAATTCGTTGGATTTAAAAAAAAGCCTTATTATAAAAAAACTTGCAGATTGGTTATTGATGACATTTAAAATAAAAAATAAAATATAAACGATAAACACATTTTGATTAAACCATAAATTTTTATTATTTTGATAAGAATATTATTATATTAGTTTTACAATGGTTATATTACCGATATCATAAGCATTTTATATAAAAATAAGAATATGCATATAAAGTAGCAAGGATTTATGGAATTTATCAACGATTTTATGTGTTATAATCAACATTTAAATAATAAATAAATATTTTTTGTTTTTATTTTAGAAACTCGTTCGTATGTGGCTTTAATAAAATACTAATATTGATATTCACTAGAGCTAGACATATAAATACCTATGTACTTATTTTGTGTTTATTCGAAACTGTAAGTGCCCTATTACATACTTTGACTAATGCTACAAAATTAAATTTTAGATACGAGATTCTATATAATTCTAGATTCTCATAAGTACTTATTGAAGATACCATTTATTAATATACGTGTAGTTTAATATGAAACGAAATGTTTTATAGTACGAGTATAACAGAATTTATAACATATACCATCAAAGATAAGCATGTTTTGCAATTTATAATTGAAGATAAGTAAAATTATACAAAACGATAGTATGATATGTATCTGCAATCCTATGTGCATTAAGCATTTCAATGGGTAATTTCCAATACACATAAAATAATATGATAGTAGTTGAAAATGTTCAAGAATTTAAATTATTCCGTTGTTAGAAATCATCGATAAGTAACAACGTATAATTGTACAAATTTGCATACTCTTTGTTACACACTAGTTACTAAAAAATTATAAAATTTATAAATTTTGAAAACGTTATCATACAAAATATTTTCTGTACAAAATTGATTATTAATAAATAGATAAAAAAAAAACAATGTGTACCTACCAATTCCGTATGTTTCTTTTACAAGCAATACAATTTATAAATATAATTTATATTTTTTTAATTCTATCTTCCGAAAATAGACACATATTTTATATCCTAATTTAAATATGTTGGTTCTATCACAAAATATTGTGAACATAATTTTATGATTTTTGTAACTCAATTTATTAAAATACATATTTTATCATTTGTTATTGTACGAGGTCTAATCAAAAAGTATCGAGACTGATACGAGTAATCGTAAACTGGTTTGAGTATGAACTTGCACGTGCTATATTAATCTAACTTTATATTTTGGGAAAATATATTAGACATAGATTAGATTAAAATTGTCCCAGTCGGCTTCTAGGTGCGATTAAGTCAAGTGTGTTTTTACGTCCCGTCGGATTTCATAATGAGCGAAAATACAGAACAACGAGTGTGCATTAAATTTTACCATAAACTGGAAAAAACGGCTACTGAAACCTACCAAATGTTATTGTTAGCTTATGGAAATGAAACCAAGTCCCGTACTCGCGTTTTTGAATGGTTTAAACGATTTAAAGAGGGTAGAATAACTGTTGAAAGTGATGAACGTGAAGGACGCCCATTAACAAGCCGCAATGAGGAAATGATCCAAAAAATACGAACAGCAACACGAGATAACCGTCGTTTGACAATTATGAAACTTAGTAATGAGTTTCAAATTTCATTTGGATCAGATCAAACCATATTAACGACTGTTTTAGACATGAGAAGAGTTGCAGCCAAATTTGTTCCAAACCTGCTCTCAGATGAGCAGAAATAAAATCGAAACAGATCGCCACTGATTTGCTAAAGTGTTCCGAATCTGATGATTTTTTTTTTAAATCAATTATAACTGATGACGAAACTTGGGTATATGGCTACGATCCAGAAACAAAGGTACAATCTTCGCAGTGGAAGACACCTGATTCATCACAACCCAAAAAAGCTCATCAAGTTCGGAGTTAAGTGAAGGTCATTTTGATCGTTTTTTTTTGACTACCAAGGTATTGTTCATCATGAGTATGCTCCAAAAGGACTGACCATAACAAAGGAGTACTACATTGATGTTCTTCGCCGTTTACGAGACGCTATACGAAGAAAAATACCTGAGTTTAAAGAATCTGGTAGTTGGAAATTGCATCACGATAATGCACCAACCCATTCAGCCCATGTTGTGCAGCAATTTTTGGCCAAACATGGTATCCCAGTTGTTTCTCAACCCCCTTATATACCAGACCTAGCTCCATGTGATTTTTTTTTTATTCCCAAAAATAAAAATGGCGCTTAAGGGTAAACGTTTTCAAGATGTAGATGAAATAAAACAAAATGCGACGGAAGAGCTACGAAGAGTTTCTAAAAATGACTTCCACAGGTGTTTTCAAAAATGGCAGGAACGTTGAAGAACATGTATGGACTCAGAAGGAACATACTTTGAAGGAGATTGAATGTAAATAACTTTATCTAATAAATATTTATTTTTTTTTTTTTAACAGTCTCGATACTTTTTGATTAGACCTCGTATTGCTCTGACTCTTAGATATTATTTTAATAACTTTTAGAGAACAGGGTATATACATATATAATAATTATAATATTTATATTGAGTACTTAAAAAAATCTACGAATGGCAACTAACATCAAAAGAAATAATTAAAATAATTATTTTTTGAAACATTATTTTTATACTATTTATTTTAACAGAGTAGTCATGAATGGTATGGTGATTTTGGCTGTATGACATAAGCGCCATAGGAACAAAAATGATCTATCATTTGCGCCAAGATCTGTAAGACATAAGTGCCAATAATAATGTATACCTATTTTACCCGACATATGACATATGACCAAAATTAATATTTTTTATAAGTAGGTAGTTATTTAAAAATTGCTACATTCTTATAAAAATAATATTAAATATTATATTAATATTATCATGTCGATAATAAATTATAATATACATGCAAATCAATATAAATATAATAAATTAATAAATTGGTTTCTATTTTATAAAAAAAAAAAAATGTCGAAAATAAATTATAATATATAATTATATAATATTATAATGTATAAATTGGTTGATTTTTTAATCCTACTCTTTTCACGTATTCTGTACGATTTATTTCACCATCCTGGTATTTCTTCCGTTGAACAATTATTTTTTCGTGAGATATCTTTAATTTATTGATACGAGGAGAGTTCATAAATAAATAAATAAATTCGCTTTGTAATTTTAATAATACATCAATTACTATATGAACGGAACAATGAGCCGCATAAAATTGATCTTTTAAATGTCGATGATATGATTCAGCCGCATTTGTAATTCGTATAACCTCATTATCCGGAATTTCAGTCCAAATTAATATCTGTTATTTAACCGAGGCTCACAGGTACTTACGATTTTGGCGCTTTCGTACGATACAATTTTAGCGCTTTTGTACGATACGACTTTTTTTTTTTTCTTATCTCATTTTGGTGCTTATGTATTTCACTGATGATTTTGGTATGAAGTGCCCCTAAAATTACACAATCCGAAAATTCAAAAATATAATTAGATTTATGAACTAACTAATAAGGTGTTTATTATTTTCTTGTTTCACTGTTAAAACAACAATATATTTGATCATGGATCAACTGGTGCATTATACTTACAAAGTTAAACATTATGATTATTCATTTCAATATATGATACAAAATAGCATACATTTTCATGTCACTTTAATATCACGTACATATAAATCTAACCATTGTACAATATAATTGATAGAACCATAGTTTTAAGTCATACACTAATTCACAGTAAACTTACAATTGAACACCTAAAGATGTTATATCAGTATATATATACGAATATATGTATACAAGTACAACAATACAAACACGACCGGCGGTTTGCTTTTGAAATGGGAAATGGTATATTTCCTGGTACACTCGGCCGACGGCGGCAGAAGTGTGGGTGGTAAGAAGGGAACGCAGCAGCGGTATACGACGGCACCCGGTGTAGTGGCGACGAGGGGTTGTTCTTAAGTTCGGCAATGTCCAAGATTAAACTGTAGGTGACATTAAGGGTGGCGGGTGCGTGTATCACGGCGGGTTAAGGAGTTTGTTAACGTTAAAGTGAACGCGAATAATTAAAGTTGCGGCGGTGTATACGGGAATGCCGAGCAATCAACCAGACTGGACGGCAGCGATGGAACGGTGCAGAGGGGTGCGCGCCGGTCAAAAGGGCCCCGCGGCCGGTTGCCGGACAACTTCGACAATTTCATAATAGACAAGATTCCTCCAAAGTTGCCGACGCGCCTTAAACTTTACGTAAACCCCTTCGCAGCTTCCTACCTCCCAGTACTACACTACCCTTGCAGCCTTGCAGCACAAACATACACACACACGCACACACGCGCTCGCGCTATGACTTTACGAGGTAGCTCGTACTGACCATGTCCGTGCGCATTCGGTAAATTTAAATCAGATTTAATTTATGTGGCAAATTACAAGATCCCTTATATGTGTTTGCGCACGCGCGCTCTTCGGAACACGATCGTGGAAGCCGGTAGGTACTTCCCTGAAGTACGATGGCGTTAGCGACGACCACTGTGGAAACTTTAGAAAACTTTATTCGAACTAAGCATAAAGTGTTTGAGCCGATCGTTTAACGGTAAACAATAGTACAGATAATATAAACATTTTTGTAAATATGAGTGGTTAAATGAATCGTATCTTACCACTACTCTGTTGCTGCCGAATTAAAAACAACCAAGTATAACAAAACCATAATGGCAAGCAAAAAATTCAAGAAATTAAATTTTTTCTCCAAATAGGTGTAAACGCGGTAAATATTATGTCCGGGTGTCAACTGGAAAACACAACTTTACACGTATAGTTAAGATATTTATTATAGCATTTAGAAATCAATGAACTCTAAATGATAAAAAACGTACTCGTTGTATTAGCACACTAATACATTATACATATTACAGTCATGAATATTATATTATGCCTATGGTGTAAGCATGGAATAGTACAGATATCTATAATATGCGAGTACAAAACTGTGAAACACTGATGCATCGTTTATAAAAATAATAAAATAGAGTACATCAGTACACAATGATATAAATACAGAAATATATGATGATTTAAATAATTTAAACATTTTGATATAGTTTACCTTAGATATATAATCAACAGTTATAATACATTCGAAAGCCAAAAAAATTATTTTGGTATTGAAATTAAAAATGTTATTGTTAATAGTTATTGCTGTAACTATGATCAATTTTCAATACTTTTATTATTATTTTTATTAATACATATATATATATAATGTAGCCACCGCAATCATAACGGTATTTATACGATGAATTTGTAAAGTAGCTAATTTCATAAAATTACCAACGCCGTTGTCAAATATATTGATTCGGCAGCCACGATTATTTAAGACTGTCGATTGTCGATTGTAAGAAATTCAATTTCATCAATTGAATAATATTTATGAATAAAATTATAATTTAATTTACCTTATATATACCGTGTGTTCAATTTTGAAGGTAACAAGAAATATTTCGAACGCAAGACCCTGAATTTAATTCGGTTTTTTTTTTACAGGGTACAGGACTTATAAATACATATGTTTTTGATAAATTCTAATTCTTAACTTTTTTTTATCTGTGCATGCGCAGTAAAATAAAAATGTCATAAATAGGAACCATCATTTTTGACACTGGATTTAGTTTGCACTATTTTTTTTGAGCAACTTTGATCTTTACAGTTTTTTAATATGTTCAAAATTGACGTTTTTAAGACGGTCGAAAGTTTAAAATTAGGTAATTCGTATTTATCGCATATATATAATAACTACTTAACGTCTTTAATTTGTCTAATCTTATTTTAATGAATATTTATAACCACGATATATGGGCGATTGTAAATTCCACCAGAATATTGGTTAAGAGAAAAAGGTAATAAAAGGTCAAGTGTAAACTGCGTCAGTTTTTTTTTCTTACCTGTAATGGATATATGTAAACTCGGCCAGTTATTTTTGCACAATGCTCACATTGCCACGTGCCTTCTCAGATTAAATACTTTGACATCAATTGTGATGAATTTTTTTACTGTGATTAAAATTTTAATGTGGACGGTTTTTAATTATTATTATGAAAATATAACTTTATATTATTAGGTATAATGATTATTTATTATGATTTTTTACTATGATTTAAATATTTTATGTGAACGATATGATATTATATAATATTATAATTTTTATTTAATAATATATCATTAATTTTATACTACTACTTGATTTTCTTCACTGGCGGAGTTTACATGTGCTCAATTTTACCTGATTTTTTTAGTAAAAAAAAGGTACTTGTGGAGGAGTTTACCTACGCCCGATAATATACACCTATATATTATACATTCAAGATTTAAATCATGAACACTATATTTCCAATGACATGTTTTTGTTTTTAAATTATACAATTTCATGAATACAAAAACCTTCACTGATTTAGTTAGTAAATCTATTTATAAAATTGCAGAGTATATAAACTGCCAAATAAAACTGAATGATCCGAAAAAAGTCTCGAAAAAAACTTATGTAACTATGTACATACATATAGTGCATAAAGAAAATATAAAAATTAAATTATTACATTTTTAGTAAAAAGTCAAATATGTAATATGTATTCATTCTTTCAATTTCAATAACGATTATATTAATAACACTGCAACAATACTGTATTTTAGTTTTTTTTTATAACAAATATGTATGTTTAGATAATTAATTAACTTATTTGAAATAATTTAAAGAAATTAAAAGATATACAACTTAAAATATTATTAAACTCCCTCTTTAGTGTTATTTAAAATGTACACACATAGATCAAAATTAAATTATTCACATCTTAATTTTTATTTAAATATGTTTAATATTTGGTAAAGCATATTTTATTATGCATAATATCATATTCAGTGCATCGATATCAATAATATAATTAATAATATATAATAATATAAATATATAATAAATGGGTATTATAAATTCTAAATCCAAAAATCTAAGAAAAATGTGTCTATTAAATAACCGAGAAGAATTCGATATAAAAATCAGAGTTATATATTAATTTGAAATACCTACTTATTCCAAAATTAGTTCATATTCTAAAAATTAATCTTCGAAATTGTATTAATTCAAATTATATATTTGGAATTTATTTCAATTATATAAAATTATAATTTAAAAACATAATGTATGCTTTATAATATAAAATACTGTGACTCATAAGTCCTAAAATCTATTCGAACTCCTGTCAAAGTTTACAGAAACCACAACCTTAAGCGACCATTTTACTGGGTAGTTAGATGAAAATTAATTTTCTAACCGCACTCCAACATTCAGAAAATTTAACTTTATTAAATTTTAATAATTCTAGACCAAACTATATTACTTGTAAAATTTTAATTGTTAGAACAATCACTCGGCTGGTATATTTTCATTACATTATTTGTAATAATATTTATAATCGTTGCATTGAAAGTACTCTTAAATTAAAGTTTAAATAGTTATAAATAATATTACATACAATGATTACTTTAGTTTATACGAAGCAATTACATATTTGTCCCATTCTATATATTTGTAGGAAATTTGTAAGAATGTTAATAAGACACATAGTTAAACTCACAAAATAGGTAGTTTTTGACACAACTATAGATAAAAATTGGATGGTCTTTTATAAAACTTAAATATTTAAAAAAAAAAAAAAAATTATAATTTTATTATTTTATAAGTATATTATTAATGATGAAAAGTAAATAATATACATATATTATAATAATGAAAGTTTTAAATTATGCTTTTTATTATAATTTACATTTAATTAAATTTTTAATTGAAACTGTTTATCAAATGAATTACATTGAAAAAAACAGCAGATGAATAAAAATCACTTGCTAAGTAAATGTTTTAATTTTTATTAGCAATGAATAATAAAACATCATACTGGTAAATTTATTTATTTTTATAATATGTGTGTGGTTGTAAATAATACGAAATAATTAATAATTAATATTAATTTTAAATTATTTATAGAAATAAAATAAAACAATTTTGTGGTTAAAACTTTTAAAATATAAATAAAATACAAAAATAAAAGATGGCATCCAGAGTAGTGTTTTGCAATTTGTGTAAATTTTAAACATGTATACTGGTTTCGAATAGATATATCATTATCAGATATAGAACCGATTTTTAATTAATAATAAGAATGATATACGATATAAAATATTAAAATATTTGTTATAATGTATTATTCTTAAAAAATCTTACTCTTATAATTATTATATTTATATCTACTAAGTACCTAGTATTAGATAAATACCTAGTAATAAATAAATACCTAGTAATAGATTGATTTTTACGCCATTTTGCATAATAAATTGGTTAGTTAAATTGGTTATTGGTTGTAAAGATTTTGTTTTTTGGTTGATCAGAAATTACTTTTTTCGATTTATAAAGTATTATTATGAAAAACCATAGCATATTTTTTCAATACATATTATAACGTATTTATTCTATCAACATATTAAATGTTTTCAAATTAAATATTTAATGCGAATATTATTCGATTCTTATAAGTTAACTAACCATATAGTACGATATGAAAAAAAATAGACATCGTTATGAACTTTTACATAGCTTACAGAGCCGTATGATTAAAGGCAATATTATGGTCCTTCGAGATCTCAAAACTGACTTCGAAGGAGTTTACAGAATTTATTTGATTTTGAAGCCAAATAATTATATTATTTTTATTCATGTGGGCGCCTGCTACAATAAAATAATAAGACCCGACCAGGATAGTTTTTACATTAAAAAAACATTTTCTTCGTGATGTTTGCTTTCGGTATACTTATGCGCTGGCTATTGCCCGGCCAACAGTCAGCTTTTATTGCATCTAAAAAGGGGCCCGTTTTTCAATAAAAATAAAACAAAATAAAAAAAATTATTACGACCCCGAGACGAACGCAAGCAGAAAGAGATTTTATGGCATTAATATAACCCCTCGTGGTGGCATAAAGAGCGAAAAGGAAAAAAAAATAAAAAAATATAAAATCAGTAGACGTTCTCGAGTGGCGGCCGAGGTTCAAAATATGGAAGCCTGTTCTCTGGGTCGTGTTGGATAGGGTAGGATGGTGTGGTGTAAAGGAAGGACAGAAGGGCGGCCGAGAAACGTGGCGTACAAAAGGAGGGAGACGAAGGCAAGGCTGCACCCGGAGCGAGAGAGAAAAAGGATGCTACTGGGTGTCTAAGATGTTTCTGCTTTCCCTGCTGGTTTCCGTAAATTTCAATTTACGATCCGACTTGTAACTATACGAGTGTACACACACACACACACACACACACACACACACACTTGTGTTCATCGTGGGTTTCCTTAACGTCCCGCCCCCTCGACCTGTCGCTTCCACCTACTCCACGAACCCCGCCGATTCTCCTCTACCTCCACCCTCTCACAATGCCTCGACGTCCCATGCTCCGACCCTTAATTAATTGGCAAACTTTAATGTACTCTTCCCGTCTTGTAAAATATATATAAATATATATAAATATATATATAAATACGGCCAAGCGCACGCGTGAGTTCCAACTATATGTACTACCGTATAACTGCATCCATCACTTCCGCTCCGTGCCTAAGCTTTGTAATGCAAACAGAAGTTGCTTTTATTTCATGTTAAATTTCTGAGCTTTTTTTCACCCCTCCTCAAGAGTTATGCCTATATTGTATTATGTACGTGTACAACAGCTACTTCCAGAAATCCTGAATATTACGCAGAACTACTCAGAAACTCAAGTAATTGTTTGTAAATATTACGACGACGGTTGAATACTGTATACACCGCGGGCAGGACGTGTATACTTGGTGTATACATTATATTCTTTCGGAAACTGCATACATTCCATATCAATATTTTGCTCACCTATAATTCAAAATGAGCATTTTTCCTCCGACACATTTATAACACGTGATGGTTTGAATATCGAATACATGAGCGTATTCTACCAATTTTTCCATGTATTCAATTATTACATGTCACACAGTGGCGTCGCTATCATAGAGCAAAGTAATCGCCGTGCCCCATGGTCTCGGAGCGCAATGTGCCTTGGAGTCCTTGGACAATTCTGAAACTACTTGATAAATCAATATATATGAATTTACTATAGATAAATTGATTTTTTAATATTTAAGGACGTAAAATATTATAAATTTGATTATAGACGTTTTAATAAATTATAATAAATCTAATAATTTAAATTAAACAATTAATAACAGTTATATTATAATCTGATGTTTACAGTTTTATAGTAGGTAACAAACTAGATTTTCTTTTCATTTTGTATAAATATTAATTAACCGTTTATTAGGAGTATTTATTCATTATTTCATAGTAAGTACTCACATTTGACAATAATATTATATGTATATTTTGAATTTTCATACAAATATAATATTACCAGGGGACATAGTTTACTGCCTCGGGGCCATACCCCATCTAGCTACGCCACTAATGTAACATATATTTATATTCATATCCTGTTGTGTATAATATTCCCGTCTTCAACGACCGATAGACTGTATAGTTCCAATTATAAATGCTTACAAGTAAATTTAAAGTAACCATTGACATTGGACTAGTTGGATCACTATTTTGGACATAAAAAATAATACGTTGCGACAGACAACCGCGGTTTTTTCACAACATGTCCGAGTTGTGTTTATGGTTTACGACGATGGTTTTGAGATGCGCTCATGATAATAATTGTTATTCTTTTTTATAAGTTATATATATTCGTAAATATAAATCCAGTGAATATTTCCTGAGTAATAGCCATTTTCAATTCTAGAGAAAGGGTAGGAAATATATTTTAGTTGTATATTTATTAACAGTAATAAATATAAATTATTAGCAACAGGTAGCTTCTATATTACTCCATAGATTACTACAATTGTGCATTGGTGACATCCGACTTTTTATTAATCAGTAAGCTCAATATCAGTATTTTATTTTTACTATCATTTATAATACTTACAAAAATATAAAGCCCTATGAGTCTACTATTATTTTAAATATTATATCATTTAAAAATAAGTAATAAATACTGGGTATTTTTTATAAAGATATAGTTATGAATATAGATATTATTAAATGTTTATAAACAAATTAAATGTACATTTTTTGATTTCATATTAATTTTATAAATTATACATATGTTTTTATTGAATATTATATATTTTATATTATAAATATGTAATACTCGCTCCAATCAAAAACTAAAATATAATATAAATTCGATTACAATTATTTGATATTGGGTAGTCTTATTTTATTTATCTTAGCATGAAATACTTTTGTAGGAACTGGAGTTCGACATATCCAAACATTGATAAACTAATGCTTAATAATGATTATTTAATTTTAAAAATAGTTTAACATAATTTTCTCAAAATATTATTTGGTTGATGTACCTACGATCGTGTTGGGAATTTTTTTTACAGTTTATACGAGTATCAATGCGTTAACCAAAATAATAAGATCATTTATATTTTATAAAACGAATAATCTTTTTTTCCCGCTCAGATTCTATACTGCATAATTTTATCAATTAATTAAGAAATTTATTTGATGAGAGCAGATTTCAAAGACCAGATTTATGTATTTTTAATCATTGAAATTTAGTTTGACACAATTTAGTAAAACAAGTAACTTTACTAAAACTCAAGAACATGAGTCCTCTAATAATTCGAGGAATTCCAAGTCAAATCCCCTAGTTTTAGGTGTAGGTATATCATTTTGTACTAACTTTAACATTTCAAAGGTTTTCTCCTTGACTATCCTCGAAGCCCTTTTCAAAAAGCTATCAAACTTTACTTAATCTTTATTCAGATACATAGTCTACTCGTATATTATACATTTGTGGGTAAAGTTTTGTTGCATTGTAACTACATTGAATAACTATTTGGAAATATTAATGAAACTAATATAATAATAGAAATAAAAATAATAATTACAATAATAATAATTATATTAATAATAATAATTAATCGATTAATTTTAATCATTTATATATCTATTAAATATTGTCTGAATAGTATGTCATTTTTATATTTAATTTATACCTATTTATTAAAACGATTTTTAACCGTTAAAAATCTATTCTCCATTCACCCTTATAATTTTTTTTATCGCCAGGTGGTCCTGGTCAGTAGACTCACACAGCATCCTTTTATAACTAGCTGTTATGAATAATAAAAAACATACTGCATACAATAACCGGACCATAATAAATCACAATCCATTCTATATTCCAAAACACGTTTTTGGACACAACAAAAAAGGACTATAGAGAAGAGTAAAGTATAAGATAATCAGGTTTGGCCACTTGTATTTTAAAGAGGGAATGTACATATGATGAAAATTGACCAGTTACCTAACTAAGGCAAACGCAAAAATATCATTGTTCGAATAAGACGATAGTTCTTTTCATACTGTTTGAAAAATTACTCCAATACTTATAACACACGTCTAGTTTTTACATTACTAAATTAGCAGATAAAAAATTTAAATATTCAAATTATCATGACCTAACTGACCTCTAAAATATAAATGGAACTTATACAAAAGTATTTTATTTTACCGTATTTCATATAGTTTTATTCATTCTTGATTTATTAATTTTATTTTATTATTTAATGAATGCTCAAAACAACATTTACAACTAGTTTCGATAAAATAATATCAATGATACTGATATTGTGTAACTATCTATTGTTTTACATACTTAATTATTATGTTCCGTCACTAATGTTTTTATCAATTTGTTACATTAAATAAAATGTCATAATACAAAAAAAATTAATAAAAACATTAGCCACAATAATAAGACGACCATTCGGATAGTTAAAAACGTGATAAACTCCTCTTTTCCTATTAAGATTATTATTAAGAGAATGTTAGCGCAAAATAAAACGTATACAACGCTCCAGAGACGGCGCCGTGGCAGACAGTAATCACACTTATTATGGTCGACCGTGACGGTCCGTCTGCCATAGTTTCGGGAGAGGCACATTATTATTCCATGAATAGTGATATCTAGGGCTCGAATTTTAAAGCAAATGCTTCTTTTTTTATTTTGAATAAGGTATAATTATAAGAAATTTAAAATATTATATGTTTTGTACTTCATAAATATATATACAGTATATATACGTATAAATATTTTTTATATGATTAATATATAAATCACATAGGTGGTTAGGTTTATTCGCTGAAAATTGTGTAAATATAATAATATTATCCTCCACTAGTTAAATTGGAAACATCACAATAATATTTATTTTTATTAGGTTTCAGTAAGATACCATTTAGCTCGACATCTACAATAATAATTATTATTATTCCTGGAAAAAATTAATTGCCGAATAGTTTAAAATAGATCGTGCGTGCTAGACGCGACCAAATGCGCCGTTTGTCGTAGCGGTAGAAGTAACCGTCGACGTCGCCGTCGCCGTCCGTAGGCGGCAGCACATTACGAATGAAAAATTAAAATCGACAACAAAAAAACATGTCTATGAAAAATGGCTAATATAAAGGTTTAGAGTGTTTTTAGAGAAAAATATCAAATTATTAAAATTAAAGAATACAATATTATCTAGGACATGACATATCCATTTGTAGATAAAACAACTGAAACGGTAGTTATTTAAGATTAAAAAATTACAATTTTCGACAACTTAAAGAGATCGTATTTCTATTAAAAACTTATAAAAAACCAAATTGATATGTTATTCCCTAGATAATGTTGTTATCATTAATTTGTATTAATTAATAGATTTTACTACGCTAAGTATAATACTTTCAGAATAAAACCTATTTTTTGAAAACATGTTTTTATACCGAAATATAGCTGCGCTATATCATCCTTTTAATATAGTACTAACGTACTATATAGATAAATCGTCAATTTATCAAATAATATATTGTATGCGATAGGAATTAATTAATTAACTATACAATTATTGTAGGTAATATATAAATATATAATGTTTATACTAGATAAAAATCGCCACGGCCACCGCCGCAATGTGTTCTTGTCTACGATTTTAATATCGCTACCGCTCCGCCACCGCCATCTCCACCACGGCAGTATGTGGGGACCTTAACATTATGGAACACTAAGACCCAAAGTCTACACATTTATTTTATAATTCAGTAGAACATCGCCTATCCGGGGTAATAGTGGGGAATGGTAAAACGGATAAATTAAAAACACTGATAAGAGGTCACCACCACGTCTTTTTTAACAAAAACCACTACTAACTACTTCTTTTTTTAACAAAAACTATTTCTAATTCTAACGTTACGTGTCGATAATTATCACGATTTTCATTCTGAAAAAATATATGGATTCTTCGTAATATGTACAAAGAAACGATCGAGCTACGTTTTTAATTTTTGTAATTTAAATTGCAATAAATATTGTTGAAAATTCAAAAAAATACAGAATTTCAAACTTAAATATTTAATTAACTAAGAACAATTTTTAAAATATGCCTCGATTGATCTCTCGTACATGTAGTGGAAAAAAAGAATGTTTTGATACTGGTCTAGTTGACTCCCGCCAGGAAGGCAATTGCCCCGCCACTTACCTACCTATCTCTCGTATTTTTGATGTTATAAAATGTATAATAGTTAAAATGTTGAGAGAATATGGGGAAGTGCAAAATGGGACAAAGAGAAACGTAGAGGGACTAAGAGAAAATTCCTAGATTCTTATTTGTCAGAATTTATGTGGCGGAGTAAATTAAACGGTCGGGATCCGTTTAAAGAAATGTTGAAGGACATAGCAGAGTTTTGGTCACCTGCATAATTTTTATTATTCTTTTTTATTTTTATTTATTATTACCATAATGTATAATTTTTAATAAATGTATAACGTACATTTTTATTTAAATTATTGGTTATCGAAAATACAAAATGTAAGTGACGGGCGTCAACTAAACTTCAGTGGTGGGGGAATTGCCTTCCTGGCGGGGGTCAACTAGACCAGTACCAATGTTTTTTCAAAATATAAATCGAGATAATTATTGCGACGTATTGTTTGAATTAGAATCGTATGTTAAAGTGAAAAATAAACATTTTTTTGTGATCACAATATTACGTTCTGATATGTGCGTGCGAGTGCTTGCAAGAGCCCTCAGTACCGCCACCGTATCGCGTCAAGATATTGAACCTATATCAGGGATGACAAATCCATGGCATGCGAAAATTTTTACTATTATATATTATATAATAGGACCTATAATATAATATAAATAATTAACAAAGCAATATTATTATAAATATTATTATTATTTATTATATATTATTATTATTATTATGTACCTAAACTAACCTTTTTATATTAATACATTAATTATACAATCAAATTATAATATAACAAAATATAATACTTTTAATATTTTTTTCATGGCACGCTCTATAAAAAAAAAAGGTAATTTTGGGCACGCAGTGTTAAAAAGGTTTGCCATCCCTGACTTATACAGTGTAATATAATTAGATACATTATTTTATGGTATCCTATAATAATGTTATATACCTAGGGGATTGTAAACTCCACCAGAATATCGGATATAAAGATAAAAAGATAATAAAAGGTCTAATGTAAGCTCCGCTAGTTTTTTTTTCTTACCTGTAATGGGTATATGCGAACTCCAGCAGTATTTTTTGTGTTTTGCCTGTGAATCCTTTCATAGTCATCTAAGAAATTAATTTTATAAAAGTCAACCGGATGTTCATATTTTTAGTAAAGTTCTTACCAGGGGAGTAATTAGGGGGGGATTAGGGATAATTAGGGATGGATCCCCCCAACAATTTTTTATGTAATTTTTTTTTATTTATTATATTGTGATAATAACATTATTATTATTACGATTATTATTATTATTATTAAAATTTTGTTCTGTTGAGGGGGGGTGTTATTGTATGAGGTGTACAGATTTCACTAAAACCTATAATCCCCCTCCCACAAAACCAAATTTCTAATTACGCCACTGGTTCTTACCGAATTTCAAACCCATATTTATATAAAACTAAATGGTATACCTCTAATAACGATTATTTATCATGATTTTTTTACTATGATTTAAATATATAATATGAACGATATGATACAGTAGAACCTCATTAACCCGGACTAATTGGGGCTCTAGGTTGTTCGAATTAATAAAGTCCGGATTAAACAAAATAATCAGAAATCGTAAATTATAAATTTAAAAAAAATGTAGTGCATATTTTATTATACAAGTTTTAATCTAATACATACACGTATGTCTTGTGGTGTTTTGGCAAATAAACTAGAAAGTATACTAGAAGGTATAAGCGTATTTAAGGATTTATGACAATGACTATTGTGTATTTATTAGGATCAAAACTTATCAGATTTTATCACTCTAAAAAACTCTCGCTTCGCTCGCGAGTATTCAAGTCTTTTCTGGATATCATGTTCACAAGTATAAACTCTAATATATAAAAAAAAAAAATGTGTATTAATTTTATCCCATATTATTTCTTGATTTATCTAAGTATTTAAAGCTTCTATGGAAAATTCAATAATTGCCCGACTTTAAAGGCAAAAAATATAAATATAATTGTAAAATAAAAGCATAATCATGTAATAGTCAAATAGGTAACTACAAAACGTATAAAATATATATAATTAACTTTAACAGAACCTATACATAATAAAAAAGAATAAATGACAACGGTTAAAATTGCTTATAGTTTATCAGCAATGTATCAACATTGATCACGGATAACAATAAATTGAAGATTACAAATGTTTATATGGAACGCCAGCGCATTCTGTTATCAGGAATCCATTACTACTAATTCTGGCTCCATTTGACATATTTTAGGCGTTTCCAATATTTTTCATTGCATGGGCTATGTTTATTTAATCAATGGCCACACTATCTAGTATATTCTTTAAACGTCAACAGCCGCTTGTAGGTACTCGTATTATAATTTGATACCTAATGAATATAGTTAGACGATAATCGATAGCTATAAATAATAATCAATTATCAATGTTATTATTATCCTATCAATAACAAATTTTCTAAAAATAAACGTATGTATAATGGATTTTTTTTCTATTTATGAAGTAGGTATACGAGCGTATTGGTATTACATTTATAAAGTACACGCTAAATCACCATGATGGTTCACGGGTATACGTCGTATACCCGCGTATGCCCTCCAAAACACCACTGCGTATGTCTAACAATATGAAACCTAGAAAATAGTATGTAATTGTATTATAATCATTACGTACATAATCAGTACATACTAAGGTTAGCCCCAAATATTTCAATAGCCCGCCAAAATCGAAACTTTGTTAGAAATGTTATTAGTTGTTTTTATAATTATCTATTCGTTTTTTTAAAAATCGTAAAATAAGAAATAATGAAAAATTATTTTAAATATCATTAACAATACCAATTAATTCAGCTACTTGTGAAAAAAGTTTTAATGCAATGAAAAAAATAAAACTTAGCTAAGGACATCATTGGTTCAAGATAGATTTAGCGATCTTTCAATACTATATATTGAAAAAGATATATCGAAAAATATAAAAAGTTATGATATTTTGAATATCTTTCCTGATACAAATAAATATTTGTTATAAAATATTAATTATTTTTAAATATACGTTATTTAGTGTTTTTTAATACAATTTCAACTTATCTATATTTTTAATAATATTTTATTTATAATATGTATATATTTATATATAATTTATTTTTAATAAGTTTTACTTGTGCATGGGAAGAGGTGTAGGGGCGAAACCCCTGTGGGTTATTTTACATTGAATTATTATAGCCCCCCCCCCCCCCGAAAAATTCAACCAAATGTCCGCCCTATGCATAAAGGGAATAAGAGACCACTAATAGAAATAATAGTACAAATTACTTTGCACTGCAAAATATTTGCAGATATTTTTTTTATTAATTACTGTATTACTAATTACTACATCAAAACATGAGTCCCTAATTTTCGATAACTACAATTCAACAAATATGGTATACTGCGATAACGATTACAATGAACAACTGAATGATGGTGCGGAAAGAAGTGGTACCCGCATTAACATTACACACACACACACACACACACACACACTAATAATCATTTACAACTAACACATATATCTCGGGTGGCGACGATGAGATTAGAAATTGCCTAAATGTTGCTTCTTATACAAATACTATAGCGAGACCCCTTAAACCAGACTTTTTATTAAACGAATTATGAAAAAAATGTGTAGTGCTACATGCATATTAAGCGTGTACAATGTTATTTTATCAATTACTTCGAAACGTCAATAGCGAATGCTAAAATTACACTTAATAGTATAGAACAAATTCAACAGAATTGAAAATGTTCTATATGTATTAGATAAATATGATTGTTAAAGAACCTCTATTATAGTCTCTATTAATCTGAAATAACTCTTATTTACCTGTGACTTATATGGCTATATTTTTATAATTGAAAAGATTGTTTACGTGCATTTTACGTACATTTTAAGACCTGGACACCTTACCAAACAGGTACCTGCAGTTTCAGTTAAATTCAGTAATTTTATTATTTTTAACAATTACAATACTATACTAATGGACAGTCGACTTCTTAATTTAGTACCTAATGGGAAACGAGTAAAACACTCAATTTTTCGAATAATTTAATTGATTTGCTTTTGGTAAATATGTTTGTTACCATTATTTCAAATATTTTGATAATCGAAAAATAATAATTGAATGATTCGATTATTTGAAATAATCGAATCATTTGATTATTCCATTTGATTATTCCATCAGTAGTTGTAACATTTTTAGCACAATCGGTAAGTAATGTTGCTGAAGTTCAGCGGAAAAAAATGACCTGTATTAGCTCAGGAATACATTCAATTTAAATATACTACCTAATTCCTTAGGCATATTTCCAATTTTGTTTTTTCTAATAACCTGCTTGATACATTAACCGTTTTTATAACAAAAAAAATCTATCCGACGTTACATTTGTGGGTCATAAATCTAGGTATTTCTTAAAAATTCGTAGTCAAAACATCACTGGTTCGATTGTGTGGCGTACTTACGTCGTTTGCAATAAAAAGAACACTCAACAAGGATAATTAATGAAATTATAACAAATGCCGGGATAAACGGGCCAAAAGCGCTACAGTAATATTAACAAAAAAAGTAATAATTAATAAATATGTTAAATCTAAAAATAACATAAAATCAATTGTAATAATACAACAAGACAAATCGTATAAAAATAAATATAATATTTTTATCAAATATAACGGAAGGTACCTTGGACGGTCTGGCGTTCGAGTGGTTATGCCCACGCGACCGTGTTCACTCGTGCGACGAACGCCACAACCGGCAGAAGAATTCGATTGATCAGCGGTATCGGTCTCGATTTACAATAACTGGCTTCTCCTCGCACGACGATAACCGAAAGAAAATTTTGCGGACACGAGTCAACTACGGTTCGAACAGTCGTCACAAACACGAAGTTGTTCCCGGAGATGGCGACTCTACTGTACTATGTCGCAACCACAAAAACACACGGCCGGTGGCACGCGAAAAACGACGAGTCGGACGTTCGCAGAGAATGTGTCGACGGAAAAAAGTCCCGACAGTAATGGCGTCCACGGACCGGTAATAATCGTACCGCGATATAACTCGCCGATTGAAAATTCTCGAATATCACACGCCGACACCGTAATCGGGTGCTCCGGTTAACACGAAATGGGACAATTTGAACGGTAACGTGACACTTGCGCCAACGATCTCATTTTCTAATTCGAATTATTATATAAATCGCGTTAAATAAATTTATTCGTAACGTCCAGCGCACTTGTGTGGGAACAGTGAAAACGAAATATGTTTAAACGTTTATGCGTCATGCAAGGAGGTTGTGATATGTGTATAAGATTTAACCGAAAGTTTATGTTTTATACGGACCGTGGTAAACATTTAAGTTTCTGGTTGTGCTGAGAATATGCGGCCAGCGTATTACGCTGAAATTTCCACTTTACTACACGATGTTATAGGAATTCCTAATATCCCTCTCACCCCACACTTTTTGGGATTTCCACTTAACCAACCGCCACTATGGGTTCCCATCTTACCGCCCGCTGGACGGATAAATGGGACATTTCAACGCTTCGACCGTGGTCGAAAACCAAACTTTCTGTACAGGTGTGACAAAAATGTTATACCTAGAGTCATGTTTTAATTTCGATTACCGTTTAGCTTTGTGTTTATCATTTCGATTTCTTTATTGTATAGTACTTATAAGTGTAATAAGAACTTTTAATAGCTGATGAAATTATCTTTTGGGATGAAAGTAATTCAACAGCGGACGATCCTATAAGTAAGGGAGCAGGTTTTGGAATTTTTCAAGAATTTTGTGGAAGATTGAATGCTCTGCAAACGTTTTCAACGCCTATAATAATGATATTGAAATAATAGTCTTGAAAGATTCTTTCGATCTCGTTAAACATTTCCGTTCTTTCTTAAAATAATATTTATGTACCGTCACCATAATAACACACTTTCACGAAAACAAATAAATTGAACATGTGTCATCGTCAAGGCCTGGTTTTGTAAGATTAGGTCCAAGTGCACAATTTTTTTTAGGGCCCCTCAAGTCAAAAAAACGTTTTAGCAAAAATCTACGTAGAGGTAAGGGAATGTTGATGATAAAAAAAATGTATGTGTTAAAAGTATTATATTTATATATATATAAATAATATATATTTTATATATTTATATTTATAGTATTAACCGACATCACTAGGATGTTGGAAACATCAAATGTTTAGTGGGATAACTAAGATAAGGATTAAAAATACATCCCAACATAATGTGAAATAACTAAAGAAACTTTAGTCAAAATAAATCCAATAGCCGATCATTTATTTTTGACAATAAAAGATGATATAATATTATGATGATAATATGTGTTTGGGCCGAAACGAGGGTTGAAGGACCAATCACAATGACTAATAAAAAATAATAAGAATATATAAATAAAAATATAAATAGTAAAGTGGCGGGTGCCTATAATTTGTTGACTACGCAATTTCACCTACTCCCCGCGATATCTTTGTAGATAGGCAATCCAAGGTACGCAGTTGACCGATAGCGTTCGGCGGCGGCCACTG
This sequence comes from Sipha flava, assembly GCF_003268045.1. Lineage (NCBI taxonomy): Eukaryota > Metazoa > Arthropoda > Insecta > Hemiptera > Aphididae > Sipha > Sipha flava. The sequence continues at coordinate 903,003 of NW_020273018.1, forward strand.
ACACGACGGCGGCGCCCGAAAGGAACGGAATCAAGTTATTATTTATACACGGGAAAAAGGAATTTGAGTTTAGTTATCGGGGGGGGGGGGGAGGAGGTCTCTGTGGTCGAATCGGTCTGGTGCAATGACCACAGAGCTCACACACAAATCGGAAAAAAATACTAAAATTAAACCATCAGGCCACACTTAAATCTAACTTACAACGATGACTTGACTAGATAGAATGACGGTAACAATGGTGATTGAGATTATGAGCGACTTGAACGGCCTTAGACACACTCTCCGAGTACTGGCGGGCTTACGTGGAAGACACCGGACGCATCATGGATTGGCTGCAATTAAAAACAACGCAACCGGAAAAACTCACTTGAACACGGAGCACGAAGATGACAGCAAAGACACTCAAAAGATACAGGATTTTATTCACAATACACGCATTGGTAGAGGAAGAAATAATTTGTAACTAAATTTGTTGGTAACTGGATTGACTTTATTCAGTTGAATAGTAAAAGAGATAAGTGCCACAATGCCGAGAATAATAATAATAATCAATACAAAATAAATAATAATAAATGTATAGAAACAAAATGTTCAAAAATTTGCTTTATTAGCAATATAAAAACGAGCAAATGACAAAAATAATAATAATAAAAGACCGTGGTGCAACAATCGCAACCGACCATTGACACAGAGAAATAAACTCTAATAATATAAATATAATGAAAATAATTATCGGCGTTACATAACATGGTTAATTGGCAATAATATAAATAAGAATATAATAAATAATTAAAATTCACATATGTACAGTTGGGAAAACGGAAGAGGGAAGCAGATAAGGAAAAATGGACAATGCCACCGTGCAGATTAGCTCGCGTATATATTGGGTTCTTTGGTAATAGTCCGTGTAAACAATAAGTAATAAGTTATTATGAGTAATAATATATTATAGTCATATTGAGAGCTTCCAAATTTTTTGGTTATATGAACATCTTCACCAATCTCCGTGATTTGTTTATAGTTGATATACTTTCTATTTAAATACATCTAGAATCGATAGTTGTAAAGTATGAGCAGCACTCCTCAATACCTACGATGTATTAACTGCTGCACCCAAATCGTTGAAGATTGAAGGCAATGTCTCTTAATTATTTTCATTTTATTGTTCATTTATTTTATTATTATCTACATCAGAACATTCAGAAACATTGTTACTGTTTTCTTCATCTATGTGAACTTGTTCATCTTCAAAATTGTATTCATTTTCAAACTTTCGAGAACATATTCCTGTAAAAAGTTCTTCTGATTAAATGTTCAAGAACGTATTATTTAAAAACAATTAATTTACAAGAACGAATAACTTAACAACGTTTATGAGGTCTATCATTCAAGAAATTTAAATTTTTTTACATTTTTTTGACGAACATTTCAAAAAACAAACAATTTTAGTTCATTTAATTAATTTCGGTGAACCATTTACAAGAAAATCGTTAAAATTGTTTATGTTTTTTAAAATTAACGTTAAAATTTGAAACCATCTCTATTAATTGGTACAAAAAATAACAAAATATGCGAAATTATGCAATAAAAATTTTTATATCTGAAATATACATACTATGAATCGAATTTGTATCGAATCAGAATTTCAATATTCACTTTCTAGACAAATATGCAAATGCCTAAAGTTCCGAGCCTTGGTTATTAGTAAATAGTAATCTTACCGGTTTTTTAAAATTATGTCAACGTTAAGGCAGTATTTAAACGGAGCTGCTAAAAGGAAACGAAAAATAGAAAAAGAAAATGAAAATAAAAAAATCGCTGGATTTTCCGCTCAGGGCCCCATAAATTAATTGTATCCAGGGCCCCAAGAATCCTAGTTGCGGCATTGTAGGTACACATAGGTATATATGTATGATTTAACTGGGCGATACCCGCTGCCCAATGCTTACGCCCGGAATTTAATATACGTATACCTAATAGCTAAAATTATACCCATATAATAATAATATAGACAATAATTATGTGAATACATGGACATAAAACGTCAATCTTTGGCTGGAACGTTCCAAAAATAACAATATATAAACTTAGAAAAATAATAATAAAGCCAACCAGTAACCACTGAATAGTGGCCACGGCTATATAGTATAAGTGTATCTTAAATCATGTTAGTGAATACTGAGAATAGCAACAAACAGTGGCGTAACTATAAATTTGGGTCCCCGGGGCAGTATCAAGCGTTGGACCCCATACATTTATATTACAAAATTAAAAAAAAAAAAAGAATAAAAGTCATAACTTATTATAAATAAAGTTTATTTACGTCATATGTACAAAACTGTCAAAATTACAAAGTAGCTATTCAACATTTTTTTTTCTAGCTTTCATCTCAGAAAATGTTTTTATCAGTTCTTTAATGTCCATTTGTTCTGCTTCGTTGGCTTCTATGGCTAAGACTGCTAAATCGCGGAAGCGTTCTTCTTTATGGGTGCTTCTTAAGTAACTTTTATTAATTTTAACTTTGAGAATGATCGTTTGACATTGGCTGATGTCAGGGGTGGATTGGCAATTATTTTCGGCCCAGGAAATATGAAACAAACCAGCCAATGAACCGTAAATTAAACTATTTTACCCCTCCCTCCATAAAAAAAAATTTCAAAATTTGTTTAGTTTCACCCCTAAATTAGTAAAATTTACAATAACTTTACAATAATTATAGCTATAATAGTTTTGGGTAAGTCACATGATTAATCAGTTCCAACTTGAACTTGAATTTTGATCTTAATGCATCTTTAAATATATATTTATTTTTTTAATGATTTTTATTTATTTTATAAAATAAAACTTTTTTTTTGTAATTATATAATAATATAAAGCGGCCCAAACAAGGATCGGCCCATCGGGAAGATTCCCGATTTCCCGATAGGCCAACCTGCCCCTGGCTGATGTTACTGGCAATGTTAAAAATAATATTAAAGCAGTTGCTACTTCTGGAACACTTGAAGTTAGTAATGGTTATTTTATTAAGAACTTTAAAAATTATTTTATTGAGTTTAACTTGGCTAACTCTTCTTTTATAGTAGTCATTAAAACTAGCATAACTAATTGTAGGGAGAGTTCAGCAAATAAATCGTTACTAAATTTTAATTGTAACTTCTGTGTAGATTCCATGATATCTTTTTCTAGAAGAGAAATTAATACACTAGGGTTCAAAAAATTAAATAAATTACACTCTTTATTCATTCCTACAAAACTGTTATGAAGCTGACAATAAACGACATCCAAAACTTTATAGAACACGTTAACTTTGAATGAATGTTCATTATTTTCAAACCTAAAATCTCGAGCAAATTCGTCAAAATAGTTTTTTGTCATTTTTCTCCTTTTATTAGAAAATTCTGGGTTGACATTCCACTTACTAGCAATATTTAGAGCATTAGCTTTTGCGTTTTCATATTCATTTTTAAATATTTTTAAATTATTTTTAGCATTTTTTAAATTGTCTGTAGCCTTTAAAAGATCCACGTTTTTTGACAGCAGGAATTTTGATACCAAATTAAGTTGAGACAGAATTTCAGTCAAAATTATACATATGAAATATGTTTTCAATTAATATAATATGATAGGTATATTTTGGCTGTTAGTTGTGCTTTTTTCTGTTTCCATAATAGTACCTGTTTCGTCAATTTTAAAATAAAATTCAAATGTTTGTATATAATTTTTGAATAATACAAATTGTATTTACGGGAGTCGAGGGCCCTTCCGGGGTCATCCAAGTCCAGGGCCCCGGGGCATTGCCGTGCCTTGCCATCCCGTAGTTACGCCACTGGCAACAAAGTAACAGTTCAATCACTTATTAATTATTGGTAAATACGTACGGTTAAATAAAATAAATAAACTGATTTATATGGAATAGTCTTAGAAACGTTAAGAATGTTGAAAGTTTGGTTTTTGAACATTTTACTAAACTATTTATTTATTATTTTATTTGTATTGAACTATTTTTAAGAACATACTATTCATATTATATAGTAAAACAACGTTTTAATTTTTTTTTTTTAATATTTAATTTATAATTTATTCAATACCACTTAAATAAAAATAATGATTTTAATATTGTTGTGTACATATTTATTTTTAAGGAACTTAAATCAAAGTGTTAATTTGGTTTATTATTTAGGTTTATGGTTATTTTATAGCTTTGTGTAAGAAATGGGTAGACAACCTGGCTATTGTTATAGATAGGTATATATGAGATTCATTTCTATTGGTATTTAAATAAGTGGGCCTTAATTATATCCAGTTTCCCGGTAGGGAAAATGGACCCAGTACGCGCCTGAGTGTAGCATCTGCAAATTATGTTACCCAGGGTACAACTTAATATTAGCGCCCCTAAAAGCTACTAATAAGTAATTCGTCCTAAATAAGTTAATATGTGGATTATTGTAGGCAATTTAGCAATTTGAAGATTTAATAAGTTAAATTAATATTCACACTGTATAAAGACATTCATACAAGACAATTCATAGCGTATATTACAAATAATATAAACTAATAATTGTCATGCTTTTTTTGAAGCAAACTCGTTTCTCATATCTCAATGGATGCGACTAAGAGATCATTTAATATTACCTATCTTATGGAAAATATGATTTAATTAGTTTCTGTATACTGAAATTGTGTTCATAAGATTCCGGTGTTATGGCTTAAGTAAGAAAAATTTGATAAGCTATATATATGTTGGAGCGTAACACGATTGCGCACTTTCTACCTTTTTACCTGAAAAAACACAACACCATTGCGCACTTTTTACCTTTTTATATATTATATAGCAAACAACAACACGATTGCACACAAAATTATATGTGTATATATAACTATGTATATTGTATAATAATTTATGTAAAACATAAAATAATGTATGCATGTATAATTATTAATTGGTTAAAAATTGTTTTTTTTCTTCTAAATTACATTACATATATTATCTTAAAATTAATTATCATAAAAAATTATGTAATTTAGAAAAAAAAACAATTGTTGACAGTCCTAAGCCTGTAATAATTGGGAAGGAAAATTGTGAATTAATATATAATAATTATTATATAATACATATAAAATATTACATTATTTTAGGTTGTACATAAATTATTATACAATATACATAGTTATATATACACATATCATTTTGTGCGCAATCGTGTTGTTGTTTGCTATATAATATATAAAAAAGTAAAAAGTGCGTAATGGTGTTGTGTTTTTTTCAGGTAAAAAGCTAGAAAGTGCGCTATTGTGTTGCACTGATATGTTGGGATAAGCATTTTGAAATCCACTTTTTTTTTTTTGTTTTAAATGCATGACTATTTTAATAATTACAATCCATATAGTATGTATATTAAGTAATAAGACCACTTTTAAGAATAAAATTCAAAATGTCATGCGAATGAGCATCTATTAATTTATTATATTTATTTATTTATAAAATCTTTTATATGTCCATGGGTTTATCTGTTATAACGTTATGAATCACTTTCTAAGATATGGGCCAACATTGTCTGCAAAAGACCAATGTTACCCCAATTGACGGTATTTTACTCGATATTGTGTTTGTGTTGTCCCGCTTTCACCTTATAATTTATAGTAACCCTAGTATAAACGAAACATTTTTAAACATTTTTAACTTGATAGATCATTTTTAAATCAACTGCGAAAAGTTAAGTTAAAAAAAAATAAACTTTTTAACTAGGTAGTTGATGTCCACCTTTGGTTATTATTATAATTAGAGATATTTATATTATATTATTATTGTTATCTATCATAGTGGATGTATCAAATATTCGCATAACTGATAACGGTGATAACATAGCTGAGTATACCTAAAACGTAGTGAAAAACGATTTATTGTATCTTTCCAATTAAATATTTATGTTTCCATTTTTATAATCTTATGGTTTTTTAAGTTAATTCTGAAGTTATGTATTTGTTGGAAAAATTACAAATGTAAATTTACTTTCGTAAAATATTAATTATTATTAAAAATAAGACCCTATTATTGAAAGGTAAAAAAAAAAAAACCGTTCACTTACTACAACATTTAACTAAAATAAATTTCTTTATTTATAAATTTTTAGAGTAATTTTACCATTAAAATATTGACTTTTTATTTTTACCGTGCGTTTTAGAATGTTTTTTTATCCCCGAAAAGTGCAACATAATACATGGATTTCGTGTATTTGGAAACGTTATTATTGCCACAATAAAAATAAAATGTCCAAAATAAGAAATATTGGTATTTTAGCACATATAGACGCAGGTGAATATTCTAATTTTTCTTTTGTTTAATATTAGACATGTCTATTGATTTATATTATTAAATGTATGTTGACATATTTAATCAATATATTAATGGTTTAACCTTTAGTCAAATTGCCAATTATGTAAATAATATTAATTTATATCGATGTAGCATTATGTAGCATGATTATCGTTTATATATTTAATGTTCAACTGTTAATTTTTATTCATTACAAAGTGTACATTTATTGTATTGAAGAAACAGTTATGAACAATTGTAATCTGTTTTAGGTAAAACAACAACTACTGAAAGAATGTTATTTTACTCCGGTTTAATACATAGTATGGGTGAAGTGCATGATGGCAATACAGTTACTGATTATATGGAGCAAGAAAGAAATAGAGGTGCAATCATATTTTATAAATAAATATAATATACAAATACTTAACTAACATGATATATACAGGTATTACTATAACATCTGCTGCTGTAACCATACCTTGGAAAAAACATAATATTAATTTGATTGATACTCCAGGACACATAGATTTTACAATGCAAGTGGAACAGACTCTAAATGTTCTTGATGGTGCAGTTATAGTGTTAGATTCTTCAGCTGGTAGTAATAATTAAACTTTAGTTGACAAATAAATTAAATATAACATATTTTTGTAATGTATAAGGAGTTGAAGCTCAGACGTTAACTGTATGGCGTCAAGCTGATAGATATCAAATACCTCGTATTGTTTATGCTAACAAAATGGACCGATCTGATGCTTCATTGCCACTATGTGTAAATTTACTCAAGTCAAAATTTAATATTACGCCATTACAATTACAAATACCAGTAAGAGGTAAACATTTTGTCTTAGATTTTATAAATTACATTATTACAATGTAACAACTCACAAATTTAAAGAAATTTAAAAATCTTCAATAATGTAAAAATAATTTATAAGAAAATTATAAAAAATTAAAATTATTTAAAACTAAATAATATTTAAATTTTTAAATTTTTAGACAAATTTTTAATTATAATTATATATTTATTTTTAAAAAATATACCTTTCAATTAGAAAAAACTCATCGGGTAAACTTTAATATTTTAATGAAACATGTCCCTATGAAAGTATACATTTATTTAAAACAAAAAATAATTTTCAGCTGTGATTATTTATTTGTAGTATTTGAATCATAATTTAATAAATCTTGATAAATAATTATAAATAATTGCCTATTAAAATAAATTGAGTTGTTTTAAAGTATATATTTATTTTTAAAAACTTCTGTTAATCTTCTGTAATTATTATATCAAAATTTAAATTTAAATAATATTTAATTTTAATAATTATTAATTATTCATATTGCTTGTAAATATAATTGACTTTTTTTTTTTTTTAGAAAGCAGTGGCCGACTGATAGGCTTAATAGATGTAATAAAAAAGAATATATTAACTTGGCATGGAGAATATGGTCAAAAAGTATCATACACTCCTATAGAAGAAAATACCAAGCAATGGGAGTCTTTGTGTAAAGTTAGAGAGTCACTTATTGGAGATTTAGCTGATATGGATGAATCGATTGCCGATATTGTATTAAATTCTGATGGTATTGATAATTTTGATAGTGATATTTTATTATCAGCTATTAGACGTGTTTGTATTACTCATGTATGTTTTATTCAATGTTTTTACTCTGGTCTTTTGAATATTTGTATTTTATTGAATTTATTGTTTTAGAAAGGTGTTCCATTATTCTGTGGTAGTTCGTACAAGAATATTGGTGTGCAATCTATTATGGATGGTGTTATAAATTATCTTCCATCCCCAAACGATCGATCAACTTTAGATCCATTTAAATTTTTCGGTACATCTATGTCTGCTAGAGCTTTTAAAGTTGTTCATGAAAAACAAAAAGGACCTATTACATTTTTAAGAGTGTATTCAGGTACCTTACAAAAGGTAAAATAATATATTTTCATAATTCTTCATGAAAACTTCATAATTATAAAAGCCAGATAAATAATAATGGAGCTATTTATTAATTTATTTTAAATAACTTCATTTTTACTGTGGAAAATATTTTAACCTATAATTATTTTTTTATTTTAATTTATTTTATGAAATTTATAAAATTAAAATAGTAAGCCAACAGTTGAACTATCTCTTGATTTGTATGATTCTTGTGAATAAATTTATATATATATCTAAAACTTGGTATATAAAGATAGGTAGTTATTAATAACATTAAAAATATTGATTTTTAACAATGCCAAGAATTTTTATTCTTTTAATTTAATTTAATTTAAAATATAATTTGTAATAATTTAAAGTATTTATTCATTGCTAAATTATTTGAATTAATTCTTGAAGTTCCTATCCGTTTTGGATGTTGGAAGCATATTAAATATTGCTTCTTTTTCTAACAATGGATGAAATAGTTCAATTGTTGTTGTACTTAACCAGTTCTGGAGATTTTTTCAACCAAGATTTTCTTCGTTTACTAACACTCCTTTCCTTCTATTTTTCCTTGACGTATAAATTGTAGCAATTCATATCTTTGGTTATTCTTATATATTAGTTATTTTGGTTATTATTTATATATTGAATGAATTAATGTTAATCATTATTTTCAGGGTCAAAAAGTATACAATGCCTCTCAGTGTAAGTCTGAAAATATTAATCGTGTTATGATGGTTTATGCAGATGATTATAAAGAAGTTGGCGATGTACCATTGGGAAATATCGTAGCTGTTACTGGATTAAAAGTATGTTTAATGATATTTAAATTTCATAGTTAAACTAATATTTTCGCTAATTAATTGTTTAAGTCAATGAAATGTACATATTATTTATCCTTTTCATAAACTGCAATAATAGATAAAAATATTTTAATATAAATAATGTTATGGTCTATGAAATCAGCTTAGCTAAATTATTGTAATTTAATCAATTTATGTTATATTCTGTATTTTAGAGTACTGTTTGTGGAGATTTACTTTCTAGTAGTAATAATGCTGTTAAAAATGCATTATCTAAATTGTCAAAATCAAAAGGAATGACACAAGAAGAATCAATTGAAGTACTTGGAGTTGAGTTGCTTATTCCAGATCCTGTATTTTTTTGTTCTATTGAACCACCTTCTCAGGTAATTTATTTATCCTACTCATTTATTTAAGCATGAATAGTTTTATATATCTACTTTATCTTTAAAATTATATAATTTAAAATAATGAACTTATTTTATTCTTAGGTATTTTTCATATACATATATTCTTATAATTAATTAATATAAAAACTTTTTTTTCATTAGTCTTATCAATTAGCTTTGGATAATGCATTAAGTCAGTTACATAGAGAAGATCCAAGTTTAAGAGTTCAGTATGATGAAGAAACCGGTCAAACAATTTTAGCTGGTAAAATTTAAAAAATAATTTTATATTAAAATTGTTTGAATAGATATAATCTATTTTCAGCTTAGGTATGGGTGAATTACACTTAGAAGTTATCGGTGAACGAATTAAGACTGAATTTAAAATTGATGTTGATCTAAGTCGTCCGCAAATTTCCTATAAAGAAGGATTATTGTCTGAAGCAAAAGAAAGTCATAGACTCGATTTAAAAATTGGTATATTCTTATACTTTTATTAATTAACATATATTATTGACATAATATAATACTAGGATTAGTAAAAAATGTTTGCTATTTTAAGTTGATACTTTTATAAATAAACATTAACTAGATATTGTTTGAACATAGTATTAAGTAAATTATTATGCTTAGGTACTAAATGAAATCCTATTTAAAATAAATTGTTTTATTTATCCATCTATGAACTAACTTTCTTTTGATATTGGTTACATTTATTGAAAAGTAATTCATATATAATATTATGTTATATAATCTTTCTAGTCATTTTACATTTTAACACTTAGTTCTAAATTTAAATGCAATTTAAATCACTGTAGCCAAATGAATATTAGTAGTAACAAAGACTACTCAATGTTGTTAACCTTAGAAATTATATTTAAGAAAGCAAAAGAGTAAATTATTGATTCATTGAATCAGATGTGTTAAAATTAAATAAGTTTGTTAAAACCATCATATATTTCTGTTCAAGAATCATCTTTTATCAAAATAATTATAGCAATATTTGCAACCTCTAATGTATAAAATAAGATATTTCATTTTTTCTTATATTTTTTGGTACATAATTAATTTTTTCGTCAATAGACATTTTTAAATTGTATAGTTATAAAAATTATTAGTGGATCTTAATTTATATGTTGAAAATATACCATAACTGCCATTTCAGTTTGGTTTTAATCAAGATATCAGACATTTAAAATTATTAGAAATTTTTCTATTTCATTGCGATGAATCAATTACATTTTAAAATGATAAAATAATAAAATTTGAAGAATATTATACTAAAATGTTATAGAAAACATGGAGATGTTGGTTTTAATTTTACATTTAAAATAATCATTAGTAAATTTTAATACATATATGAAGTTTATTTATGACTGTTAATATTTCTAATGTTTTTTTTTTTTTTAGGGTCAACTACACATAGTGTTTATGTAGTGATGTCAATATTTAAAGATAAGTCAAATAAAAAACTACTGTCTTTGGATACCAGTCCTGATAATGCATCCAATACTGCATCTATACATTTAAATAAATTAAATATAATAACATCAAGTGCTAAAGCTGCTTTAGCGCACGGCCCCAAATTTGGATGCCCTGTTAGTATTAAAATATTAAAATATAACATGTTTTTGTAGAAGTTAATCAGTGAAAAATATTAGAAACATTTTTTGATTAGAAATAGTGACTAGCTAAGAATAATACTTTTAATATACTAATTTCAGCTAAAACATGATCAAAGTAAAATTTTGTAAAAATTATAAGAACAAGTAATTTTTAATTTTATTTAAAATTTTAAGATTCACATAATTAAATTCATATGTTTGGAGTAATAAAATTAATATTCTATCCAATTGCTAGCATCTGAATTGTATGTATACAGGTGTAGTTAAAATAAGAAACAATAACATTACTTATTGGTATTTTCTTTAATTATGTTATTTATATAACTGATTTTTTTTCTGAAGCTATTTTTTAAATGTTGATATTGTTATTACATCTTTTAGTATTCTTATTTTTCTGACCACTCTGGCTTAAATTTTTGATTTTTGCATTTTTTTAATCTATTATTATGGAAATGTTCATGTAAAATTAATAGATGATGCACATAGAAAAAATTTTGATCAAGTAACTTATTATTGTACATACTACATTTCCATATAGACATTTTGTTATGATTTTAACCAGAGTTCTTTCTACAAAAATATATTCTATACTTATGATTATACTTATGATTTAAAATAATTCGTTTAAATAAAAATTAATTTTTATATTTGAAAAAAGGTCATTTATTTATTTATTTTTTGATTCAAGGTAATCAATGTTCGATTTATACTTCATTGGTTAGAAATTGGAAAAGGAACGTCAGATACCGTTTTGAGTTCAGCTGTGAATCAATGTGTTCTAAAAGTATGCTTTATTTTTAACTTTAACTCAATATTTTTATATTTTAACTATTGTGTTAACTATTTAAAAAAGTTACTAAAATCTGGAAAAACAAATTTACTTGAACCTATCATGAGCGTTGAAGTTGTAACAGATAATAATAATTCTTCCATGGTACTTTCTGATTTTGGAAGAAGGAGAGGATGTATAAAAGATATTACAATTAGATCAAATAATAGGGTAATAAATAAATAATTTATTAATTCATATTCTCATTTTCTATTATTTATGATTTCTTATATTTTTTTTTTAGGTTATAAATGCACTAGTGCCTTTAGCTGATTTATTGGGCTATTCAAAAGATCTTAGAACATTTACTTCGGGTACCGCTTCATTTTCAATGGAATTTCATTCTTATCAAGAGGTGTCTGTTAAAGATGAAGGAGAAGCAATAAAAAATATTACTGGTTTCTATCCATTTTAATAGCGTAATTTGATTAAATAAAATTGTTTTTGTTATAGTGACTAACTATTTTTTTTATAAGTCATTCCATAAAAAATAATATCAGTTACATAAAGTATATATATATATATCCAATGATTTTTGAATCAAGTCGATAAAATAAACTTATACAAAAATTTACTAGAATAGCTACTGAATTCTGCTTTTCATGCATTTAATAATAAAAATGATTATACACACCTATAAAACACTAAAATAAGTAGACAGTTGATGTCGATATTCAAGTCGGCATAGTAAAAATATTTAGACCACAATTTAACAAATACTATTAAAAATTTGTTTAAATACTTGGACAACACAACCAAATTCTTTAAAACTTAATATTTTAATGACAATAGAAATTAATTGCAGTTTTCCAGTAGTTATACTTTTATTTATTTTTTTTATTAACTACAAACAAAAACTTCTGAAGAATCTTTTTTATACATTTTTAAGTCTAATATGTTTCCGGCATGGTGGGATGTCGTACGTCCCACCTCAAAAACCTCATTTCTGTCATGGTGGGATCAGCCAATATTTTTCATAAAAATTCGTAGATGCCTGCTAACTTGCATGGGTCTGTTCTAAATTATAATTGTATTGGTAATTATTGTAATAAAAATAAATTATTTACATTAGAATGAAATTGTATTTAATAAATATAAAACGAGACACGAAACCTGGTCCGTTAAAAAATTTAAAATCTTTAAATCTAATACGGTCCGGGCCGCCTTTTTTCAGAATGTTAAGAACTTGTACAACAATTCAATTTCAGTGATAAAACATTCATTAGGGCTGAGCCCGTTTTTAAAAAAAATATCTTTAAGGCTTTAGGCCCGTTCCATAGCCGAACGTTCATACGCGACTTTTTTCGACTTACATTTAAATTCATACGCACCGATCGCATAAATCTTGACGTGCCTTCGTCAGTTCGAAATAGAGGGGCTAACTTCACGTACATCCTTATTCGTCAGCGGAAAATCCGGACTGGGTCGTGCCTAACATTTTTGGCCCGTGCAGACCTCTAATAAGTACGTCGGTAAATAATATGTGGATAATTATATCGGTCGTCCCAAATATTATTTGCATTACTATTAAATATGATCGGCGCCAATGCGTCGGCATGCTTTTTACCTGCTGTTAAATGTTCATGATATTAAATATTTATATTCCAACCTAATCAGACGACGAAGATGACAGAAGGGAATGATAAAAATGACTTAAATCATGAAGACAGTTGGGTCATTGGGAACAACTCAGAGAATAACACCAATGTCTCGTGCATTGGTAATTCCAAATTAGCCGAACAGCGATCATATGCCGTGGATAACTGTAGTCTTGGTACCGGAATTGTGGTGCAGGAGCTCCATAGTATTACAATTCCCATAATTTTGAACTATATTTAAAATGTGATTTGATAATTCAATGAATTTTTTTTTTTTTTTGTGGAGGAGGTTCATAACCACTCACAAGAAACTAGTAATATATAGGTATCTCTTTCTGCCTGTTTTTTTTTTTTAGTTCAGTAATAAACTGCCAGATCGTTGGATGATTCATACTAAGTTGAGCTTGAAGTCGCCGAGAAGCTTCTGCTATGTTTTTTGTTTTCTATTTAAACAAAATCAATTTAAGTAAATCAGCTGTTTTTAAGTATTAGAAAAATTAGTATTAACACTTATACTTAAATGGAATATTAATTCCTATATGCAAGGTACCAGGGGTGTAATTACGGGAAGGTATTGGGGATAGATCCCCCCATGAGCTGTATTAATATATTGTCTTAAACCTACAAATAGCTCAAATACAAACTTATAAATTATTACGAAACTAAAAAAGAAACTAGGTTATAAATATTTATCCATAAACGACTATGTTTTCTTTAATACACCAAATTGTCAAAATGTTCTTTTAACCAACATTAAAAATAGTAATGAGGATCCTCAGGTTAAAACTTTAAAAAGATTGTATGCTACACGATGGGTGCAGCATTATGATGTGGTAAAGATTTCATTGAACTAATTGCATTCGTAATTGAATCATAGGAACAGAAAATATTCCTAATTGGAATGATTCCACTGCAACGTAAGCTAATATACTATTAAAAACTATTGATTCAGAATTTCTTGTATTCTTACAAGTCATACTAGTAAATAGTAATTAATAAATATAATTAATTTTATTTTATAATAAAATATTTTTCCAATTGGTTTTTTCTTTTTGATTACCATTGTGTAAGTTGCTACAAAAAGAAAAAATTGATTTAAGAGAAGCAGTAAGCCTTACTGAAGATATTATCATTGTATTAAAAATATAAGACTAAATTGTGATACTGAATTTCATAAGCATTGCTCCCACAAGTTTGCCATACAAATTTATTTTGATCCCCCCCCCACCCACAATGAAACATTCTCAATTACGCCACTGCAAGGTACGTACAATACATGCAAAGTATTATATTAATATTTAATTTAAAATTATACAAAATATATTTATTAATTTAATATTACTCTAGATATACAACTCTATGACCAACACGTCTAGCCAAACGTGTTACATTTGTGGGTGTAAACCAACAAATTTCAATGATATCGATACTGTAAAGAAAATACCCAAACAAATAACCAATTATCAATTGGGATTATCAACTCTACATGCAGTGGCGCACATAGGGAGGGTCAGGGGTGTCGACTGACACCCCTCAGATAATTGGTGAATGTCCAGTTCTGTGTGAACTTGTATGAATATTTGTTTAATTTAATACTAACCAATTTTTTAGCTATCCAAATCAACATACTAATTATGTTTACCCTAGAACTAAAGCGTCACATGAGAATTAGTAGTAGGGCCCATTCCCAAAAATTATGCTATACAATCTTATAAATTAATACCCATAAAACTGAAAAATAACTAATATTAGGTTTATTTAAAAAAATGTTGTTATTAGTATCTTTGTTTGTAAGAAAAAACCAAAAACACTTAAAAATAAGAGTTATATTATGCCTAAACTCAGATTTTACTGGGGTTGGTGGGTGGGTAACCTAACCTTGAATATATATTTTCGACGCCCTTGTCAAATATCTACTGTGAGCCACTGTCTACATGCATGGATTCGATTTTTTAAATATTTTTTCCATTTAAAATATGGCAGATAGTCAATATTGAAATATTTAATATTAAAATATAATATTAATATATATATATTAATATTATATATAATATTTAATTGTAATATTAAATTATATTATATGTAAATACAGTAGAACCCCTCTCGTCCACCCTCGGCTAGTCCACCACTCCGGTTGATCTGACCATAGTATTATCGATATGAATATGATATATTCAATATGTATTTTCCAATTTATAGCATGTGAATAGATATATTTATAAAATTAATTGCCCGTTTACTATTTACCTATATTTTATTTATTTTACTATTTATTTATAAATTTTTATTTAATAAAAATATAAATTTATATATTAAAATAAAATAAATAAAAATATATATTTTTATTTAACTATTTATTTAATTTAATATATGTATGTAATTAAAAATAATATTTAAAATAATTTAATAAATAAATTTGGTAACATTTTGTCTTCAAATGTTTCTTTATATTCTGACAATCCGACCTTTTTCACGTTCCGACTATACCCCCAGTCGCGAAGGGTAAAGATTAGAGGGATTCTACTGTAGGTAATTTATTTAAATTAATATATTAGGTATGTGAATATTATTATATTATGTGTATGTGTATTATACTGGGCATGGACCAATTGCGCCTAAAACAAAATGTTTATACTAGGGTCAATATACCAATTGCGCTTGTATTCAAATTATATTATTCTAATTGCCATGCTAAAATTAATATTTAAAAAATTATTATTATTGTTAAAACATGCAAAATACAAATATTATGATTACCATAAACTCAAAATCGTATTACTTTATGTCTTATGTTTTAATATATTTTATAACAGTGTATTATTATATGTATATATTAATATAGGGAATTTTATGAAACGTTATTATTATTACGCACATATTTTGATCACGGAAGTATGCATTTGAGTGATGGACGAAAACAAGTTTTCATTATTATCGGATATATTTTATCAGCCTAATTGTTTCGTTGCACACAATATATAACTGTAGATAGAAGAACACATTGATGATACTCAGTATAAATATAAATCATATTGATAGGTATCCAATACTTATGTCTTGTTAGTCATTTAGTATTAGTTTGGTTGTTTGACGTTACAATATGAATCGTTTTACAAAAGCTTTTAGTGAAAAAGGTAAACCGTTATTAGTTCTTGATGAGTTTAAGTTTCGAAAATGTACCATCTCAAAAAGGAATAAATTGGAGATGTAAAATTAAATCGTGTACTTCGAATTTTGTATGTGATGTAAGTGAAACGGTGCTTTTAAAATCTAATTTTGATCATAACCAAGAAGCAAGTTCAAATATTAATAGACAAATTGTTGCTAATTCATTAAAAAGAAAAGCAACAGACCAAGTTACAACACGACCACTAAAATTAATTCGGAATGAAGTGCAATCAAGTGCGTTAGATTTGACATTATACGATGTGCATTCTATATGACGAAGCGTTTATCGTACTCGTAGAAAAACGCTACCACTTTTACCAAAAAATGTTACCGAAGTGCATAATAATTAAATAATTTGGATACGAATACATATTAGGGTGAGAATTTATTGCTTATAAACGACAATATTTTGAATAGGTATAATATGTTTTTCTACAAAATCAAATTTACAATTTTTATGTAGTTGTGACAAAATAATTGTCGATGGAACATTTGAAGTTTGTTCTAAATATTTTTACCAACTTTTTACGATACATGGTTTGAAAAACGGACACTATATTCCACTTATATTTACTTTACTGCCAAATAAACTATCAAGTACATACGAATATTTATTTCGAGTTTTAATTAGTAAATGTACAACATTCAATCTTAATTTTAATCCAAAAACAGTCGTTGCCGATTTCATAAAAGGTATATATTTTGCAGTTAAACAAGTCTGGCTTTCAATACTTCTAGTGGGGTGTCGATTTCATTTATCACAAGCTTGGTGGAGGAATATTCAAAGTTGTGGACTACAAACAGAGTATAAAAACCCTAATTCTGAAGTAGGAAAATGGCTACATTTAATTTTTGGTTTATCACTTTTTTCACACGAAGAAGTGGAGGATGTGTTTGTAGAAGAAATAATGACGATTCAACCAATTAATTCAAATCTAACCAAATTCACTGATTATCTTATTGAAAACTATATATCATCTAATTCTACATTTCCTCCGAAACTGTGGGCGTCCAATTTAATAAGTTGTGAACGTACAACTAATGCGCGTGAAGCTTTTCACGGTTCATTTTCTACAAACTTTTATTTTCCCCATTCAAATATTTTTGCCTTTTTAAATGTTATTATTGAAACGCAGACTAGCACGTATATTGCAATAAATAGTATAGAACAAGAAAAATATATTTCAAATAGAGCATATTTAAAAAAAAAATTAATAATTGATTCTTATATCGATACAATCTTATATCGATAAATACAAATCTGGCGAAATTAATAGAAATGAATTTTTAAAAATTGTGTGTTATCATTATTGTAAAAATTATAACAATCAACAATGACAATCAACTTGTGACCAGTTAATGTATCCACCTATTCATTTATTTGTAGATATTATATATATTTTTTAAATCAGCATATTATTATTATTATACTTCGTGGTGACCAAATTAATTATTTTAATGTAATTGCAAACTTGTGACTGGTTAGCGTACCCAGGGTCGGATCTAGGGGGGGAAGTCGGGGATTTATCCCTGGGCGTAACATTCTAGAAGGTGTAATTTTCGTAATTATTAACAATTAATTTGATACTTTTAATTTCGTTAAATACTGATATTAGGTTAAAACTCAATAAGTACGATTGTATATTGATTATAAGAACACAATTTATTTGAGTATTTGTTTATTAGTCTATGGATAGGGCGTAATTTTAACATTTTAGCTGGGCGTAAAAATTCCTAGTTCCATCTCTGAGTGTACCTATTCATTTATTTGTATTATACTTTTTTTAAATCAGCATATTATTATTATTATTATACTTCGTGGTAATAATAAATATATTATGCTGTAAACTAACCAAATTATATTATTCTAAACTGTAATGCCATGCTCAAATTAATATTTAAAAAATTATGATTATTCTTAAAACATGCAAATACAAACATCATGATTACCTTAAACTCAAAATCGTATAATTATTATTATTATTATTATATCTTTGTGATTTAATCACCTATTCTCTTATTATTATTAATATTATTTTATTTTAATTTTCATTAACTAAATTGTATAAAGTCTATACGTTTCACCGACTTGGAAGACTTTTACTTTTAACTCGCAAAAAAATCGGTTTTTAAGTTTTCCTTAGGTAATGTAAAATGTATTGAGCGCAATTGGTCTATCGACCCTAACATTTTTAGAGCGTAATTGGTATATCGACCCTAAAATGTTTTGAGCGCAATTGGTATATGAAAAGGTAATTTTACGCGCAATTGGTAAACTCCCATTATACTATGTGGACTCTACATATAAAAGCTATTAAAATATCATTTAATGACAGATAAAATTGATACAAAATAAGTTTCGATTTGAAATGGAGTTTTGGTTGACGTCTTTTTACAAGGTATCTATACAATTTTGATCTATATCTATTATATATTATTATTTATTAATAATTTTAGGCGATGTTTTAAGTCCTTATTAGCTGTCTTGCTATGCTGGCTTCCTGAAAAACACCTTCATAGTAGTTTTATATTTTAGTACTTAGTAGGTACATACTTCTCGAATCTGTTGTGCACACTTCTAGTTTCGGACTAAACGCTTTTTGTCGAAGTTCACTAAAAAATAGGGACTGGGTGGGACGAAAAATAACCAACATTTTGAAATATTTTAAAAATAGATCTACACCAAAGATTAAAATTTAAAGGAAAAACGGATATATAATTTGGAGTTATCATTAATGGTTCTTGGAATTTATTTTTAATTTTTTTATCTGTCAAGTGGTCATTCGTTATTTTGTTCTTCTATTATTTATTTATTTATTTATTTATTAACATTTTTACGGGACAAGCCCTTTAACAAAGAAGATATAAAGTAATCTAGACATCCAAAAACATGAGAAAATAATAATTATACAGGTACAATATAAGTTTTGGTTAAAATTAAATGGTATGATATTCAAATTGTGTAATATGAGAAAAAAAAATATATAATAATAATAATAATGTTTTTAACTTGAAAATAAAGACAAAGCTTTCATTCTAATACAATCACAAGACATAAAAAAAAAATCAACATCATTACAAATTAGGTTGCATAACGTAAGCGCTCTCGGAAAAAAAGAATCGGTACAAATTTTTTTTTTAAAAAAGGGGACAAAAAATAAACTTGAGCTTCTAATTGAATAGTTATGAGTTACAATACCAATCTTACTTAACAATTCGGGACAATTAATATTATTATTTAGGAGATCATAAATAAATAATAAATCAGATATCTTACGTCTAACTTCGCATGGCTGAATACAAATTGAGTGTCTTACTAATGATCTTGAATCTCTGGAGATCGGTAAATTTAAGCGAAAAGCAATTGATTTTAGGAATTTATATTGAACATTGTCAACCAGTTGAACGGTCGAATTTTGACTCCATATCAATGATCAATATTCTAAGTTAGATCTAACAAGGGAGCAATAGAGGGTTTTTAGTACTTGAATATTTTTAAATTCTTTAGTATTTCTTAATATAAAACCAAGCATTTTAAATGCTTTATTGATAACTATGTTAATATTAGAAGTAAAAGACAAATTGGAGGAAAAAAGTACACCTAAATCTCTAATTGAGTCCACTCGGTTAATAATAATATTATTAATCTTATAATTGAAAACTAAAGGATATTTTTTTTTAGTAAAAGAGATAACATTGAATTTATTAATATTTACTGGTAATAAATTTTCGTGACACCATGTGGAAAACTTATCTAAATTCTCTTGGAGAATAATTACATCATCCTGATTATTAATAATTGAGTAAAATTTAGTATCATCAGCAAACATTAACACATTAACTGACGAATTAAAAACAGATGGTAGATCATTAATAAAAAGAGTGAATAATAAAGACCCCAAATGCGAACCTTGTGGAACTCCAGAGCAAACATGAATAACTTCTGAAAAAGAATGTAACAGTTTTACTGACTGGGTTCTATTAGTTATGTATGAATTTAACCATTTAAGGAAATTGCTGTGCAAACCAAAACTTTGAAGTTTAGATATAAGTAAATTATGGTTTATTATATCAAAAGCTTTACTGAAATCAGTATAAACTGTATCAATTTGACATCCATTTTTAATAGATGAGATTAAATCAGTATGATAAATGAGTAGATTCGTGAAAACAGATTTTTTAGGCTGAAAACCATGTTGATTAGGACAGATATAATTGGACAGTAAATTAGATAGCTTTTTAGTAATAATAGACTCAAATAGTTTTGGGATAATTGACAATTTAGAAATCGATCTATAGTTAATAAAATTACTTTTATCACCACTTTTAAAAATAGGAACAATATACGTTTTTTTCCAATACATTGGAAAGGTGCCTGTTGAGAGAGACAAATTATATAATTTATGAAGTGGTTTAGTAATGATTCTTTTACATTCCTTTAATAAAATAGGAGGCACACCATCAGGACCCACACCACTATATGCGTTAATCGAATGCAAGGCATCGATAATTTCTTCCTATAATTATCTCCGTATAAAATCTATAAATATGAATTATATTATTACATATGATAGAATATATGGTGTAATTTCATACCATGCATCCAATATACGAGTATATTATTATGTGGTCATGAAGTTAGCCCCCCCCACTTTGAACGATTCACTTCAGACCATCGCCAATATTTAGCAAATTAATTGCAAATAATTGCAAATTCACTTTTAAAATTTGCAAATCAAAATTGTAATTTTGGCGAATTATTTTGCAAATTTTGTCAGCCCCCTTCCCCTACTTTGTCCGATCGACTTCAAAATATCATCATACAATAATTGTAATTATTAAAAATTGAGTTTTCATAGTTGGAAACCTTTTTTATGTTTTTATGAATTTATGCAGATATATATTTTCGTTCTCATTACTTGTATACATTTCGTATTTTTCATAGCTAGAGTCTGGAATTAAAATATTCGGTTCAAATCAAACTTTGACCAAATATATATATATATTGCATATTATTTGAAAATAATTTATTAATCTTAAAGTTTAGATTGTCATTTACAAATTGTTTGTAATCGAAAATAATATTTCTATTATTTCTAATATCTAATTGCTATTAAAAAAATAAAGTAGTAACGTGGGCCAGACCTTTAGTTAGATCTGCTTTACTATCTAATCTATTTATAAATACTGATTAATTACCTTAATATTATTATTTATCAAATATTAAATAAAAGCTTATCCTACTGCACATTTTAAATTTGTTTATGCATATAATATTGTTGCATATTTTGTAATTTTATTACGCATTATATTTGCATCATAGGATTTAAATACTTTTTAGTTGTATACAATTCTGGTCCATAATAATATAATCATGGCTCATTGGCTCATGGTTCATCAATGTATTGTGCAACGTGCCGGCGTCGCCTTGTCGATCAGCAGATAGGTGTTGGTCGTTTCCTAGACCATCATGCTTTATCGGATCGTCTTCAACAATAGATGCTATTTTTATCACTACAACATTCGAAAATTATTTCGATTCAATTATTATGCAATTTTTTAACATCGATAACTGGAGTTTCCAGTTTATTTATATTAATTCGTTATAATGCTTAAAATAATAATTGTGAACTATACTTAATTCTACACAACAATACATAGCATTAATAATTCTGTATTTATTTTTACATAATTTTACATCGGGCTATTTTTAATTATTGTACATTTTTATTTCATATCATTCAAAATATTTTAATTTATTATTTTCTCTCTAGAGGAACATGACTTGGTCTATTTGACTATTTGATTTTTAAGTGTTTAAATTTGTTAAATTTGTTAAATTTGTTTAAATATCATTATACCACTGCAGATTAATTTTAAAAATGGAAACCGTAAAACTAAGTGGAATAATGCAATTTGGTATTGATAATAATTGATAAATCTTTTAGTTTATTGTTATCGTCATTATTCGTTCGTTATCACTTTGTAATATAGTGGGTGCCCCAAAAAGGGTAAATATATCCAATAAAACATTAACAACTGCTTCGGCAGTTTTGTAAGTAATTTAACATAATTCCAGTTAAATGTATAAATTGTATATTTATTTATCATTATTATTAAATAGTTTTATTACTCTTCTTTATTTCTTTATTTTCTTCATTATTTCAATTAATTATTTTTAAAAAACTTTTTGATTATTATAATTTAATTTTTATGAAAATAATTAATATAAATTTTAACAATATATAATACAAATACAATTTTACCTACACTATAATTTTGATTTGCAATTCATTTGCTAAATATTGACGTCGGTTTGGAATATATCGGACAAAGTGGGGCTGACAAAATTTGCAAAAAAATTCACCAAAATTACAATTTTGATTTGCAAATTTTTAAAGTGAATTTGCAATTATTTGCAATTAATTTGCTAAATATTGGCAGTGGTTTGAAGTGAATCGGTCAAAGTGGGGGGCTGACAAAATTTGCAAAATAATTCGCCAAAATTACAATTTTGATTTGCAAATTTTAAAGGTGAATTTGCAATTATTTGCAATGAATTTGCTAAATATTGACGTCGGTTTGGAACGGATCGGACAAATTGGGGGGAAGGCTGAATGAAGTTAGCCCCCCAAACTTATTTTTTGATTCGTGACTTTGCACTTGATTTGCAAATTCTAAAAATGAATTTGCAATTATTTGCAATTAATTTGCTAAATATTGGCGGTGGTCTGAAGAGAATCGGTCAAAGTGGGGGGGCTAACTTCATGACCATTATTATTATAACCCACCACGCAGGAAATGAGTAAACATTCGTACACACGATACAAATAACAAATAAAACAAATAATATTTTCATTTTATTTATTTTATTTTTCTATTAAATTACTATAGGTTTTTTTTTACACCCTTAATATTATTAAATAGTTCAAATGTCTTGGACTATTGAATAGTTCAATAGTGTCCATCACTATTCATTTTCTTATTTAGATATTTGTATCAGATTAGTTTATGCATAGATTAAATATACTGTATATTGTATACTGTATATTTAATATATGGTTTAACAAATTAAATTGCATTTTAATATTAATTTCAATCCTGGTTTTTTCAGTTAAAACTGTGTTTAATTTTTCTCCGGGTTTAGGTTTCGTATAAAAAGTTTCGGTTTACATATTTGTTGAGTTTCGGTTTTCGGACTAACCTATCCTAAACCTCCACTTGTCTCGATTTTTTTCATTCCTTTCACACTAACGGCCCTCACATCATTCACAATCGTATCTAACCATATCTAATAAACTATATATGTTTATAATAAAGATTTAGAAAATATATTAGTTGGCTAACATTGATATACAAATAAATTCACTAGGCAAAATTATCGATAAGTACAGGTAGGATTGTTTAAGTAATTAGATTCAAATCAAACATCAACATTTCTTTATAGACAAATTTTACCTAAAATTTAATAATTTTTATATCTTACAACTTCCCACCTTGTTCATTAACTCCGTGATTATAAAATAGACTAACAATGTCAACACATTTTCAACAATAAGCTCTTTTATAAGAGGTTCTACACAGTGCATTTTATAAGGAATTTTCACTGGGCGACAAAAAATGTTTTTCTCAAAATAGTCAATGTAATACCATGGTACGATTATAGTATTACACGTTTGTTTCGCATTAGTTCGCCCAATCTTTCAAAATATTGTCGATAGAGTATAATCACTGGGCGACATTTGTGTCACCTAGTGAACTAGTTAAAAATGCATTGGTTCTACAAGTGTAGCGAATGCAATGTAAGGACAATATGGGAACCGATCGCAAAATGTTTAGGTTGCAAGATTAACTGTCATCTTAGGTGACCACAGCAGAACAGCAACAGATGTAGCTGGTCAAAGGCTCACGTCGAATCGACGGCACTGGTAAATATTTATAGTATATAGGAGGGGTGCCCCCTAGGCTCGGGCTCATAGTGAAATTTCAGATTCAACTAAAAGATTTTTATTCGCGTGGTACAAAATTGTTTAACTTCACGGTTTGGGCACACGTTGTCCCGCTACAGATAATGGCTTGATGAACATGGACTTCCCTCGAAATTTCAGCCCAACATGTACACCTTTGAAACACACGAATCCGATCGAGAGTTGTTCTGATTCAAAGGACACACCATACGACGAGACCATAAATGAGTAATCGGTACCTAACTTTCCGTGCATTGAAACCGAAATAGACGAAGGCCGTAAAGATGACGGCATTGTTTACAAGCATCACGACGTTACCAAGGAAAATAAATAGAAGTAGCCACTAGTCTTTTTGATATAAAGTGTGTTTCATAAAGTGAGCAATTTTTTAAATACTTGGGAATTTTTCGTTTGAAGATTGTCAACCCTGTTTTAATTATATTTGTCATATATTATCTTCTTGATTAGTAGTTAATTTATTATTATATATTAAAACATCGATAAATACCGATCAACAAAACATAGATAATATTATCACCTCTAAGTATTGCTATAGGTCAGTTTACTTCAATATTAAAGGGAACACCCTATATTTGAACTAATGAACGCAAATATGTTATATTGTATGTGGTAAAACAGAGAAATGCGTCTTAAATTTTGTAAATCAATTTAATTAATATTGGTCTGGCGTTATTTTAAATTATTGTATCCAATGTATTCAATATAGTTTTCTAATTATTTAATTACCCATCTACCTGATAAAAATTTAAAATAAAAATCAAAAAGTTGTTCTTTCTTTTGAAAGCGTTAGGTATAGTAAGTTACGTATAGATTGTAGTCGAATAGGCCAGAAGTGGTCAGTGAAGACGTTTTGTTTACTACTCACTAAAATTTAAAATTTATCGCAGTTTCATTGGAAATTGGTACTATTTATGGGTTTAATAAAATATAAAATATCTAAACCAAATAATTCATTTTTAATTTCAAATTCTCAATTGAATAACTTTCTTGTAAAATTGATAAGGTCCGGTTATGGTTTTAAACCAAAAGTTAGGATGCTCACAAGCTTAATAGTATACCGTCTCGGAATTGAGTAAATCCCCATTTATGGTATGCCGGCTTAAAATCGTCAGGGCCGTATCGAAAAGTAATAAATCCAATTTCAAATAACTTCTATCAATTTTTCTTTCAATAATGAACAATGTCAACTGAGAATAAATCGATTTTAAAATTTTTAAAAGCAAATATCATGGAAACACTAACCCTATAGAGCAACTAATAAGGAATCGCAAGTATGTGTAATTAATGTGGCAAAAAAGTGGTAAATCTAAATTTAAAAAAAAATTCCTTATCAAATATTACTTTGTAATTTTTACAGTTACTATTGGATGTTAACATATTTATAATGAAATTAATCAGATACTAAATATCAGCAAAATTGAATTTGTTTATTTAGTCGTTGTAATATAGTTTTTCTTTTTCCTTATAATCATTTCTTTTTTCTTTCAACAGGTCTTGAAACTGTTTATAAATATAAAACTAAATTTTCACATTACATAAGAAAATATCATTAATGAACATAACATAATAACTGGTTACGTAATTGGTAATTTCGTGGATTAAATTTTGGATTAATTTTTGGATTAAAATATTCTAAATTTGAGTAAATTATACATTTAATATATTAAAAATAAAAAAACAATAATATACCTTGCACACAAGTAGGAAATAATGTTTAATGTATATTTTATTTTAGTATTAATTAATATTATTAAATACAGGCATGGCCCAAAGTACAGTAGTAGATATTTATAATGGTAAGATTACTGCAGTAGAAGTATGAAAGAACTAGATAACCAAATTAAAAGAGAAATAAACAGTGTAATATTTATTATTTATTATTTAATTACTATAAATTTGATACTTGATGTAATTAATTTAATTTTATGAAGTAAATGCAATTGTTGAAGAATCCATTATTGCTGTTTGGGTGTAGATTGACTAATAGATCGTCTAAAACAAAAACATAATTGATATCAAATTTCGTAGAAAATAAGTACAAGGGTTGTTTTTTAAATTTTTATTACTTTATTATGGTTATTTACCTCAAACCTTGGATAATGTTTCTTGATCTCATTCCAGATGTTTCATAATTAGGTATGATTGGATAAGTGAATTCTCCTCTACCTATTACCATTTGTTTTGGATTCATCGTATTTGCAACTTTTGAGCTTTTTTTATACTTATACCACCAGTATTCAAATGCTAACGTAAAACAAGCCAGTCCAATCCCAACAAATATAACAATAAAAACTCCACCTAAACAAACAATTAAGTTATAATACAATTATATAAGTACGAGTAAACGTATATACAGGAAACTCAGTAATCCGACCTTTCTATAATCCGTTCTATAATGTTGCCTTAAAAGCATTATTTGAAATCATTAAACAAAAACAAATTCATATTTTTTTTTAAATCTAAATCAACAATAGATTCATTTACAGCAGTGGTGCCCAACCCACGGCCCGCGAAGGTATTTTATGTGGCCCATTACGAATTTTCTCAAATAAAAGAAAATTTTAAAAATGTATGAAAACATTTTTTAATTATTTATTTTCATATATTATTTTTATTTAAATTATTCCAAAAAATACAATTATGTATACCTCAATTCATAATCTTTTCAATAGACAGTAAAAGATAAGAAAACAAGTCCAATATATAAGATAGTACTTTTTTACTTTGTGGCACGCTTGAAGATAATTGTTTACCAAAGTGGACCGTCAAAGGAAAAAGGTTGGGCATCACTGATTTACAGTATGTATGTTTTAATAAAATAGAATAAGGTTTTTCAAATAGTAAAAATGCGTTTAAAATGCGTTTTCATGTGAAATTCTATTAGTCCGGCGTTTTCGTTAATCTGACAGTACTTTAGTTTTTTTCTGTCGGATTATCCAGAGTCTACTCTATACCTATATTATTTTATTATATAAATAATAAAATAATACAAAATTAAAATAAGTAACTTTTATATATAATGAATTTTTAAGACTTAATTTTATTTTTATGTTATAAACTATTTATTTATTTATTTACTATAAATTAAAGTATGTGTACAATGTTCTCATAATTTATTTAATTAAGTTAAAATGCTAGTATATCAATTGTATATGCTATTAAATTTGATTGATATTTATAATAAAAAAATATTATACTAGAACTAACAAGACTAATTATTTGAATAAATTGATTTTTACTTTTATAATTAAAATAATGATTCATGGAGATTGTGTTACGTTAACAAATTAGTTGTACTTTTAAGGATATTATTATGAGTTTGTAATTATGACAAATATAATGATTCGCAATAAATTATTTTACCTATAAAAATAAAAAAAAATAAGTTTTTATAGCCGCAATGAAAATTTATAAATTAATACGAGTAGAACAAAATAATAATTGCTATTAGAAAATACTTCTAATCTATTTTGGAATTTGAATTTATCCGGTTTAATAGAGTGTGCACTTATCTATGGATATTTGGTGTTTATATAACGAATATTAAAAAAATTTTTAAAAACATACGCATACGATACCAATACATAAATCATTAATAATCAATTATAATAGAGCTAAAATGATATGTAAATTAAAGATAATCGGCTCATATGTTTATATATTTTACAGGGTATGGAAATTATCATGGATACTTTTTTTCATTCAAAATTATTATTGAAGTGTTATTGTGCTAGAACATGTATTATGTAAGTTTACAGTTGAAAAATGCATAAATAAGTGTTATGATTTAAATATTGTACGCAAAAATACACGTATGAAAATGTACGTACAATGTACGGTGATTTATTTCGAACATTTCCGACCAAACTTGCGTATTAAGACGCAATAAAAAAAAAAAAAATGATATA
Source organism: Sipha flava (assembly GCF_003268045.1). NCBI lineage: Eukaryota > Metazoa > Arthropoda > Insecta > Hemiptera > Aphididae > Sipha > Sipha flava. Next base: position 931,564 of record NW_020273018.1, read on the forward strand.
TATTTATAAAAAAAAACATGCATAGATTTTCGTTTTCGTGTTATTGTTACATGAAACTTGGGAATGGATAAAATAATTGTATTGTGTAACCTATGTTATGGATGCTAATGCCGTCGGATTGATTGTCCTGTTTTTCGCATTGTATCCTCTCCGGATTCATATTCCACCACGTCTCTTTCAATTTCTCTAATTTACGTTTGTTCAGCAACAATAATATCGCGTTGTTGAATTGGTCTTTTAACGGAGACCCTTGTTGGACTGCAATCGCGTACGGCTTTCTAGAGAACTCGTCGCCAACCATTTGTAAATCGCAGTCGATCATCACTTGGTATCTAATATCAGTAGCGTCTCCTATACATAAATAACAAATGTTCTCCGGATATTTTATACAGAATATTGTTAGTTATAATTTTCAATGCTCAAATAATGAGTGTATATTTACATTTAATACCTAAGTAAGCAAATCCTTCACTAGACGATTTGGAACTCTTAACCCTTTCAATGGCTTCCTCCAAAGTGTTTGGCAATTTCGCCTCTTTCATTGCTTGCCACATCTTCGTGTACTTATCACTAACCGGATAATCCCAAACGGCTAGTTTCGCCCTCTCTACTTCACTGAGACTGTCGTTTAAGCTCATATCTTTCCATATTCTATAATTAGAAAAAGTTTATCAACCATATATACTCAAAATGGTTAATGCTGTAAATTTCATATTCAACTCATAAAACCGCGTTTCGATGTCAGCCATTCTTTGAAAATAAGTCATTGTTGCCGAACCGTTCAATGGAGCGTACTGAATTTTATATTGCTTAGATAAATCGTCCAAAGATTCTACAGGTGTATCCAACCGAGAAACTGTTAGAAAAGCTGCTAAGTTAGCAGTATAAGATGCTATTATTATGAAACCAAAGAGCCACCATGTAGCAGCAACAAGTCTACCGGAAAGATTTTTTGGTGCTTCACCTCCGCCCTATTAAATATTGAACAAAAATAATATTTTTGTAAGTATTAATGTTATGTTAATTGAAATATTTTTTTTTTATTTTCTTAGTTTGGTATTGGTTTAAAAAAAAGTATAAACTATGTATTCAAGTTTTGAACACTACATTTATGAAATTTTTCAAAATGTCAAATTAATTCAGGTTTTAATTTCTATCGTTAACATTTTGCTATTGCAATTCTATACAATTATTTTTACGATAAAGTAGAAGTACAAAGATCGTTTTAATTTTTATTTTCATAGTTAAGTCATAAGTTCCCTTATTAACTGAATGTAAAACTCTATACCTATTTATTCACTATAAAGCCAATTAGAAAATTACATTTTAATTAATACTATAAAGGAGAGGTTAAGTACATTAAATAGTTACAATTAATTAAAAAGAGTATACACATATTTTCACTATAATTTATATAATATATTCATATATAATTAAATTAATAAATAATTATTTCAAAAATGTATTTGATATATTTTTAATTAACTTTTTAAATTAATATTTTATTCAGCTGGCTTTAATATTATTTATTTCAAACTATTACCTGTGGCGTTAATGATGTCATGCAAAACCACAGGCATTCTTTTAAGTTGAATTCTCGTTTTTCTTCATCATCTTTATATTTATTTCTGTTGTTCTGATAGCTGTACGGACTCCAGCGATCAAATACCCACATCAAAAAACTAATAAAATGATATTAAAATTGATTCCAAAAACAAGCAATTTTTATATAAATATGCATTTGTAAAACTGTGCATGTAATATTATTGTTCACCTAGTGAAAAAATAAGCTCCAAGTATACACATCCATACATCATTTTCTAGAACCGTGAGAAATTTAAACAACGAGGTTGGAGTTTGTGGTTTTTTCATTAAAATTGTTATGCCAACTAAATCATAGTAGGGAACTGTGAAATCTACTACGTTTTCTCTCTCTGCCATGACTGAAAGTGAGCCCAATGCAATATCAGCTCTCTAGAAAAATATTGTATTTAAACCTTAAGAATTATGATGATAAAAATTAATAATATTTAATAATATTTCTAATAATAATAATATTCTAATGCTAATTCCAATGCTAATAATATTTCACAGGACGCGTGTACCTTTTCGACAAGTTCTTTCACCATTCCATTCCATTGGCCATTTTCGTCCATATTTCCTGTTAACAAATAAATGTAATATAATTATTTTTTATTTTGATTGTGGTTCATTAACGACTTCAACGTTACCAAAATTATTGTCCGGAGCTATGTAAATCTCATACTCAAAACCGATTAACTTTCTAATTTCTTCTATTAAATCAATACAGTACCCTTTAAATTTTACCACCCCTTTACCATCTTCATCATCAACTTGAATCATAAACGGGTTTTGCTGAAAATGTTTATATAAATCATATATTAATATAAATCAATAATGGTCAGTAAATAACGTTACATTTTTACACAATAAAGCTTAGTTTTGATATGACATTATTTTTTGTTTCACTAGGTTGCAGTCTGAAGTGAAAGACATATTAATTATAAATAGTATTTACCAAAACTGTAACCACTCTATACACAGTTACAGCTGAAAAATGTGACATATTTGCTGCATCTTTTACAACGATTGGGGAATTCAGACTTGCCTTCCACGAGCCCACGTTTTCAGCACTTACCGACTGACTATTCAGCACAGTTACTTTTTCCAATCTCATCGTGAATTCTTCGTAACTGTGTCCATTTGTATCTATTAAGAATGGAGCGTAGGATGGTGGTTCAGTCATCTTTAATGTATGGACATAATATATTATATTATTAGTATAGTGAGATGGTCTGAACGTTTTTTTTTTAATTTTAATTACATCTTTTAAATATCTCCGTAGGTCTATATTTCTTCTTGGAAGTGGATTTTCTTCATTATATTCATCGCATGTAGTATAGGTCATGTTTGTGGGCCATTCAACACTATTCATCATAGATCTGTACAGTTTATTTATTTTTTTTTATTAAAATACACCCACAATTTATTATTTAAAAAAATAAGAAAATCTGATATGTATATGTGTATGTGTGTCTTATAGTGAAAAATAATACGAGGAGCTTGAGATGGAAACTATTTACTAACGATACCTCAATGATCTTCACAGTTTTAAACATACAATTTTTCTATAAATCCTTTAAAATAAGTCAATAGTTTTAAAAAAACAATAAAATAGTTAAGAAATAATTTATTTACTTAATTAACAGGAAATACCAATTTAAATACATTTCAAAACGCTCTACTAGAGAACAGTTAAAAATAATATATTAAATGAGAAATTGTATTACGCAGGAAAATAATTTAGATTGTCACAATAAAATTAAAATAAAAGTTGTGTATGGCAATGTAAATTTATAAATTTAAAGTAATCTTACATAGTATTTTACATGAACTACTTTAAAAACCCTCGATTTTTGTTTATTTTACATATTTTATATTTTTAGAGTAGAAGAAGTTATTGAAAGAAGTTTTATTGTAATGATATAATAATTCGTTGGCATTGTTGTTGGCAATTAATATTTTTGGCTCATTAACATGATAAAGTGCATTTATTACTGAGAGATTCGGTGTTATATCATTCTCTTTATCTTCCTTGCTTTTTTCTCTATTGAAGTAAAATCAGCCGATTAAATATGATTAGTAATTATTTGGTCAATGCTTATAGGTTACTCGTAGCAACTTTTTAATCAATTTTTGTACACCTTGGAAACTCATTGTCTTATGCATTCTTAGGTATTACTCGTTATTATTATTATAATTAAGGCATTTCTTTAAATTGTGTATTAGATTCTGAGCGGAGCGAGGAATGTATTGGTTTTACAATGATGTTTATTTCTTTTTATTTTTATTTTTCTTTTTCTTTTTTATTCTGTAAACAATTTTTCTCCTTCTAAACTTGTTCAAAAGTATCAAGTGTAGCATCTTTTCTGATAGGAAATGTTCTTGAACTGGTACTTAAGAGACGTAATTTTTCGATTTTTGAAACGGTACTCGAAATAGAAGCGGTTAAAGGAGAAAAAAACGTACGATTTCACGGTTTTATAATATTAAATAATTACGGACGACGTTTTCTACCAGAAATATAGTTTCAAATGAAAAATAACAAGAGATCTTTTTTGTTGTAAGTTGGATTTTGTTTCTTACGGTTTGAAGTTCGGAAAATGTTAGCCATTGTTGAGCTATTTATAGACATTTTAATTTTGGGAGTTTTTTGTTGTAATTCGGTTAAAAACATTTGTAGAAACTTGAAATTTAGATTGTTTACTTATATTAGCCTTAAATAGACATGGAAAATTTTCAAAACATTTGAGCGACTTTTGATTTTTTTTTTAGAATTATATAAATATTTTTGATAAGTACCTACTAATTTTTTCTTACTAAATATTAATTATACAAAATTAAATAAAAAAGATTCCCTCGTCCGCTCAGAATCGTTTTTTATCGAATGCAATCATTGCATTCAAATCGAATACAGTAAAATTATACTATCCTGTCCGAGGTTAGTTTTTTTATATATTAACAGCATTGACAATGTGATGTCGTATCTTCTAGTGATCCTCCCAGTAAGAAGTACTGTTATTAATCCTAAGTATACTTTCTTATAGAAATACCCACGAATCTATATGATGATAGGTATAAGAGTGCGCACGAGGGGTGCCGGGTGTTCTCAGGATCCCTCCCCCCAATGTTATGAATGGGGCTCTAAAAATTATGGTTAAGAGTAAAGGGTCCGTATTTTAATTGATGTTGCTCAAGTTAAATGTAATTTATTCTAAAATATTTGGTAAAAAATGAATTATGTTTCATAACAGAAAAATTAAACTAAATTTCAAGTAAAAACTTCTTATGATAATATAACAGATATAATTGAATATAAAAGTATGAATGATAAAAGTTGAAGCTATCTAAGAAAAATATACAAGATTCAAATAATACATATTCATTGGTAATAATATACCACAACATTAAAATAAATTAAGTAATGTTTATTTAATTATTTATACATTATAATTTATTAAATCTATCTACACCTATATACACGTTTTGATAAGATAGGGCATAAAAGTATTGTAGGCACCTCCTGAAATACAAGTCTATGTACATCAATGATGATAATACGAAACAAAACGACATTAAACAGGCGGTTAAACGTTCTCGGGATTCTTTGGTTTCATTGGCAAAAATAACCCTTTACAGAGCCACTCACGAAAAAAATCTTTTTAAGGAATATAGAGCATATTATTCGGAGTTAATTGTATATTGAAAATATCGATATCACCCCCATTGAGAAGCACTGTTTTAGACAATTACCATTATAATATTGATCTAAATATTGATCCACATTTTCAAAAAGTATTTTATTCGATATAAATATATTAAACATTATATTATTAAAAAACTAATACTTAAAGTTTAATTTTTTTTTTTAAAATTACAAGTATAAAAAACTTTTTATTAAACGTTAACGTGCATGTTTTTATAAATGTTATCGAAGACTTTATACCGTAAACTGCAAAGATATAGCTACTAATTGCCATAATAAAGTTGAAAAACAATTTTACTGACAAATAATAGTTGGTGAATAAATTTAAATTTTGTTTTTTTTTTCGTCTTTTGTTGGTTGAAAAATGTAAAAGCTTCGGGATACAGCATACTCTGAGTATTCATATGATAAGTATAATATATTAGAACTTCTTATTTTATATTGTTACCTGGCCACCTGGAGATTTTGCTACCTGCTTATTTCACTTTTTGTAATCCTTTCTACTCATATTTTTCACATGTGTACCCTTTCTGAGCTTACTCGCATTTTTCACTTATGACCCTTTTTCCAACTTACTTACAAATCTTACTCATGCTTGGTTCTTTCATTATTGTCATATTTTTATATAAAAGACATATATATCATAACGGATAAGACAGTAGATAGTATATAGTATACCTATATAATAAATACATTTGCTTATGATTTATAGGGTATCAATTTTCAAACAAAAAATGTTATTCAAATCAATTATGAATGTACAGTTTATATTTAAAAAAAAATTTTTTTTCTACTTTTTAGGTCAGTTGTTAGCCTTCTTTAATTTTTGGAGTATTTTTTTATCCTTATATGATGTCTAATCTATAAAAATAATTTATATTAAACAATTCATGTTTTTTTTTGTACATTTATAACAGAAATAATTCACAATTAATTTTTATGAAGATAGTCTGTTCTATAAAATACCATCGTTGATTTATTGATAGATATCTAACAAAAACTATTTATTTATAACAATAATCTTCGATATTATGAGTATTTTTGGATATTTAATGTAGTAATAAAAATTAACCAAAATCATTTTTATTTTTACTTTTTACGATTTTTTAAAATATATCATATCATAGAAATGTTTAAAAAATAGCTGTTGGGTAATTTTTAAAAATTATTTTTTAACACATCGTTTTAAATAATTTGAAGGTATACTTTTAATTTATTTTGATCATTAAAATTCTTGCTTTAGTTATTATATTATTAACATAAAGATAACTAATCAATTAATGCGTAAAAAAATTCAGAACTGGTATAGCAATAAGTAGTGATTTGCATATAATTCTTCTTCTCCTTCGCTTTTTTCTTAACTATTTAAAGTCGGCCACTTTTGTTTTAAGCTTCCACTTGTTTTGATTTTTTACATTACCTATGTACATACCATCTACCTTCATATCACTCTCAATCGTATCAAACTATCTCTTTTATGGTCTACCTCTTCCTATTTTCCTTTTAACGTTAATTTTCATAACCATTCTTGCTGCTTTTGTTTCCTCTCGCCTCATCATATAACCAAATTCAGTATATTTTCTCTCAACTTGTCCACTATCGACGCTACACCAGTATTACCACATACATATTCATTCCTTTTCTATCTTCTCTTGTCACTCCACTCATTCATCTAAGCATTCTCATTTCCGCAACACTCATACTTTATACTATTCTCCTGTCAACCACCCAACATTCTAAACCATATAGCATAGTTAGTCTCACTATACTCTTGTACAATTTGCATATAACCGTATAGTATTTATTATAGTTGCTATAGTAACAAGTAATAATATATATGTTTAATATAGATTATTACATCTTGTAATCTCATAAGACATTTCTGGAAAAATATTTTAATTTTTTTTTTTTACAACAGAATAGAAACTTGTAAAAATTTTACCATATTATTCATTTTAAAAGTACATTCACATTTCTTTAAATAGTTGATGACTTAAATGTTAATATTTTACCTGATGGCCAACAAAGATCGATAGTAAAAGTCGAAGTAAAACGCTGCTTTTAGTTCTGGAGTTGATGTTAAACCATAAGTTGTTTTTAGATTCGATAATTTTTCTCGACTTCCAGCATCTGGCTCGGGCTTAACATACAGAATAGTTGCATTAGAACAGCCACATTTGAGTGATCCTTTATCCTACGAATGGAATATTAAAAGTTAAAAACATATTTCTTGAAATACATAAACGTTTTACAAAATATTTTTGTGAAGAAAAAATTGTTTACCTGTGTGATTACATGCCAAGCATATTTTCGACCGAATAATTTGTTAGAATTTGCGTGGTCCAACACTGATTTAATGATCGATAGTTTCCCCAAAACGAAAAAATTTACTATGTCTACATCTCGAAATCTACTTAAGTGCAGTTTGATGCTTGTTGTATCGTCTATAGAAGCTATAATATGCCTTGTCGGAATATTTTGTAATAGCGATTTGTATTTATGATCCATAACTGTAATAACAGAAATCCATTAAAGTTTATAATATTTTCTAGATATTCTAATATTATTCATAAATCAAATAATTTTAAGGTAATTTAACTTAAAAACTACTCGAAACGGTTTATTATAAAGAATTATATAGAATGTAGTAAAATTATATTTGATTAAATTAAAGATACATATTCAGTAAACTTCTTAAGTTAGTGCGTATACTTATTATTTTATATATGTACTATGAAATGAATTGACTATATTTTAAGTATTGATCTTTTTTTAATTGATTTTAATTCAGATGTTTTTTATAAAGTTTAATTTTTTATCGAAGAACTTTAGTACAAAAGATAAACCATTTTTTTTTTAATTGGTAAAAATTATCGTCACCCCGTTGTATGATATTAACAAATAACAGAATTATTGAAGTTTTCCTCACCATGTCCAACTAAGTGAAACTGTACTTTTAAAGAGAGTTGTTATTTTGTTTTCCTTTGAAATATTTTAAGTTTTGCGATATTACATCAGTGAATTAGTATATTAATAATGTTTAAGGTTAATGAATATTTTTCCAGTAAAATTATGCGATTAGATTCAATAAGATTCTTTTATTGTTTTATTTTTTATTAAAGAATCGATACCGAGAATTATAATAATAAAATTATTTATTGATTAAAATTATCTTTAATATCGGAATACCATCTTAATTATTATGAAATAAACGGATCCTAATATTCTCATTCACATATTTTTTTTAGTGCTAAAGAAGTAACTATAGCTTTATAAGAAATTTTCATTATTAACTGATTAAAACCATTATCAGGGTATATTTTGGCAAAATATCCTATAAATATAAATCACTGGTTATATAGAATATTACAATAATCTGCTCGTAGTAATATTTATTATTACTAATTTTTTTTTGTAAACCTACTCCACTAATTTAAACTTAAATCGGATAAACATGTGTGAACAAGTAAATAAAAAAATATGCTCCGATTTGGAGAATAATATTCTAAAAATTAATTCCTGTAATTTTATGACATAAGTAACTCGACAATAATCAAACACTACTTATTCCCACTTAACGTGTTCAGATATAAACTCAAATAAAAATAAATACATACATTTTTTGCAATTTGTATACTTACCAAATGTATCATCAAACATTATACCAGCGTTCGTTATATTTTGTGCTACCACGATACTTCTAATTATTTCAGGAATAATATCAGCAGGCGGACTTATTTGGATCAAATATTTTTGTTGCTCTCCATCTAAATTTCTCCATTGTCTGTAAAAATGTAATAATATAAACATTAAACTTTTAGGTTTTCAACTCGAATTCAAGTTGAAAATATTTCATTTCAATAGTTGTATCACATTTTTAACACTAACAAATGAATAAAGTAAGCTCATTGAATACTATTTTATCAATATGTATCGGTTTTTCACCTTATATCGCCACTTTGACCATATGATGCACTGACTGTGGGCAATGCCAAGGCAGCAGTAAATGATTTAACGGCTTCTGATGTAACTCCGTTTATCGTAGTGTCAATAACCAAATGAGGTGGTTTATTGTTTCGAATCGATGCATTATAATTCACACAGACTATATTTTTAAATAAAATAACGTCCATAAGCTTAAACAAGAATTTTTAAATATGTTCACCGAATAATATATAATCATCGACAAAAATACCGAATACTAAAATTCCCCTTGTTATTATGTGTTTAGTAAAAATATTTATTATTCATCCAAATAAATTAGTAAAAAGTTATTCAAACAATTAAGAAATGTAATCCAATAAGGCGTGTAGTGTAAAATAAAAAATATATTTGCTGCTTTCGTAATCGGACACTTAATTTTAAGTAGTTTATGGTTATTATATTTTTTCTATTAATATAAATTATTATACAAAAAATATATATAATTTTTAGACATAATATGTTATACAATAAGTAGTTTTGTAGAATTTTTTTTTTAAACTCATTGGACAGCGTGAGACGTTCATTGATTACTTCCGAAAAAATTAGAATATCTTATAAATTATCCTCTAAACCGGTTTATAAGAAATAACTTTTCCCCTCATGACCCAATTCAATTACGAGTATATTACTTTACAGTTTTTACTATGCAAATGCACAACATTTGATACATTTTTGATGTTTTTTGTATTAAGTTAACTAAAAATTGTATAAATTATAAAAAATTAAGTATAAAAAAAAAAACAATCGATATCAAAAATATTTTAAATTCAAATTAATATTCATAATTATAAATGATTAAAATATATGTAAAATTAATTCGCCTCATATATGCATTAAATGAATTTTGTTTATAGATATTATAATTTACACCTACGCAATATATGCAGTTGACAGATAATTTTTTATAATTTAAAGATATACATAAGTTAATTGTTATTGTAATATAAATCATACGTGTTTCTAAAATTTCTGAAGCATCATCTCCACCAATTTTCACCGAGTATATACCATCGAGCATCAATCCAATCCTGGGATTCCTTCGGATATAGTTTAGTGCTACATTCAAAGTTTCTTCGGCAACTAAATTATTTCGGTCACTGATAAATACTATTAGAAATCAAAAAGTTAAATTACTTAATATTTTTTCTAAAATTAATTTTGTGAGTTGAAATATTTTCATAAAATTAATTAATTTTTTTTAACTTACGTATATTGATTGTCTGTAAATTTTGTGACCAACCCACGTCTAGTAGGTTAGTAATCCATAAAATCGTTGTTGTTCGTATGAGTGTATACATGGTTAACATCTTATTACAATTGTTAACTAAAATATTTTCGATTACGACTATTCATAAAAAAAAACCTTTTTTTTCAAGAACCATTGTTAACAGTCACCCATGGATACGTTGGTCAAAACACCATTAAACTTGAATGGAAGCACGTTTGGCTAAAATAAATTAAATTAAATTAAATTACGTATTTCATTCGTCTGTCGTTTTAATGCAATTAAAGGCTTTTTAGTTTTTAGATATATACCATGAGAGTGTACAAAAATATTTACTAGGCCTTTACCAAACAACTATATATATATTTGAACGTAATAAAAATAATTAGTGAATTCTATAAAAAGATTTCGAGTACTTCAGTTTCAGAATACCTACATTAAATAACACGGACAATTAAAATACGTATGTTACACTACTTCGACATTCAAAATTACTGTATAATCAATTAATTAACGATGCAGCAACATCAGGAATGATAGTGTCTTAACATAAAGTATGAAACTTTTTAACATTAGAAACTTTAAAATACAAAACTTTGAATCTCCAGAGGTCGACTATATCTTATAAATGTCACGAAAAAAAAAAAAATTGCTGGTACATGAAATTTAAAAGGTAATTCATGATAGTTTAACACCAGTATCGGCATTTTACGAAAAATAAATGTGTAATGAAGTTTCAAAGAGACATACCTATTATAAATCTTGTATTATGGAATATCATAAGAAAATTTTTCATAGCGTTTCCGTATTAATGCCACATATAAAATGGTTTAACATGGTAGTCGAAATTCTTTCGAAAAAAAAAAGTTGATTGAAAATCTCCTCTAGTTAATTATTAACTTGAAACCAAATATTGAAAATGTGCTACCAATGCATCAGGCGCATCCCTTCTATTAAAATATCTATGTTTATTTAATATAAGAATTACTATATTTCATTCATTTTAATAATTAAAAAAAAATTAAATAATAAAAAATTAACTTAGAAAAATATAAACAAAAATAAAAGTGTTATGTTAAAAATTTCAATATTTTGGCTATACAAATAACAAGAAAAATCGGCAATTGGTCAACGGTACAAAAAGTTTGGGAATTTTGCTTTAGATGAGGGCAAAGTTTTTTTTTTATGGAATAACTGTATTTATATATACATATATATATATATATATATATATATAAAGGATAATAGTATTAAGTATAAATTATTGGTATTCGTCAATTGCGCCGAATTTGGGACACTACCTGTATAGTATACATCTATTGCACCGGTATAAAAAGGGTATATTAAAAAGGTATACATCTATTGCGCCGGTATAACAAGTATACAGTACAAGTTATGGCTAAAAACAAAAATTAAAATTAAAATCAAATTTATCATTCTACATACTTGGTATTTACACTAATAGTATATTATATATATATTTACACTAATCCTACATATTTTGAAAAGTTCTTAGTCTAATATTAAAATTAGTTATGTCTATTTTGCCATTTATTTTTTTGTCATAAACGTAGAGTTTTGTCTATTTATGATAACTAAGAAAACACGCATTATGATTGTTGCGTTACATTATTTTTAAAACTTCATAAAAAACAAAAATATTTGGATGGGGTGAATAAAAATATTTCCTAAACACTGAGTGAAAAGCTTTACAGACATTTGTTGTTCTTTCGCCTGATATGTTACACAATGACCAAAGATACGGAGAAAAAGTTGCATTTTCATCAATATGTGTATCATTGAAGTAATCGCAAAATGTATTAAGTCGAATATCGATCGGCGCATTAGATGTATACCTATAAATTATACCCTTTTTATACCGGCGCCGTAGAAGTATACCTTTTTTCCATTCCATAATTTGTCTTTCTTTACCTGCGATTTTCGGTGCAATTGATATAAAGCCAAAATTATTATTTGTTAACTTCTATGAAATTACTCGTGTTCTAGTTTAGAACTGAAATTGAATAAATATTTACAAGAAATCAAGAAAAACTTAGGCAGAATTGTATTATACAAGTATATTTCATAAATAGTGTGGACAAATATTTAACTGAAACAGAATACATGTGTTCACGGGTTCAAGTAATGTACTGACTTTTTCACAAACCAGTATCCGTATAGTATAAATATTTTAATTATTCGTAAAGTAAAGGTAATAAATGATAAAAAAAAAATTAAATAATAATTATAATATAAAATAGGTATGCATTAATTCGTTATTAATATCAATTAAAACCGATGGTGATTAAAATATATCGAAAACTACGATTTCAGTTCAGTAAATTCATTGAGAAAAGGCATTGCAACGCGTCGAGCTGATTGCCATAGCAACCATTCGGTTTGCGTGTAGTACGCGACCGAGATGCTAGAGAGGTTTCTGTGTCAGCTTCACCTGTCAGTCTTTTCGGAGTGTTTTGGCCAAAATGACCTAAAAGTCAAGAGAACCGTAAATAATACGTTTCAATTATTTATTACGAATTAGTGAGTATATATATATATATATTTATGTATGTATATACATATTATATAAATATAAATATTATAATATTTATTCATATTTATTAATTTATTATAATGTATTTTTGATTACCATTTAAAGCTGTGTTTTATTTTGTTGGATAATAAATTATTACAATGATCGTTTTTTGCTTTGGATTTATAACGGAATTCTATTGGTACTATATTTGAGTATAACATTTTTAATTATTAAATTTGTATGTAAGTACATTTAAATGCTCTTAACAGTTTTAAATAAACAAAGTAAAATGTTTATTCGTATTATATTAGTAGAGGTTTTTGATTTTATATAGTATACAGTATTATATCGTAATATATAATAACGTAGTGTTTTTTTAAAAATCATTCATTTATAAAAATTGAAGAAAATTGTATTAGTATAATAATTTAATATAATTATTTATATTTTCATTTGGGTAAATTTTAAAATTTTGATCGATCATTTTATGCATTTTAGTTTTCATAAATTTTAAAATTAACAAATTTTATATTTTTCATTTTAATATTATGATATAATACTTAATATAGTACCAAATATAATACTTATTTATTTAATTTTTAACGTATTTAAAATATAAATAACATGTATAAAATGTATTATTTATTTAATAATTTACATTTTATTGTATAACTTAATTAATACACATATTTTATAAAACTTCGTATTAAGTTATTTAGTTTGAATTTAAAATGGTCAATTTAATATTTGGAGTCTGAGTATATTAGTAGAATTAACACGTGTTCATAGCAATATTATTTTATATAGATTAATTGGGGTCTATTAGATTTTTCAATAATCATATTTTTATTTACATATTTATATTTATTTTTATATATATATATATTTTTTTTTAGTATTTCTTAAAAAACAAAGGAAATATAAAAATAAGTATCTAAATAAATAAGTATCCTAAATTTGATATTAAATTTAATTCTGAATTTCAAAATGTTTAGTTACAATATATTTACAAAAAACAAAAAAAAAAAACGTTAATATTAAATTATTTCTTTAACGAATTTTCAATACAATTATTTTAATGATGAATCTTAGAATGGTTTTAAATTAGTTCAATTGATAAAGAAAAAAATGCATGTGACACTTATATTTGTAAATTTGTGGACCATTTTACATTCTAATTTTATAAAATGCTTTTTTTTTAAGAAAATATAAAAAATAATTATTAAACATTAGTTTAGTAAGACTTCAAGTCATTATTTACTTCTTAATCATATTACGTTTAAATTTAAAAATTATTTAAGGATATTAATGCCATAATCCTTGAATATCATATTGATATTGTATCTTGCACATTTTATATTATGACAAATTAACTTTATAACGATCAAGGGTTACAGTTGAGTTTTATTGAAAAATATCTCTAATTATATTGACGTTTAAAATATCCAAGAAACAAAAACTATTTTACACCAAGCTATAAATAAAGCATAGTAAAAAAATACGTTCGGGTGTTTGTATTATTATTATTATTATTATTTGTGTAAATGGACAAGTATTTTAGTTCTCAAACATTTTTTAAACGTTCACATAAAAGTTTTATATTTTTAAATAAAACAGAAACTTAGTGATCAATAATTTTTTAAAATTTAGTTTTATATTTTTGGATTAAATGGCTTATTATAATAAATGGATCAATTGATACAATCGAAAAAATAAAAAAATAAATTTAATGCAGTAAAAAATAATTTTAAACCAATTTGGAACAATGTAACCAAGTAAATAGAAATACGTAAATTAGATGAAATAGAGAAAAGATAGTATATAATTATAATGCAAGTGTATAAAAAGAAGGGTTTGTTATAGGTGGATCTTTAATTGTTATTTTATCTAAAATGTACATGCAAAATTATGAAACCAATAATATTGTTAATAAAAAAATATATTATCCATACATAAAAGCATAATGCATCTTATAAATATGTTGATGACACTTTCATTATATTTAAAAGCTCAAATAGACAAGCAGAAAATTTCGATTAAATATTTAAACAAAATAAATTAAAATATTAAATGTACCCTCCAAATACAAATAAATAATAAATTAAATTTCTTAAATCTTAGAATTATCAAAATAGATAAAAAATTTGAATTTAGTATTGACGTAAAACCTACATAAACTGATGCTATAATACTACATGGTTCTAATCATCAATACTCTCAAAAATAATCAAAAATAATAAATTAATAAATAAATAATATTTTACTTAAATTTTTATGTAACGTATTGCCTTTAAAATGTCATATAAGATACGCGCAGATATTAACGTCCATTTGGCAATTTATTTAAAACTTTTGTGCTACTCTCAAAGTGCACGTACCATGGTAATAATACAATAATATAAGTCACTATCCATGGTATATTTGGCATGAAGATTCGTATTATACACATACAATATTATATATATTGTTACACTTTTCTATCAAACGTCAATGCAGATTGATATTATTTGATACATAATTTATTTTTTATAACTCTCCTGGAGAGGTAAACTATTGATTGAGTCTTTAATTGTTTAATACGAGAACAAATAATTTATATAGTATTCGAAAATCGATTATGGATGGAATATTTGTCGTCGGATTCATCCAAACAATGTGGTCAAGATTTTATTAAATATAAAATGCTCGCATGTATATTTTTTCAGTGATTTTCTAAAAAAGTATCCTTACGATTTGTGTGTTCGATTCCCTATCCAAAGTGATGTTTAACTAGACTTATTGAGTTTTTTACAATCCAATGAATATCAGGGAAAATAAAAAGAAACGTAATAGTAAAAACTAAAAACGCTCTTGATTTGTTCGTAGTTTACAATAACTTAGTAGGTATTCGATTTAAAATAATACAAGTGTCCTTTTTCCTCATACCTATCACAACAGTGTAGCGTTACTTTTCATTGTTATGTTGTATTTAAAACATTGTATTATTATAAATAGGTACGAATTAACTCGCGGTTAAATAATATAAGAATAATAAAGAATACTATAGAATACTACACAATGTAAACTGTGCACAAAAAAAAAAAAAGTTTATTATTGTTCATCTGAACTCAAATTTTCTTGTCAAACCATAATAAATTTCATGATTTAGTTCTCAACTTATTTGTATTCAGTTCACCAGATTCTATTTTATTAAAAATAATCTCAATTGTGTCATCTAGCTCGTTAATCATTTTTACGACGTAACGTGTTCAAACTAACATAATAACAAGAACTTATACTCGTTAAAAATGTTGAGATTAATATAATTTGTAAATACCATTATTGCTTTTATTGTGAAATCGTCAAGTTTAATGGAACTTTATACGAATTATTTAAAAAAAACTGAATTATAGTCTAACCTATACTGAAAACGGGATTGTTACGATATTATTATTATTTTGTTCATTAGTAAAAATTTTGTATATTATTTAAGAGATAAATCAAATTAGTTGGAATAGAATCAATAAAAATTATTTTTTTTTAAAAATAACAATTAAAATAATATTTCTTATTTTAAATGAAACGAGGAATGTATTTGTTTAACCATTACATACTTTTTTTTAAAATTTATCAATAATTTGAGACTGAATGCATGAAATTGACCAGACAGATTACTCCGATCGTCATGAATATGGTTTTTGAAGAATTTTATTTTGATGCTTATAGGGTTATATATAATTAATTTATTATATTGTTATATTTTATTATATATATATATATGTAAGCTATTTCTGTAATGGATATGGTCACTAGTACACATGTCCTCATTGTGATTGCCCAATGAAGATTTTTATTTAAACAATTTTTTTTATCTTCAAAATTTTGGTTTATTCAATTTTTTGTTTAGAGTATTATCCTGTTTATAAAAATAAATACTTTAGTTGATTATTCATAATAATAGAAGTGTTACAAAGTTTTTGCACTTGTCGCGTGTTTTTCACGTTAGAGTCGCCGACTAAAATAAAATGATAAAATAATAACAAAAATAAGGCTAACAAAATTTTAAACGTACCAATTTATTTTCAAAAATTTAAGTTATGTGTTATTATAATAAAATATGGTAACTATTTATGTATTTGGACAGAAATTTCAGTTTTTAGATATCATAGTAATATAATTATACTGGTTATTAAATAAAAATGTTATTTTGTACTTATTATAATGATTATAAGTTTTTTTATAGTTTAATATTCTACTTTTATCATTATTATTGAATTTACCACACTTCTCATCAAAAAGTCGGCGACTTGTGCGTGAAAAACGCGTGATAAGCATAAAAACAGTGTGAGGCCTCGATTGGTGTTAGCATTTTGTAAACAATACAATTACAGTGTTCATTTTTAAATTTAAGATAATATTCTAAAAATTATTTGAATGAACCAGGTTTTTGAAGACAAATAAAATGTAAAACAAATTTTTATTGGGCCATCAAAGCAATTACACATAAACTAGTGCATCCATTACAGGAATCTTCTATATAGGCGAACAGTATTAAATATCTAAAAAATTTTTTAAATTATAGAGATATAATACTTTTTTTTTTACTGTAACTTATAAATAACAATGGAAGAGGATTAATATTTTTACTAAACGGTAAGCATTCTCTTGAAATTTCATTACTTTCATTACTTTTATTATACTTTCAGATTTTGTGCTATTTATAAATATTTTAAATTTTGATAATTTTATTACTTTTTATTGTAAAATGTCAATAAATTTATTTTAATTTAACAAAAAACTTGAGAATTTTATAAAAGATTTTCAAACGATTTTCTTATTTGTATAGAAACTATCAAGAATATATATACCTATATATTGTCACAATTTTTCATAAAAGTAAATAAAGTTTAAACTTTCACGAAAAATTGACAGTGATCACGGAATATGAAACATTTTACAGTTGAAAATTCATAACCTTTTCAATTTAATACTTAAAGCTTAAAATTATCATTTTACAAAAAAAAGTTATTTAGAACTTCCATTATAAATAATACATTTTTGATACTAGCATTATATATATATATATATTTATAATAGTTTTTAATCTTAACAATAAATAAATTTAATTGAAATTAGAATATAAAGACTATATATGCGATTTTATTTTCATAAAAGTTGATTTAACTTATCTGATCATGACTTTAGTCTATACTTATAACACTAACATTGTTAAGTATACTATTTGTAGACACAGTAGCTAATCCACTAGGCCTCCGAAACATTTTCTAAACTAATGCTAGATATATTGATTTCAAATTATAAGAAGAGCTCATTCTATCTGGTACTATAAATACATAACTATGCAAATATTGTATGATTTAGCATACTTCTTATATTATGAATATATAACATTATTATACTTTATTATCGAATGTCATTAATCAATTTTTGTTAAAATTATGTTTATTCTCGTATGATTTTATTGAAACTATACATTTCATAATATTTGTATTTTGTTGCTTGTGTTTAAATGTAATTATATTGAATTGCATTATAACTAGGTACTGACTAATATATAGGTTTTCTACTTAAGTATATCTTTAGTAAGGCGGGGTAAGATTGTCATTTTCGCAGTTATCTTTTGTGTTGAATTGAAAATTAATACTTAATATTAAATAGTTTACATACTAATATACAATATATTATACCTTATGAGGTCAATGCTATTATACTCGTACTTACTAAATTAATGGAATGAATTAAATTAAATTAATTAATATATTCTGTTGTACGGTACTTTATACACATATGTATTTGTTTAATTGTGAATAATAACTTTGATTTGTGATTTTGTAATTATTGAAAATGAAACCATTTAATTTGCATAATCATTTCACATATTATACGGGTGTGGGTATATTGACTTAATGCTAGTAGGTATCTATAGTAAATTAAATAATAATACCCCTCTTAAAAAAAAAAAAAGGCCGAATTTCTACTCCAACATTATATACGAGTATTATAAATATGTATATCTCAATTTTAATAAATACATTAGAATCATTTAAGTAATTAATGCATATACTTATCATATTATTTATATTTATACATACCTAAATAGTTATACATTTACAAAATATTTCTATTTGATTAATATAAATATATAAATTGGTTGAAGATTATACTATAATTCAAAGAACCATAAAACATTGTTTTGTTTTGATTAATAATTCGTTTAAAGTGATACTAAAATTTTTTTCTTGACATTTATTTTAATATGTTGTTATAACTTATAAACAATAATTAATTATTACCGATTAGAGATATAAGTGTATTTATTTTATACAATTATTTAGATACGGTAGATAATATTCGGAAAAATAAATATAAAATATTGAGTACAATATTTGAGATGTCTATAATTAATTATGTTGGTTATTTATATATTAATTTGTAGGACATAGGTAATTAATTGTTTTAGGTAACTAAATATAAGTGTAAAAAATGCAAATATTTTTTACTATTTTACGAAACAAATTTGATTAATGAATTATTTGGCATGTGCATTGTATAATACAATGTATGTTAAATTAATTTGTTTATGAACTTTGAGTGTTAAGAGAAGAAAAATAATTGTTTTACTAAAAATTGGTTTCGAAATAAATTTTTATTTTAATTAAAATTGAAATTGTAATTGATTTTATTTTGATATCATGATCAAAAACGAAAAAAGTACTTTTTAGCAATTATATATAAGTTTTGGTAAAATAAAATAAATTTGTTTGATTATTATGTTTTAACATCAAATAAATAAATAAATTTAATAAAAAATAAATTAAAAAATTTGAATATTTTTGTTTTTAACACAGTTAGATATATTTTTAAAATTATATGATGCTTTTTCTCAATTCTCAATATGTTTATCAGGATTTGTTGAGATATTCAGACGATTAATGTTTTATATGAAATTTTATTTTTTTATCGAAACTGAAAATTATGATGTTAAAATTCAATAAGTAACAGTTATAATATTTGCTTCTGTTAACATTAATTAACAGTTTTAAATATTTTTATTAATGGTTTGATCTAAAAAAAAAAAGCCAGATGCAAAAATAAAATGTATTACCACAGAAATAATAAATTCTGACCTTGAAAAATATTGTACGTTTAGAGTTGATTATGTGTTGTATTGAATAACATAGTTCAGATGAGGAAATAAATATAAAGGTATTGTTATATTTAATTGTTTAAGTTGTTATGGATAAGTCAAAGAATAATTTGACGAAAAATATTATTAAATTATTGAAAACTTAAAGGGCGGTATAAAACCATTATAATTTCTTTATATTTTGTATCTTCTCGTAATTAACAATTTGGTTATAAAATAATCGATTCAAGAGTGGATTTAAATGTTTGATTACTTTTATACATTTTTGTCGAGTGTAATACGAAAATAATTATTAGTTATATCTGTGTGTACTATACAACTGATTAATTTGCACAGAAAAACGGTAATCCATATAACCGAGACATACATGAATATGACGAACTAATTATTGGAGTCTTGGGTAATATACTAATCTTAATAAAGACAATAATATGAATACCTAGTAAATTATGTATTAAAATAAAATGTACCCAATTTTTCTCAACTAATTCAGCTAATTAATTTTAATTTAAGGTTTAAAAGAAAGTCACTTTAAGATTCTGAAGTGGATGTGTCTCTACTATTTTAGTTGTGCTTACTGTAACGCACCATAAGAAACGTTGCTGGTTTTGTCATATAAGGTTAAATTTATGTTATGTATACAACGATGCATAGATGTTGGGTTTGTATTTATTATAAAAAATATGAAAATGAACCTATTAAATGCATCTGATAAAATTTGGTGTAATGTTATTCTAAAATTATAAAAATGTGAAACAGTTCCTAGTTTTTAGATAAATAATATGTATATAATAATATATATACACATCATTATATTTAACTCCAATTTTAAAATGTAATGGTACTAAGATAAAAATGAATTTATTATTATACAAACTTAAGATTAATTTATTATTAGCATTATTCAAATTGTAAAAAAATCTAAAATTAAATAAATATAAAGCGTAGCATGAGTGTATTTATTGGAAGGGGGCTGAGGAGGCCTTAGACCTTCCATATTTCAGAAAAAAAATTTAAGTTTGTTTTTATCTTATAAAATATGAATTGTAAAAACTCGAATTATCATTGTTTTGTGAATTATTAGTTTCAAACTGTTCATGTTACGTAATGAATGTATTCATTTTCTAGCACTATGTAGATAATTTATTTCATTTTATTTCATTAATTTTGTAAAAATTAATTATGATTTTACAGTAAAAATTAAAATTGTTTACTAAAATTCTAATTTTTGTATTTAATCGTGAAATTTTGTTTGGAAGACATCTTCCGTCTCTGTAGCGTAGATAGGTACTTATTTTCAATTTCAGTCACCATATATCATTAAAATAGAATGCTAATATACTATCAATATTATTATATGGTTTAATTGCTTATTATTTAACATATACGTTATAGCGTTAAACAAGACGTAACTATTGAATTGTGTAATCGAGTTAAAATTGTAAAATTGAATCTGCACATTATTATAATATACGTCCATTCTATAATTTGTAATTTATTCGATTTAAACTTCATATTGAATTAATAATGTTCAACTCATTTTGGGATTGTCAAAATTAAATATTATAGAACACTCTGGTAAAAAAGCATTTTCAAACTACACTATTTATTGTCAATTACTCATAAATTATCGTCACCGCAAGTGTTTGGTTATACGAGATAATATGTTGCGGAGAATAGGAAATGTTTGATTGAAAACAATATTATAACGATGCATAAATAATATTATTTTTAAAATAGGTTTGTACATTTGAAATATTATTTATGTTATTTTTATTAATTTCATCGTGTAACTTTTCTAAAGTATTAAATGTGGATCAGCTGACCTTCTAAACCCCTTTAGATCCGCCCCTGTGTATAGATGTATAGTATAAATAGACATCTATATACATTACATATAAATGGAATTTTAAATTGAGTCTGAATCTTTCAAGTTCATAATAAGTAAAATCAATTGCACAAGAAAATATACAATCAGTATTTTATTTTTACTTTTATTTTTTTTCTCTTGACGACTATTAGTTATTATTAAATCATTTTTTAATGTTTAACTATTTTCTTGCTAATTAATTAATATTCTTAACTGTAAACGATAATAACCATGAAAAATATATTGAGAAGGTTATAATTTTGTTACTATGTCCATTAGTGGCACAATTTTTTTTTTTTTTTGTTCATTTACTTAACTTACCATTAGGTTTCCTTTGCCTTAAAAGCAATTTTTATAAATTTTTATGATTTTGAGTCAAGTTTAAACTTGATATAGTGGTTCAAAAATACTCTAAATATGTAATAAGAAAGGATTTTCTTAAATTTATCCCTTAATGGGTAAATAGAGGTGAAAACGAAAAGAAGTAAATATGGAAAAAATCATCTAGCCGGAAATGCTAAAGTTATAATAATGAAATTTGATGAGAAGTTTTGTTTTATGACATTGATACTTCACTTAAAAAGGATTTTTACACTACATCTCAAAAATGACAAAATGTATGAACTTGAAATTTAACACAGTGGTCTCTTCGATTATTTAATGGTACAATAAAAAGGGATTTTAAAAAATATTAGCATCGGCAAAAATGGTTCCATGATGCTATACCTGGTGATTCAGCGTACAACTAAAACTATCAAACCGATTTATTTAAAATTTTAATCTAATTTTATTTTATAAAATTAAATAACTGTTGGTGTAACTCACCATACTAGTTTTTTAAATACTATAAGGTAATAATTCATTAAAATATATATCCTAGCCAAAACTGTTCCGTACGAAGCCGAGTAATTCAGCTACTATACACCATATAATTATATTATATATGTGTAATGCAACATATATTTTTTTGTTTTTATTTTATTTTTTTTAAATATTATTAGAAATTATACAGTTTAAGGGGATGGAGGTGAGTTCTGTTAATGACTTTAAAAGCAAATATTTTATGAATAAAGAGTGACAATCAAAAGTTCCCCACGCATTTTTGGCTGTATAATACAAGACCTATTTAGAAACTTTTCAATCAACAGTTTAAGTGAGAACAATTCGCCGTATGCATGTTTGATCATGGCAATAAGAATAATAGCGAAATTCTCGTATGCTTCATCTGCAAACGTAATCGACTGAAACGAAAAGTGTCGTTGGTGAAAAATTCGCTTTTATGGTGCAAAACATGTACCGCCGTCGATTTCGTAATTTTTTAAAATCCATGATACTATGTAACTTTGTACTTGACGTTCACGTATTTAAAACTAATAGTTCGTGCGCTTCCAAGGTCGGTATTTCACCGATTCGATGAAAAGACATTTTACCGGCCGGATTCACGAGTTCAATGATTTTTTTTTTTTTTGACGAATGCGCTTTTTAAGTTCGTGATTTATTTCGTGTTAAAATTAATCGGATGTATATTACCGACGAGTTTACTAGCTTTTATTGGTTTTAAGTAAATTTGAAAATAAAAACGGAACACAATCGCCGAATGTACGAAGAAAAAATAAATAAAATATGGTGTGAAAAATGATCATTTAAGCAAACAATAACCAGAAACCGCGCTAGAAAATATTTATTTGGGGGGGGGGAGAGGTTGTAAATATAAAAATTTGCTACTACTTTCTAAAACAAAACTCTATAATAGTAATTTTATTCGATTCGTTGACGAATGCTTACTGTACAAATAAGTTATTCGTAGACAATGTATATACCTCCTTCTCGTCTCCTTTAACACTGACCCCAATCGTAACATCACTCATTCGAGAAGCTTTGCGAACAGTTCTCCGACTACATCCGCAGTTGGTTTTTGCCGTTTGGTTATTTAATTTTTTTTTTCTTCGAAAATTGTCGAA
Organism: Sipha flava; assembly: GCF_003268045.1. Classification (NCBI taxonomy): domain Eukaryota; kingdom Metazoa; phylum Arthropoda; class Insecta; order Hemiptera; family Aphididae; genus Sipha; species Sipha flava. The sequence continues at coordinate 955,574 of NW_020273018.1, forward strand.
CCGCCCAACACGACAAAAGCTTACGGGAAACCGTTTGGCGAGCTGAGGACGTAACAGTAAGGCCAAGCGCATACGGATAAACTGTTTTGGGACAAAAGTTGCAAATCAGTTGCACGTGCAAATGATTTGTGACCTAAGCAGCGTATAACTGGTGCGTCCACACACGAAGTGACCAAAATCACATTAGTTTGCAATCAATTTCAAATCGGTTGTACTCACTCGGTTTCCGTTGCAATTTTAAGTTGCACCGAACTTTCGTATTCATACACGTGTATTGTTTTAGTGTTTTTGTGAACACGAGTGACCAAGAACTAAACTTAAAGTTCGTTGGAGAGATGGAGAATCTCGAATAACTTTATAATTATAAACTTCCTGCGTATTCGAGTTCGCATTTTCTCTTATGTGCGGACGAACCCAATGTTTCCGTTGTACTCTGCGTAGCCTGCGGTATTGACAATAATCAACGATGTCATCGAATAATAGATTAACACCAACCGATCCAAAATCAGTCATGTCCGTGTGCGGACTGAAGTTTCGTATTGGTTTCAAACTGATCGTTAAGCAAAACCGATTCGCAACGTTTGTCCCAAAACACTGTATGCGGTTGGCCTAACGCCTAACGCTCGCGCGATCCCGTTGACGGCGGTTGCTAACGCGGTTGTGCGGTGTGTTTCGCAGGTGCTCGCACGGCCATGGTCGAGCTGAACTCAGCGCACCAGCTGGACGAACTGCCGCACAAGTGGGTGGACGTGGTCGTCGATTATCTGCGAGGCTTCCGGAATGACACGACCGACTTCAACCGGCCGCAGCTGCGGCCATCCGTGAGGCACATGTACCCGGCGTTCGTGTGCGGCTACAGCGCGCTCATCATGGCCGGCGCGCTGTGCAACGCGTACGTGCTGGTCATCGTGGCCCGGAAGCGGCTGTACGCGGCCGACCCCGTCTACGTGTACGTGGCCAATCTGGCGCTGACCGGCGTCGTCGAGTGCGTGTCCGTGCTGCCCATATCGCTGATGGTGCTGCTCGTCCAGAACTGGATATTCGGCCGGTTCCTGTGCTTCTTCCTGCCCATGCTCCAGGTCAGTGCGTGCGCGCCCCTCGTCCCGGTGATACGTTTCCGGATTTTTTTCCCCTCTCCTCGTCACTACTACGCACTCTCGCCATTGTTCGCGATGGTAGAATTTTTTTCATCTTTTACACGTTCACCCAACGGTTCTCAAAATCTTTTCGTTCAAGTCGTGCAAGGAAAAAAATAACCATTATTTATTATTCTCGTCTGTTGATCATACGAAATAACCAACGCTGATGGAATGAGATAACACTGATACTTTTAGTCTACGGTTAGACTAGGTTATTAACCGGCGTCGGTCGAATTAACGTTCGGCCGAACACGGCCGAATAGGGACGAAAAAAATCAAAGTATAAAATTCAATTGCACCGGTCACATTACATCCGAGGAATTCGGTCGTTTACGGCCGATGTCGGATGAAAACAAAATATTTTGTATTTTTTGGCAGAATCAAATTATATTATTATACTATTTATACCGACGCCCCTATATTATGGTTACAAAAATAAAAACGAAAAACAAAGATAACGTATGTAGAATTTAATTTAATTTCATAACAATATTATGATACACGAGAAGTATATTTGTCACTTTCATTATGTCATTCACCTCGATAACATAACATTTGCAAAATGGTTAACTGTGAAAAATTAATAAATATAGTATTCGAAAAAGAGCCTTTATGGAACGTTTAGTCAAAATCTTACCATAATAGGGATGTTTGTAGAAAGTTATGAAATGATATATCAGCAGAAATGGGAATCAAAAGTATGTATATAATATAGAAGTCACGTATATAAATTTTTGTATGTAATATATAATACTAAATAGTAAATTAATGATTGTATTTTTATAATAATACATTTGATATTATGATAGTTATACTGTATTTTGCTATTTTTAATTTGTAAAAAGTAAATAATTTAGTTAGGGTTAAATATAATTTATTATATAGATATATCATGTCTGATTATAGTTCAAAATTTTTTAATTTCCTAATATCCTGAAAACTGACTGCACCGAAATTATTAAAATAATATTAAATCTTCTTGTTTTGAACGATTGTTACGTCTTGTTGTGTGATGATTTGCGTTTTGATCTGGATTTGTTAATTTGTCGTTTATTTTTTAAATTAACGCTTTTTCTACACCTTCTTGACTTATAATAATATTATGAATCAAGCAAATAGACTTAACAATTGTGTCAACATGATTTGGATCAATATGTAATTCGGATTTAAGCATCTCCATTTTGATACCAAAATACCAAAAGTACATTCGATCATTCGTCTTGCGCAACTTAGTCGGTAGTTAAAAATATCTTTTGTTTGGTCCAAATTATTATTAAAAGGATAAGGTCTCATTAGGTATTTTTTTAATGGGTATCCTTGGTTACCCAATAGTACAAATGGCATAGAAGAAGTTGAGCCAGTAAGTAGTTTTTTTTGTGGCATATTAAATGTGTTTTCCTCTAAATGCTTATAAATATTACATGCTGTAAAAACGTCATTATCGCTTTGTCTTCCATATACTCCAACATCTATAGAAATTAATTTATACTTAGCATCACTGTAAATGTACGAAAATAGCTTTTATAATTAAAAAACATAGAACCAGTGATCTTCGGACATTTGATTCGAATATGCTTGCCGTCAATACAGCCCATACAATTGTGGAAGTTCCAAAGAGTCTCAAAATCTTGGGCAATTTTGTAAAACATATCTGTTGTTGGGAATGGCATATGAAAGTTTGCGAAAAATTTCCAAATAATATTGCACATATCGTAAATAATTTCTCCAATTGTGTTATGAGCCATTCGAAAAGAAAATGCTAATAATCTATATGACATTCCGGTTGACAGAAACCTACAAGTGGAGAAGGCGTTTTAAATAATAATTTTTTTAAAATGATTTACTAAAATAGTTAAATGTAGCTTAAAACCCACTTATACATAATATTTAGTTATGTAAATAGCTAAAAATAATTGTCACGAATGATAAAATTATATTTTATATTTTTAGTCATTACTGTTATTATTATTATTTTTGTTTTCGCATTACCATTATTATATTTTTAGGTGAAACTGTAAAAGCTAAATGGCAAAATTTAAGGGATACTTTTCGAAAAGAATGCAGCAAACAAAAGCGCAATACTGACGATGGGAAACCTGACATTATATCATCTCAATAGAAATTTTATAAAAGTATGTCGTTTTTGAGCGACACTATAATGCCCCGACAAACAGTTTGTAATACTTAAAAAAAATTATATGAAGAAGAACTATCATAACCTGAAAACAGTTTGTCGAACGATATAATATGCAAAGAATAACTTCAAATTCATAATAGTCTCAAAGAATCAGTTCATCCCGATCTACCTTCTGTATATTCAAATTCTCAAACAGCATCGAAGAGAAAAAAAATTAAAAATAATCCAATAGTAGACTTAATAGAAATTGAAAAACAAAAACTTAAACGTTTCGATACTATTAATGATAATACTAAAAATAGAGACAATTATAAGGATGACGAAGATTTTCATTTTTTAATGAGTCTGTTACCACATCTCAAAGATATACCGAAATAGAGAAAATTATCAGTTAGAATGAAATTGTAACAAGTATTTATTGAAGAAACAGAACGCCGTGATAATTATGAAAACTCTAGTAAGTTACTCTAGTAAGTCTTCACATGTACTTCAAATTTTATAAGTCAGCCAGCCACACCAACAAATGTCAATGAAAACTACAATCTACAGTATCTTTCAATTGAACAACAGAGAACGGACACAACGTCAGCCACAGATTTTATTTTTAGTGACTTGTAATTAATTAAATAATTCAAATTTATTTAAATAACCAATAGAATATTTTTAAAAAAAATTTATGAAATACAAAAAGTGATACCTAAGTTTTTAGTTTTGATTTAAAAAAAAATTCAAATGTTTCAATATTTTTGAAAATAAATTAAATTATTTATTTTATTTGATTTCATAAAAGATTATTTAGTTTGTAGAACTTATCTCAATGTAACAGTTAATTTTTCCGCAGGTGTAATGCATTTTCTAAAATTCGATTGTTTTTCAAAAAATGGTTTAATTTCATATAAAATATAATAAAATGTATCAGGAGACATTCGCATACACTCAAAAAATTTAACTGATTGAACCAAAATTTTTGGAAAAAGCGTGTGAAATTCTCCAAATTTTTCTCTTTCCGCAAAAATATTATCAACCCAAAATTGTTTTTCTTTTTTTTTTGAGTTAGTGATAAATATTTTATTATTGGATTTGTTTCTAACAAGAAAATTTCATCGGTGACGTCCATGCTGCGTGTCGAACTGCAAGACAATAAATATGTGTTAACTTTGTCATTTTGTAAATACAACGAAATCTGAATGTAGTTTGATCATTTTCGTCGGCCGGATTTTGATTCCGAATAATCAGCAAATGCTGTCTGAAAAATATTCGGCCGATGCCGGGATTAGTGCGACTGTAACCTTAAACGTTTTATCGGACGTACCGTTATTGGAACAATAATATCGATCGCGTAACCGTAATAGCCAAATTATGTGCGTGGGTAGGACTCGATAACAATTACGTTTCATTGAGATTTTATCGTCGACGAAAAATGATATTAAAATAAATACGTGTAATTTCATCACTCGTATCCCCCCCCCCCCCCCAAAAAAAAAAGTCTTTCGGGAGAGTCGTATCGTTTTGCATTGTGACCCTTATTCTTCCGGTCCGCATTACAATTGTCTTATATCCGGTTTGGTCTGCGAGAATGCAAAAGGTTTCGAAATCGGTTGAAATAAACAGCAGTTCGGTTGTCGGTAAGATACGTAATATCATATTGGATCGTGTTCTCGTCGTAGACATTTTATTATTATTTCAAATATTTTTTTATACCCGATATCACATAGAGAATGCGTGTTTCTGTCAGTGGTGTGTGCGAAACACGCAGCAACGAGATGTGAAACGAGCTGATGTTTGTGTGACTGAAATGCGTGGATTAGATCTGCGTGGATCATCAATAAGAATTAAGTTCACGGTTCATTGTAACTCTTCCTTGCGAGTTAAAACACGACTTACTACACGGCCGCATAAACGTGACGTCCGAGGCATCGGTACCGTAGTTGCACACGAACGCAGACAAATAACTGTGCGGGTTAAGGGTTTTCGCAAAATATCACTTTCCCAACGTCGATTCGATTTCAACAAGGTTAATCTCATTACGCTTGTCAATTGAATAACGTTTAAAATGATTAAATGACTACACTGAAAGTTCTCAGTACACTTAAGATAGTTATGATGCGAAAATAACATACAAATAAGTACCTATATGATGAACGGGAAGCGTAATGTTATGCATATAACAATATATGTAAGAAAAATACATTTTACAAAAATTTACAAAAATGCAATACATTTAAGAAAATCAATTATTTCTAAATATAAAAACAAATTCGATGCACACATTTATAGCGACTCGATGGTATTTATACGGGAATAGGTTAAATTAATATTATTACGTAATTCGAAAACATAATTTATAGATAGTTAGACAACACAAATTGTTTGATTTAAAAACAACACTCAGAATATCTAAGTATCTTAGAATATTTGTACTTATAAATGTATTATCCAACTTGTCTGTACCGTAATAATAATAATAATACTCCACTAACTATAAATCGTTCGAAAAATAATACGAAATTTTGTTAAAAGAGGAGAAAACAGTGTATAATATATGTGTAATAATGTACAATCTCAACTTTTTTACTTTCTAGTTTTAACGTTGATTTGGTGAGCATGTGCCATCATTATTGTTATGGCTAAGAAGTAAATAAATACAAATAAGGCAAAAAGGATCTTTAATACAGATTACCAACGTATAATACTAGAACAATTGCTAATTAAGGTCTACGACTAAGAACACTGTTGTCATAAAAATCAAGTTCTATATTAAAAATTAGCGAAGTTTGTGTTAATTTAAAGTTTACTATCATTATATCGTGGTTAATATGATTGCACACAATAAAATTGTTGTAAAACAAAAAACGAAAAATTATGTTCCTCTTCAACATATCAAAATTGATTTGAGAAACAATAATTGTTAATTATTTACGAATAGATCGTATAAAACAGCTTTGTTTATTTTTGTTTTTTTGTTTATTTTTGTTTAGTTTTGTTTATTTTCTTTTTAAATCTTATAATTAAAAACCTTTGTGAAACGCATTTGAATAAAACAAATTCAAAAAATTCAGAAGAAGTCTATTGCAATACGTTCGTTATTACAGATATATTATTGTTACAGCAAATCGATAACGAGAGGAACGATGCAACCGATGAACTGACATATATATATTAATGAATAATGTATGAAATTTCATATTATAACTACCTAGTTATTTTATAAAATTACGGGCATTCCCAGTTAGACTGAATCAAAAATATAAACTTCAACTAGTTATCTACATAGTAACAAAATAATTTATTGACTAACAAAAATGATTTCGTAAACTCATATGGAATTATTATTTAATCTATTTATAAAAAATAAATATACTTTTTGAAAATTGTATTCTGATTTTAACAATGTTAATTTATTATAATCTTAAAATTATGAAATTGTTAGAGGAATTACAAATTTAAAATAAAAATAAATTATTAAGTCAACTTAAACCCTAAATTTGTTTTTTTTTCTAAATTAAATTAATATAATTTTTACTTATTAATACGCAGATTTTTTGAATGGCATTTGGAGAAATACAGAACATTTTATTTTTAAACATATGTACCATTTTTTTGGTGCTCTTTTGTTGGAATGTGTAAAAATCTTGATCATTACCTCGTAATTGGGATTCAAATGACTTTCAAAGGCAAATATTTTTTATATCTTCATCTGAGATGTCACTGAGTATAATAAAACGTTCTGCATATTTAAAAAATTGTGACTAAAAATTACATTCAATAGCGAAAACTCAACTAGTATTCAATAAATTTACTAGTAAAACCATGTAATATATATGTTATGGCTAGTGTTAGGAGTATGGCTAAACTCAAATTTAGTCGGCTAATCACAAGTTAAGCCACTGCGTTTGGCTAATATTTAAATTTCGGACTTTATCCACCAATATTTAATGTTATCCAGATGCATATGACCAATGTTTAAATAACATTATCCGTACAAATAATTAAATGGTTTATGTCATACAAAAATTCTTTAATTTCTTCTTTTATTCAATAATATTTAATAATATCAATCTTATTCCATAATCTATGAAATTATTAAATAAGATAAATTAAAATAATAAATAATAAATAATAATAATATAATAATACATTTAATAATTATTAAATAATTCTCAATAATAATTATTATTATTGAGAATTATTTAGTCAATGATAATATGTTCATATTTTTATTATATAGATTTACGGCCAATTTTCATGACAATGGTAATGTAATTCATGAGTGGCATGATTATTTTTACTCGATAGTTTGATGACGGTTGAATACTTTTCCCGAGAACGGTGAGACCCCTATCAATAGTTAATACCGAGATAAATATTATGGTCTCATCAAAATATTCTTCGAAATTGTTATTTTTATATTTTTTAAATTCTATGCACTTATTATCGAATGCGATATTTTACAAAAATATTTTTCCGAATCAAAATTTTAAATCAAAATTAACTTAATTGGGATAAACGAAAAAATACGTTAATTTAAAGTTAATTTGTAAGAAAATTAGTTAAGTTAATAAGTTAATTTATTAGTAATGAAATAAGTTAAGTTAATAAGTTAATTTAACTTAACTTTTAACTTATTAACTCCTAGACTTGAAAACAAAATATACTAATAAAGTACTACAAGCTGGTATCTTAACTACTTACAAACTTGAGTCGGTAATTACGGTAGATTATTACGGACTGTCTCTATTGAGCACACACTATTGTATGCAACTGCATACATATGAATTTTGCAATCAATATCAATTTTAAAATAATATCAAAATGCACACAACTGTGTACAATATTTATATTATTGAAAATATTTTACTTATCACGTGCATGATTCACCTCTATACAACTACCCAACATATCAATATTCATAAAAGATTACAATTTTAAAATATTGTATTATTATTGTAAATAGTTTTAAATTTTTAGTTTACCTATGGCTAATGTTATTTAGTCATTAGCCGATAACGGTTGAATAATGTTGATTTTATTGGCTAGTGTTAAGATTATTCGTTTGTTTTGATAGCTTAAGTCCGAAATGTTGACATTAGCCAAAAGCATTGTCTAAACTTAAGATTAGCTATTCTTCAGACACTAGCCGTAACATATAAATATATTAACGACTATATTCAGAAATATTATAGAATAACAATTTATTTAATAAAATAAAGAATTACGTATATTACTATCAATATATATATACATTTTTAAAGTTATGACGTCTTAAAAGAGTGTACGTTAAAAATGTAAGCTGTTGCCAGATAGCAGCTTTTCACCTCTCCAATCCACTCAGTTGGGTATTCAAATAACCGTAAATCTCCGAAAGAATCAATATCACATCCGTACATGATGTGAAATGACCAATTCAAATTTGGTTTATACCATGTATAAATGTATAATACACGACTGAAAGCAGTGTGATTACGTAAAAAATATTTAAGATGACATTATACGTTAAATTATTATCTAATATTTTATATAATTCACCAAAATGTATTTTCATGACTTAATTTTTTTCGGTTTCACATATTTTAAAATAAATATTATAGGATATAAGATCAGGGTGTAACTTGAAGTTAAGTTTTAATATATTTTGATATAGTATGAAATAATTATTTTCATAACAAATATACTAATGAAATAATATTTTTTCCATCTGTGTACTTTGAAATTCAGATGAATATAAGTATAATGATTAAATATGAAAAGTGTATCTAAATATTAATTAACAAATTACTCTATTGCGGTACATAAACAAAATTTACAAAACAATTTAAATTCAAGTATAAATTAATTAAAATAAAATTTTTTTAATAAAATGAGTTTTTCTATACTATTTCATCATTAGTAAATTACAATGCTTATTATTGAATCGAAATCGAACAATAATCCTTGTAAATTTTTTACATTTTTTTGTATAATTCTTTATGTCACGGGTGTATAATAATAAACAACAATGTATATATCACTAGTTTTAGAAATATAAATAATGATCTCTTTATTTAATTATTTATAATGGTAGACGTTAATTTTAAATTGAAATTAATTATAATCAAATTATAATATCTACTTAAGCATGATCGGTTAGGTTAGGTAAAATTTAAAAATAACTCAACTACAATACTAAATAAAGATAATATTATAGTAGGTTTCCCTAAATAATAATATTTATATAAAATATATTTATGCTCTTAAGACATTTGGCTATTTTATTAACAATTTATTGAACTATATATTAAGTCATAAACCATAGAGGGGTTGAGACGGCTGTGTTTTAATGCACATTCGCCGATTTGAACCCAGTCAACGGGTTTCGATTTTCGGGTGGTTCCCAACCGTCTCAAGAGTAGAAACTGTCACCGACAACCTAACGTGCATCACACCACCAAATTATAGATTCAACCAAAATACCTACCTTACTAAAAACCACATAGATTAGGAGGTTGGTCTTTGTTGCTGACGCCGTCCATAAAAAAATAAATATACTTGCCTTAGGGGTTGTATGCAAATTTTGAAAATAACTCTTTTAGTAGTAAATTTATTAGAAAAATCACCCATTCGTTTATTTTTAGTTTTTTACAATATTTCTATTTTTCAAATGATCATCTTACACAATTGGATTTTACGTATCAAACTTAATAGAACATTACAAGAAATGTTATATTATTTATTACATTCAAAGTGCATAACCTATTACTTATAATTATAAAACTTTGAAGAGTACAAAATAGGTAAGCAATAAAATTGGTATGCATTAAAATTATGAAATATTAGTATAGTTTCAGTACGTAATATTGTTGTAATACCAATTTATTTTCATTTTATTCACGAATGCCCATGATTTGCATAACTAGAGCGCCGTTTTACTCAATTTTAGTTAAATATAAATACATATTTTACACTTCATAGTAACTATTTTATTTGAGGGACTAATATTTATGACCATGGTAGTCAGCTATTACTTTTCAATATTTATTTAATTAAAATGTTATCAAATTAGTCAAGCTCGGCGAATAAATGATGATGATGTCACAGTCGGTTAGTGTCCTCACGATTAATTTCGGGATGTTGGATGAATGTTCGTTTCTGTTTGTATTTTGTGACATTTAAAATAATATATTATGTACCTAGCTGCTCATAAGTTTAAATCCAAAATGATCCGTCATCATTATTAAAGAAAGCATACGAGTATAATTTTATATATTTTCGTAATGAGCTCATAGGGAGCAGCTTGTTACCGTCTAATTTTTAATAGTTGTTCTTTCACATTGTTAATAATATATTATTTATACAAGCTATATAGTTTTCACCTATATATAAATTCAATAGTATTTTCACTTTATTCAAAATTGTATAACCTATGGATGTGACCTTTAGCGTAAGCGATCAAATATTATTTCAAAATTGTTACAGTTTTCGTATACATCTGATTTGTGATCAGCCGTAAAAATTGGAACTACCAATATTTTTACTAACTATTTTAGATAAAACTGATAATATTGTAATATATTCTAAACAACAAAGAAGAACTATTGATTTACAGTAATTTTTTCCGATGCTTTATTTTTGGAGCAGTAAAAATATTAAAAATTTAAATTTCATGTACGGTCCTTCAATAAATTGTATTTTTACCATGTTCGTTCGAATGCTTTGAATAGCATTCAAAAAATTAATAAAACATGGAAATGCCTGAAGAAACTATGAGAAGTTCTGAGAAAAAATAAATATTTTTTTAAAAAATTACAATTGAATTTTGGTTGACTGCAAGGTTTCATTTATTGACTAAAATTATGTTCTCAGATAAAATTTAATTTAATTCATCACACCATTTGTCTTGTACAAAAGTCGGTAAATTATAACGAATCGTTAATTAAGGTTATTATGTTTTATAGTTAAAAAAAAAAAATTTAAGTAAGGAAGCGTTGACCAAAAAACTTTCTATATTTGATAATACTCATGGGTCAATTTATACTCGATGCAAATATTATAATTTGCTACACAGTTATTATTAAGCTTGAACTCTCAGAAAAAATGTATTTATTTATAAAATTTTCATAGCTTAGAATATATTTTTAAACCAATTGAATATCAAATACGATTAACTAATTTATTTCAACAATTACGCGCAATTTTCAAGATTTAATGTCAATATAACACTCAATGGTACAATTTCATTAATGTATTTGCTTACTGTTTTAGGATTAGATAAGTAACAAGTGAAAAGTGACAAAAAATAACTGGTAGGCATGCGGTTAAATGGACTTCAAACTATATTTTAATCCAATAATTAAATTGTAAACCGTGTAATGTTAAATTACACGGTCTTCTCGATAGTGAAATATGGAGTTTTTTTTTAAAAAAAAATTTCCATTCTTATGTTTTTATTATTTGATATACATGTTTGTGTAATAGTTATTTTTGAATTGGTAGATTTATAAAAATGAAACGGAAATATGAACATTTTTCAATTATAGAAACAACATTTTTTTTTACAATTTTAATTTAAATATTACTGATCTTGTAAAAATATAAAATTAATCAAATTTTATACAAATAAGCCTAAAATAGAACTGTAAAATTAAAATTCTAAGAAGATGCAAAAGTATTGAATTTCAAAATTGAAATTCTTGATACACGAAACGAATTACTCCTACTTTATTTGTATCATTATTTTGTACAATAATTAACAAACGCTGTAGAATCCGAGTCCTTAATATTTGTTATTTTTACATTCAACATAGTTTTCATACCAGGCCTAAAAACGTATCTAAACGACAATCATATAATAAAATGTATCACTGTATCGGCCATATATTGTATTGATGCGTTTGTTAGGGTTATATTTGGATTCATCGAATGGTGGAAATTCCCAGTAATGATCCCTACTCGTCGCCACTGCAATTTTAATATCGAATAGATATCATAGTGCTTTAAAGAAACTCATATAATTTTAATACCGCATTATCGAAAAATAACGTTTTTTTTATGTTGTCAATAAATAATTTTAAATATCTTAATTTTAATATTGGAATAATATCACTGAAATAAAAAAAGTATAATATTTATTTTATTTTATTTTCTGTAGTATAAGAACATGAGAAATTTAAAGTTATCACCTAGTGAATATCTCGATATTTAATATATTTAATAGTATGAAAATCCTAAATTGTCTGTATGGGTGCTGACTGCAGCCACGCTTAGTATCCCATACTTAAGCTACTACGAAAACACGTAACACTAAATCGAATTTATACAATATCCATTATATATGTAGAATTCTGACGATTTCAACCTCAGACGGAAACGCAAACGGCGCCACAGTTTCCACGTGTTCGTTTACGTGTAAGTTATGTGAAGGTATGATAAAAAAAATTTGGAAAATCTCGACCACGACTATAATTTTCTTGCAACCGAGAATATAGCTATTAGTGAGATATGTATTTCTGTGCGGAAACGGATAATTTTGGATCAAAATTCAAGATTTTTTGCGGTACAAATAGGACGTAAAAGAAAAAAAAATTCTCGCGAAACATACAACAATATTATCATAACAATATTACTATAATATTAGCAATACATTGACGATACGTGGATGTTTTCAAATATTTTCGAAATAAACACTGTTATTTGGTTAATTATGTTACTGTGAGGTTGCTCATATGATTCATACTGTTAAAATTATTTTAAGCGAGAAAAATATTTGTGTAAATATTTAAATAAATATTAACCTTAAGGTTCCACTGGTAAAAGTTTTCCAACATTTAATTATTATTGATATAATTCGGTAATTTATTTTCAAAATGTTATATTAAACGGTGAAGTCATAAACGTCATGTATTTAAATTTTAATAAAAGTGTTTTGCTCTTATTTACGAAATGAACTGTTTACTATAATTATTGTCGCATTTTGTTTTTAACTTTTACTATTTTTTCTTAAGCCTTTAGTTTTTAACTTATAGTATAAAACAATATATACCATGATTTCACTTGGTACATTAGAAATTTCATTTTATATTGTCCATATGAAATTATTTTATTATTAGTTTTATTTTTTTTACTTTTTGAAATTTGAAAAATAAAACTGCAGCTTAAACATAAATATTTTTTTATCTTATTTTGTATTTTCATCAATATAATCGTTCACTGATGGATACAATTCAACTTAAAAAAAGACTGAATTATTTTGATACAACTGATTTAACATAAAAACTAAATACTAACGTAAAGGTTTCTATATTCATATTTTTATTAAATATTTATTAAATATTTGTGAATATTATACTGATTACTATTCAAAAAATTAATATTAGGATCAATTTAATGACGCAATAATAATACGTAATTTTTAACTTATTTGCGTGTATATGAAAATGACTGAAAGATAAAAAAATTAAAAAATGTGTGAAAATATTAACATTATATTATAATAACTAATCGAAAATTACTACTGTTTCCTAGAAATGATTTAAGATATATATTTTTTAAATATTTCATTATTATATTTTTAAAAATAAGTACTATTGTTTAATTATAAATATTTTTTTTTATTTTTACTTGTTAATTAGTATTTCACTTTTTAAATTATATTAATTTATCAATAGTTTTACTCGCATTTCAATCATTACAGGTTTATGAACTATTTTTTTATAATATATTATGAAACCGAATCATGATGTTTAATATTATGTGTTACCTACTAACTAGTTTTCATCAACTTTGTATTTTTCATTTTAATCATCTTGGTTATATGGTCACTATGGTTTTACTATAATATGCGTGATATGTCTGTAGTTAATATGTTTTAACGCTATTTTTTTTGTTGTCCGTATAAATTAGCTTCCTTCAGAATCAATTTTGAATACAATGATTCATTGTTATTACATATACAGGTACGTACAACAATGACAATGCATCTAAAATGTACTCACCTAAATTTCTATCGGACATAAAAATATTAGATTGTAAAAAAAAATGATGTGCATTTTAATGCTCCGAGAGAAGTGAATAATACAGTAATTTTATGAAAACCTGATTTTCCTGTGATTTCGCCATATGTTACTTGCCTTTAAGACATTGACGATAATGTATAGTAAAATTGCAATGAAAAAAGTTGAAAAAAAATGCAATTTAAAAATTTTTTTTTTCTATTATTCTTAATATTCTTCTTATTATAAAAACACGAGACAAAACATTTTTAGAAAATGTCATCAAATTATAATTATTCTATTTATTTATTTTGTATTTTATGATTCTATAATGAAATACAAGGGACAAAAATAATTTATTAAAAACTATAAAAAATTAAAATATTAGTTATATCATTGTCATACATTTTAATAAAACTCAAATACTACTAAAATAATAATATTAATTTGGAAAGTTTTTTAAAAAACTTTTTTCATTTTTTTTAAATATCGTTTAGATCAACCTAATTAATTAATATTATTATGGCAAACATCAACTGCACAGAATTTTCAACTATATTTCTTAGATTTGAAAATATATTTCGAGCTCTTTTTTTTATTTCGATTATATAAAATAAACTATTCGGTATTTATTTTATCTTCACCCAAATCTGTATTATGATGCAATAATTTTTTTTTTTTTTTTTACTTATATCGTAGGTATAAATGATATGAGTATTGTATATTTGTCTCTTATAGAATCATACACATAGTTTGATTTATGTGTAATACCCAATTGGTCTGTTTAGAACCAGTATTATCTGAGAAACAAAACGATGAAGGATGATCACTCGGCTTCAGTACCCACTTAACTCCTGTTTATCAGCTTATGGTTTTATTTAGTTTTAGATTTTATAACTAATGTATTCTTTGATTTGAGTTTCAGATTATTCTTATTTGAGCTATGATACGTTTAATTTAAAATTTTTAAAATACTTCGTAAACAATGTTTAAAGAATTAAAATTCCTTATTATTTTTTTTTTTTTAAATACAAAATATATTCGTTATACAATAAACGTTATCTATGAAAAATTAAAAATATAAATTAAATAACCTTAAAAAAAAAAAATAGTGAATTTTTTTATAACAGTCTCTTGCTGTGCAACTATTATGAATTTATACAGCATAGTTCTTGAAAGAAATATTTATTGTGACAATTCTAATAAATTATGGTTTATTATTGTTAAAAATAATTATTAGAAATTAATTTCAAGTGGTTTCATATTTAAAATAACAAACCTCAACAACTTCATCAAAAACAATGTTATATCTGCTAATACACAGAGAATATTGAATTTTTATGAGTAGTTAAATCGACTATAAATTTAATTTTAACTAGGATACATTTATAATTACATAATTTGGTTATAATAGAACCAGTTTATTCCTAAACCGATTAATTTAAGGACTATCTGAATATTTATAGAATTTAGTTTTTAATATTTTAGAATATAATATTTACTGATCTTCAAAAAGTTATGATACATAGTACATAATAGTTTTATTTTTGTTTTTATAAATTTACATTTCTATAATTTAGAAGAAAGTATCGTTATATTAAATATAATTGTGGTTTTTATGAGAATATAAATTAATTATTTTGTTTAAAGACGTGTAGTAAATTGAAAAAATTAGAATCGAAAAGCTTGTGCTTTAAATTTATTGCTAAAATGTATAACTGCTGCAATACTCGTTATGCAATAAGTGATGAAAAATCCTTTGTTAAGGACAATTCTGCACAACGCTAGCTTAGAGCAGAATGACATGCCAAAACATTTTGGTTTTCATCCAAATACGTTTTCGTAAAAAATAAGGTACAATCTCAAATCTTGATTTACTTTTTATAAGTTGAAATTATTTTTTTGTTTTTTCTTTTAAATGTATTTCAATTAAATACTTAATTATACGAAAAATATTTAATTTGGTAGATCATTGGCGTGGCAAAAGTATTACTTATGAACCATAGATCCTTTAAATTGTAGTGCTGATTTGGTGGATACTGTCATAGTGGGTTTAATACTAATTTATAATTTATTTAATATTTTAACTTATAAGACTGCATCATTAAAAAGTGATAAACCAACTAATATATTACATAGAAGTTATGAATCATCTGCATAAATATAGGCGTATTATTTAAATATTAAATTGTATGTCGGGGGGTAATATAAAAATACCTGTGGCGATGGGAGAGGGGGATGCCTTATATATATATATATATATATATTTTTGCACCTCACCCCTGTGGTGGATCTATGTTAATTTTAAAATACTCTTTATTAGTGGTTAACTAATTTGAATGGTGTAATATAAATATGATGAATGTAAATTATTACATTTCACACGGTATCGAGGATATTTAATGTTATATTTTATTTTTATCTGTTCATTAAGAGTATACATTACTGCATTTAATACTTTGAATTTAATTTTCTAACACTACATAAATTATAGTTTAATGTCAGAATATAATGTAATATAAATAACATTTTATAACTTGTGTTTAAAAATTATTGCTATGGTCGTGTGTAATTACCATAAAGAACAAAAATTATTTATAACAGTTGTTTAATATTAATATTATTAATATTTAATTAATATTAATATATATTTTTTATATTTAATATTGTTATTTTTGCTTTTTATCTAAGTAAAGTTATAGTTAGATTCAAATTTAAATAATTTTCAAACGAATAAGATAAATTAATTACTTTTTAAATATTACATGACTTTTACGAACTTATAATTATAACAAAATATTACTATTTATCATGTTCAATAAAATGTAATCTTCATTTAGACGACATTAAAGAAATAAAAACGATGATGTTCGTTCTAGAATACGGTAAGTAAAAATAAAAGTGACTAAAATGTTTCATAAAATTTTATCTAAATGCTCTTTAAATCACTTAAACAGTACAATAATTATATCTTGCCGTCAATTTATTATAATTTCATGAATTCGTAAACATTTTTACAGC
Organism: Sipha flava; assembly: GCF_003268045.1. Classification (NCBI taxonomy): domain Eukaryota; kingdom Metazoa; phylum Arthropoda; class Insecta; order Hemiptera; family Aphididae; genus Sipha; species Sipha flava. The sequence goes on from NW_020273018.1 coordinate 972,835, forward strand.
GTTAATATAACGTGCTTATATCATATCGTGGACGAAACATCATCCCTGTGTCAAAGTCTATTACTGTTTTTTTAATTGTTTGTGATTACAACGAGTAGAGAAAAAACCTATCCCCTAACATGCACATTACATATGGTCTCGTTTTTTGTTCGTACATCGTATTACATGTATTCAGGTCGTGCATACTAATCACATAAGTTACGAAATAATATCAGTATGGAACATTGGTTATTCACTGCATAATAAAATACAGGTGCGTTAAATCTGCTACGCAGCCGGACGGCATTTTTATAATACCTATAAATTTCGTTGTGCTATTAGCATTATGAAGCTTGCTTGTTCTTCATCAGACTTCTGATAATCGAACACATGCACAACTACACTTTTATTACGGTAATTGGAAGCGTGCATAAGTAAAATCGAATCATCTATGCTGTCGATAATTTTCCATACTTAAAAACATACAACGGGGTATATTGTTCCATGTGGGAATTCGAACTATAAAAAAAATTTCAACAAATTCAAGAATGTAATTTATATTTTTTTTTTCAGATTTTTCGATTCACATTTTAACATTAAACAATAGACCACTGTATAAAAACTTTAAATTTGTAGACGTCTAACAACTGGCCAATCAATATCGGAATATATATTCTATACATTTAATGAAAATAAAAATTACTAATTAACTAAAAAAATTCAATTATAATAATAAAAAGAATAACAAAAAAAATTATAGTTATGAAAAAATAACGTGCACGATTTCATACTTTTTTGTATAAAAAAAATTCGAAAGTGGAAAGTGATTAGAGATTAGATTTGATATGTTGTTTTGGCTTTTTATATTTATTTGTTTGTAATAGACGCGTGCAAAAGACAAAATTGTGATCAAAGTTGAATAGAAAGTGATACGAAAAACCCAATAAATTATAGTTGCAAAAAGGCTCACGTATGGGTTGGCCATTGTTCTCATTACTCTGGATGATTTTTTTTCACAATAGCTACCCACAATGTTGTAGAATATTTCGTTCACAGAAACGGTTTGAATGTAAATTAGGAACAATTCAATTCATGAGAATTTTAGACGTTATTAGCTTAACGAAATTTACTCCAAAATAGTCAATTTTGTGACAGTGTTGTCGAATAATTTTTTCTTACTGTGAACCAAAAGTTCTTAAATAGTATCCCAAGATTGTAATGTTTGATACTACTGATTTCGGCCTTGGTTAGGTAATATGAAAATTAATCGAACACGATTAATTATACGAATGAACTATCAGACCAAATAAAATGAAACAAAAAACTTAAAAAATTAATCCTTGAGTATAATGTATTAAAATAGAAAAGTAGTACCTACAATAATTTTTTATTGAAAAATAATATTGCTCTTGATATCGGTTTGTTGAATTAAAACGTAATTAATAGAGTTTCGTCTTACACGTGTTGTAGTAGCGTTCAAGTACAACAACGCAATGTCTTTAAATTATGCAGTTCGCTGTTGGTTTAAGAACGCGAGTTCTGTATCGAAGTCCAAATTGACGTTGCGGTATTGTTTCGCGTGCAACTCGGTTTGGTTTTCGGTAAAGTTCGGTATTCGCTCCGCGTATTTTGCATCGCGTATTAAAATTCCTATCGGTTTTCTCCGCGTAGGATTTATTACTACCAAACGTACGTCTCACGTAATACGTTTGTTGGGATTTTTATTTTTTTGTTTAACTCTTGACGGTTTAAAATCTATATTACTGCACGCGTTAACCCCGTCCCGTCTGGTTTTCTTCAAGTTTTACCATGTTTAACAAGGAACGCTCGGCACGTGCGTTTGGCATACCGTTAATTGAGTTAAACCAACGCATCCGGGTTCGTTTAATTTATAGTGTAAGTTTTTGGATGGAAGACGATCGATTATTGCGTTAAGCACGCGCTAAAACAAAACAGGAATTTCTCGAGCCACGGGCACGGCTATGACGGCTGGACGTCCATTGCGAACAATACACGAATCCGATTCCACACAGTGGTACACGTCAATATTATACCGTGTACCTATGTAGGAGTCACGAACGAGAACTTAAACTTAACATTGCCAACTTTCTATCCTTTCCAACACATACATCGAGTTTCCCCACAAACCTCGTCCGCCATTTCTTTGTTGCCAAAAGCCTCGTACGCTTCGGATATTATGTAATATTTATTTATTTATTTATTATAATTTTTTTTTTTTTATTGTTTCCGTTCGTTCCAGGTGGTTTTTGAGCCAATACCTAAACAATAAGAATACACCACAGGTGCATGTGTTACGCGTTTTCAATTAAAAGCACCATAATATATTTACAATGTGTTTCCACGGTCGTGTTTTTCATTCACAATAACATGTGCCACATAAGTGCGCGTGCCCGTCACCTACATTATTCCGCTACAGCAGTGATTTTCATCCTTTTTTCGTTCATGTGACCTTTAACCTTTAGAATCAAACACCGCGTGGTCATAACATCAAAATAATAATTAATATTAACTATATATTTATATTTATACTTGAAAAAAAATGCTACGCAGAAAAAAAAAGTAACTATGCACTTTATTTGAGTTGCAGGGTTCGATAAATATTGAAACTTTAAAGTGTAAATCTGCGATTAAAAATAAATAAATAGAGAGAAAAAATAATAGTGTTTTTTATAAAAATTAATGAGAAATTTGATTCTAGTGGTTTTTACAAAGTTGAGGAAATTGAGTGTTGATAGTAGGAAAAACCGAGTCACATACTGTCTTTTAGAGTTTTAGAGATATAAGACTGCAGTATATCTGACTAATGACCCCAGTTAAGTCGATAAAATCATCGATAATGCAGCTATTTCGAAAATTAAAATACTGCACGTGTTTATCCAATCTAAAAAGTAAATATAAATAATATATATGGATACAAATTTAAAGGTGAAATACGCGTATTAATATGACAGTTTGAGCTATAATATGATTTTAATAAAATTTATTTTTTTAAATTTTTTTTATTTTTTCTGTGGAGATTTCATAACACTCCTATACTGGGTCCATGTCATCTTTGGATAACATGTCACCCCGATTAAGAACCACTATGTTATAGATGTTAACAGGAAGAAACGTAAATTATAATATCTAATAGATAAAAAAAATATTTTGATATTTCGTACATTTTACAGTATGTATTATATTACACAAATTAATTTTTTTCATCGAACAAATTGTTCCATAAATCAACCATGTATTGAAATATATACCTGTAAACTATTTAATTTGTTTAAATTTCAGTTAACAGATTATAAATATAATCTTACGATACCACCAACTAATATACAGTTATATAAAACTAAATCTGTTATTTTATCGGTAGCAATTTTAACCAAATCAAATTATAACAATGAAATGTGTACAATATATTCTACATTACGATTCATAGATAAATTGCTAAATCGAGTAAATTAATAAAGAATTTGTAAGTTTTTTTTTCCTATGGAAACCTAAAAGCTTCCCATGTTTATCAAATTTTAACTGAAGAAATCGAAGAAAATAATTAAGACAAAATAGCAATTAATTTTGAATAAAATCAATAATTGCTTCTTAATTATTTTATTTTAATATAAAACGCATTCTGTAATTATAATTATGGTGGTATATAAAAATTAGGTCAAAAAATATCTGACCGGAGACAGGTTTCGGATGATACGAAAAAGTTTAGCGAGTCACTGGGGTAAGGGGTTAACAATAATTTTAATACAATGATAAATTATATCCTATTTGATAAACGATACGAGTCAGAGTTTGAGTTTTTATAGTACACCAAAACCAACTCTAAGTACCTATAAACAATTTCTTTGTATTGATATTTGGGATATTTTCAATATATTTTGGTTAATAAGAAGTGAATTAATTTCTGTTGAATATTTTAAATTTTTATAACCGATGTTGTAAAATATATAAAAATATATATTGTATTCATTGTCGTTAAAAATATTGAAAACTCCAGTATCTAGGAAAACAATTATTTTTAAATCTTCAAATTAACCATTTATTTGTGATAATACATTTTATCTAGAATGTATCTAACCAGGTTTTCAATTGAAGCTAAATATTTTTTTTTTTTTTATAAATGTTTTTAATTTATAGTAGACCTGAGATTGCTGTATATATTTTTTATAATTAAATATTTTACTTTACTCCAGAGATATAAATAGAAAATACTAATTCAAAATGTAGATGCCACCTTTGGTATACCACTAGATTTAAGGTAAAGAGAGAGAAATTCAGTTGCTCTTAATGAAATTTAATTCCTTGTTCCAATGTGACATCCCCAAACCATTATGTCATGGTAACCATTAATTCATTTTAAAGCTGCTTAGCTTATATAAAATAAATAATTTCTTATTTAAATTATCATTCCTTTTATTTTTTTTGTATTAAATTTGTTTCTGTTATATTGTTTTTCAAATTTTTAACATTTTTAACATTAATTGTTATTCATGTAATTGTATTTTTGATTTTACTGTATTGTAGGAATAAATACAAAGAAAAAATTATGTAATAATGATGTTTATTGGCTAAAAAAACATTTAATTTTAAATCTGGATAAATTAATAGTACTAATTGTTTGAATTTGTTTTTAATGTACTCCAGAGTGTAGTATGATGAATTCAGCATCGATTGGAATTCGCGGTGTTACTAACGAGCGTACCCCTTGATCCTAATGTATTCTATACGAGTTCCTCAATAATTTTCCATTTTCTGACCTATTATATTTTTGATGCTTTTCTGCATTAATGTAGTTAATTTAATTTAAAACAGTTCATAATCATTGTAATTCAAATTTAAAACTTTCAAGAAAAAAAAAAATAAAATGTTTACTACGAATTATGAAATATTTATGATATAATTATTTTATTTTCATTTTTATAGTGAAATACACTTAGTATAAAAATGTTTTTTTACTCCCCCCCCCCTCACAAAAAAATTACATTTTCCTGTAATAAAATTAAATTTGCACCACATAATTTGTTAAAGCAAATAATAACTTCTTAAAAAAAGCAGTTGTTGTACATAATAATAAATAATTATATAAAAAAAAAAAAGGATATATCATTTTAAACAAAATAATTTATACCTTATTTTTAGTAAAAACAATACTAGAACGAAGAGATCTACATCTCATGGTTTACATAGTCTAAATGTGTGATTCCTATGCATACGCTTACAATTCAAATTTTGGCCGCGCGGCACTAGTGTACATATTAATTCATATAAACGATCCTTAGGCCAATCGGCATCCGGACGCGTCTGCGGCTGTAAAGTAATGACTCCTCGGAGAGGTGTCAAAACGCGGACGTGCACAATTATTGTATACTGTTTATTTTCCATTTTGTATCAATCCACCACAGTCATAGAAATTTCAAATTTTATATGCTCCAGAAGAAGACTTAAAACTAGCAAAATTTATTTTAATATAGTCAGTATAAAAATGGCATAGAAATTCAATAGAGATCGTCAAAAAATTACATAATTATTATTATTATTATTATTATTATTTATTTAAATTTTCGTTAGTGGATTAATATTTTATAATCAAAATGTTTTCCTCCAAACATTAAGGCTTAATATTGCACGACCCTAAATTAAGATTAATTTAATATTTTAAATTAGCAAAATAAATAAATAAATAAATAGTAACAAAAAATTATTTTTCAAATGTATATAATATTCTATTCAATTCCAAAACTGCATAGATAAATATATCCACTCCATCATTATGAATTTTTTTTATATTTTTGAATAAATATGTTAAAATGAATATATTCCATCTATGAAACGAAACTATATAATATATACTTTATAGAAATGTTTCATATCAAAACTATTGTGATTCTGTACATAATAACAATATCAAAATGACTATTATTAATTACCACTAGTTATGAAATAATACGAATATATAGCGATAAACAAATAAGTACTACTTATATCTTTACTATACTACTTAAGTTTTTTTGGCATAAGCATTTTAGTTATTAATGTTCTAAATAATATTTTTTGTATGCAGGACTAATTATTATTTATTACCTATAGTAGAATATACTAATAAAATAATATGATTAAGATCTTTTAATATACAGTATGTAATACAATTAGCTGAAGTATTTACAGTTTTAAAATATTCCTCAATAAAAAAACGTGTTTATTATAATAAATGCAAGTTGTTTATCACTTTATCGCGGTTTAACATAGTTCAAACAGCTTACTACTTGCTTTATTAATAATTCCAAAAATCATATAAAGAAAAGAAAAACGTGTATTGAAAAATGATATTCCAAGTTTGAATGTGTTTTTCCGGATGATTTGTTATTTACGAATTGGAACCTATTCGTTTTTCGAAAACTTAACTATTATAAATTTCGCTACTTTTGCCTAGTAAATATATAGCGAAAAATGCTCTTGTCAGCTCATCTGTTGACTACTGTAGTCATTCTATTAAATATATCAATTAATTGATGTAATACAGAAAAACAAAAATCATATGCGGAAAATAATTTGAAAAAAGTAGGTATGCAATGTAATTTTGTATCAAACAATTTCTCAAAAACTAAATGTTAGTTATGCGTGTTGTTAAGGTATTACTGTGCATAGCGCACTTTTAAAGAACGTTGACAATAATTTCGTCTATGATTCGTTAAAAATTGTTTTAAATATTTAAATTTTTAAGAAAGTTATGTAAATTATTAAAATGAAATGAAATCACGTTAATGTTGGTGCGCACTAATTATGATCAGAAAACAAATCGTTTGGTTAAATATGCATTACGTTTACTGTCCGTGAGTGCAGGTATTCTTACAAAATGTTCGATTAATTTTTTATCGGCGATCCACATTTATTCCGGATGGGCGTCGTACCCCTCCAAGTGTGACACCCACCACGGTACTGTCGTCGAAGGAGGGTAGTGAAAATTCACTAATGGATTAAGACGAGACTTATTTAACTACATCGATCGATCGAATGGTATATACAATATATTATACTGACGTAACATTAAGTGTAAACGGTTACAGTTGATTGTCCTCTTATACCTTATATTAATACGACTTGGTTGGAATACACGGAGCACACCGATATCACACTTGAACGGTTAGAATTAGCTGATAAACGAAATCGTTGCATACGGATCAAAAAATAAACCGCAATAATAATTGTTTTTCAATTTAATTTCTTCTTAAAAGAAACATTTAAATGTGATAAAACTTTGCGATGAATTCAAAACTTAAAATCCGATTAACTTATACGTTCATAGATTTGTCTCTGCGGGACATGTATTTTCTTATAAATATTACTAAAAATATACGTTTAGCTTCCTTTAAAATATTTGTTTTTCACATTATTACTTTAACTGATTTATATTTATTAGACATTATTCAGAAATGATCATACCAATATTTTGTTCGGTTAAACGTGTGATAAAAAAAAAAATACATTGTAATGAAATAGATTATTATAAGATGTTATTTGTTTCTAAATCACATTTTATAATTCCTCTAATTATATCAAGTTCATTGTGCGATTTGTACGTATTACATGTTTCAACATAAAATTTTTTTTTATTTAATTTTCCTAAGATAAAATAAAATAATATTTTTATAAAAAACAAGTACCTGTTATTTCATGTAATAATGAGAGTACAAATAATATACTTACGATGAACAATTTACTCGATATTTATTTGTTTAGAAATACGCGTATATATATATATATATATATATATATATATATATATATATATACGGGTCACACGAGTCATAAAACCTAAAAAACTATATATAACAACCAATTATTTTAATCCTAGTTTAACGCTTGTATCTAACACATTTTATTTGCCTTTTGTATTTTGAATGTTTTTAGTATTATAAATTATATATAAGAGTAATGCACGATTTTCAGCATCGTACATTTTTCATTGTCGAACACGAAATAAAAACATGACATTTTTCTCCACAAAATGTAAACTTTTAAAAACCAAATACCATTGGAATTCTTAATCGAAAGTATATAATTTTTCAAAGTCAGAAGTATACACTTTCTAGAAAAACAAAAAAAAAAAAAAAAATAACTTAAAAGACTACACTATCGATAAGTAATATTTCAATAATAATAATATAAGTTTCAATGAACGATTTTTATATGGCTCGTCCGAAATTTACTTAAATTATGAATACACGCCATTATTTCTATTGAAATAGTGATAAAAATAAAAATTATTTTGGTTAATATTTCATAATTTGAGCTTTTATGATGGTTTAGTAATGTTTTTTTATTTATAAAAATAAAAATAAATATTTATATTTTAACGTTTCAGATAAAATTGTTGATAAAGAATATTCTTTATATAGGTAATTTTTCATTTCATTCAGTCACTTCCTTGCAGATAATAAAAACTACTTATAAAAAATGTGTTTTTCAGAAAAATATAGATTTGTTCAAATTTATTTTGATAAAATAAGTATTTTTGTGATGTACAAGATTTTAAACCAATAACAAATATTTTCTTACCGTTATTTTTATTGTATTTTTACAATTATGTTAATATCGCAAACGTCTAACGTTAAATAATTTTTAATAATAAAATTTATAATTCATAAATTCTATGGTAAATTGGAACTCTTATAATAATATGGTGGATTTAAAATGTATATATCGTGACAGATCACTGAAATATTACGGAACACTATTTAATTTGAAAATTTTCAAATCCAATCTTGTATTATTTTTATTGATTTATTGTTATTTTACACAATTTTATAGATATAAACAATATTTCAATATCTCATAAATATTTAACTATAGATAATCCATCAATATAAAATAAAAACAAATGATCAAACTTATGATTTTATAGGTAATGCTTTGTACATTTATGATAACGGCAAGATTTTATATAAACTGATTTTGAAATAAAAATATTTTTTGAAAGACGTTCATGATTGTTCTTGTATAATTAAAAGAATAATAATTTCCCGGAAAAATTAACTTAAGTTTTTAATCATAATTATGATTGTACACCTACATTATAAAATAAATTATTTCAATTTATTACCTACATACGCATTTTAAAAACTTTCTCTATGCCTTAAAAATTAACTTTATTTTATCATACATATTAAATATTAACGGTTTATTCTATTATGTAAATTGTTCTTCGATAGCCGTCCTATCAGCAAAAGCATCTGTGTGGCTTTTATAACAAAAGAAGATACCGAAATTTGTCTCAGAATTCATCATAGGTGCAACTAGGGAAGCGTAAAAGCGTTTTTAGTATCCCTGAATTAAAATTTAGCGCCCCTGTTTTTTTTTTTAGATAATAATTAAAAATCTATAATAGTTGTGACATTCCATTCAATTTTATTTACAGAAATTTTAGCACCTACAATATTTGGATCCTAGTTGCGTTTATGGAATTCGTCTTTACCAAAATGTGTTGTAAGGGTTATCATTAAATGTTGTTTATTAAATACCGTTTATTCGTCATATTTCTATTTCGTCTCTGGTAAACAATCTCGATTGGTAAGCGTCCACGAGAAAATCGTTATAACACCTAACAAAGACTTTTACCTCAAGTCATTTTATACTATAAACAGAAAATGATTTATTTCAATAGTGTGTTGGTGTGATAATAGTAAATATTGTAGCTCAGGAATTGTACAAGAACACGGATGGCCTAATCAGCCTTTGCCGTAGTTTGATTACGAGATTTTAATACGCCTAAACGGAGTTCGATTGACATTTTAGACTTAAATCGATTAATACTGCATCCCATCCAACCTAAATAGTATAACAATTTATGAACTTTAAAGTCATTTCAAATCCTTTTATATATATACATTTTGTCTTTTTAATGCACTGATGATTGAAGTTATTGTGAACGTTATCACGGTAATTGAATATTATGAACACAACCGTATTTTGTTATTGTCGAAAGACGATGAAAACATTATTTACGTATTTTCATTTTCTTTCATCATCGAATAATCGTCAAGACTCTATCAATTTTTTTACCTTAACCAAAGCATTTTGAAGACTGGGCTTTTTTTTCAAAGTTACGCTGCGATGGAATAATGAGAGAGAATGTACCGCGGGTGACAAAAGTTTACGGGAGACGATAATATTTGTACTCGATGATTATTTTTGTAACTGACTATATTCATAAATTCTGTAAGTGATAAGTATTCATCTTATATTTAAATTACATTTTTGTTGATAAAAGATAAGTATAATAAGACACACAATGAGTACAAACTATAATAGCGTAATGAACTAATGTTAAATATTAAATAAAAGAGGTTATGATTTATATGTTATTAAGATTATTATCAAATGTGCTGAGTAAACATCTATACTCAACCAAATTTGCAAATAATAAAAACAGCCAGTAAGGTGATTTAACCATGTACTAGTTTTTTATAATTTTGACTGTATTTGTCTACACGCGAAGAGATAAGTAAGGACAAAAATTTAAATAAAATAATAAAAAATGAAATTAAAATTAGTTGATATTTAATATTTGTAAATTAATAAATAAAAATTATAATCACAAAAATAAGGGATGGTTATGGGTGCATTATTAAGTGCTTTTTTATCTGAAATTTACATGCAAAATTATGAAACCGATTATATTATTAATAATAAAATATACAGTTCATATACGAGATATTTTATATCTCGTATAAAATCATATTATAATTGTGTTGATAACACTTTCATTTTAATTAGAGGTTTAAATAGACGAGCAGAAAATTTAGTTAAATATTTAAATAAAATATATAAAAATATTAAATTCACACTCCAAATACAAATAAATAATAAATTTAATTTCTTGGATCTTACGTTTTCATAGTAGATAAAACATTTTGAATTTAGTATTAACAGACAACCTATATAAATTGATGCTAAAATACTACATGGTTCTAACCGTTCTAATCGCCCATACGCTTAAAAATAATAATTTTTAATTCAATATTTTATAGACTCGAACATATTATATTACATAAAAATAATTGTCAACACAAGCACAATACTACCTATAATATAGCCCATAAAATAATTTCGATTTAGATACTATAAAAAAATCCATAAATGTATTAAAAAAAAGAACACAACTCACTAAATAATGTTGTTAACTATTATAGTTTGAAATATAAAAATAACATATCTGAAAAATTTGCTAAAATTCTAAACAATAATATTGATAATCGTTTTTAAAACTAATAATATTTTAATCTAGGTAACATAAAATAAAAGAACTAAAAACCTCACAAAAATTGCAATAAACGTAATTTAGAATGTAACCGTAATATATATTTTGATATCAATACAGATTTGAAAATATTAAACACCCAAAATTATTTTTACAATTATTCAGTTTTAGAATATATACAGTGAAATAATGAAAAATATTTTTAACGATACTTTTTTTATGTGTATATTATTTTGTATGAAAATAATATAGTTCGAAAATTACGTTAAATACAAAAAACAGATATAATAACAGTTCAGGTAATAATAGAGCGTAGATGGTGATTAGAATTACTAATTAATATTAAAATCATAAATCATAATAATAATAATAATAATAAAAATAATATCAAAAATAGATAATATATGAGTATATAGAATTTAGTATAAGTATCATAATAGCAATATACGATTAGGTAGTCACGTTAATTATAATGTTATGGTCAAATAATATAAAATAAGTTACGTAAAAAGATAACAGTATTAGATAATTTATTTATGAATTTGTTTCCTTATTAGATATGTAAATGAGAAAAGAGTTAATCATAGAAGTTAAAACAGAAATGATATACTAAATATACAAAAAGATTTTGAAAATAATATCTTATACCTATTAACAGTGTTGGGACTTATCTAGATAGATTTTTTGTCATCTTTTATCTTATCTAGATAAATAATGCCAAGTTATCTAATTACTTATCTAAGATAAAATTTTTACTTATCTAGATAATTGTCTGTATTCTTGTCAAGATTAGAGCTATTTTTATTCTTGTATGGAGACGAATCCAACAAATCAGATATCATCAAAATCGGTCAAGCCGTTCTTGAATTATAAATTCTGTAAATAACTTGACTTTCTTTTATACATATAGATTTTGTATTCATAATCATAATTCGTGTATTATTAAAAAGTAATTATTATTTCTTCGTATGTCATTTTATTTGTATTTTCATGTCGGAATATATTTTTGGTATTTTTAAAATTAATTTCTTATTCTCCCACGAAAGTTCCAAATATAGTAGGTATTTGATTTTAGTATACACACGTAACTCAAACGCTAAATTATTACTTCACTCTTAGAACCCGTAAAGTTACTACTTATAAAATAATGAAAATCATCAAATTAATATTATATCGAAAACAATATTGTTAACTTAAAATATTTTTTTATGTATTCTGTAATCATTCTGATACGTACAGAGAAATTTTCATTTTTTTTTTTTTTTTTATGTAACATTTTAGAGATTAACTATCATATTGTACATTATATATAAATACTGTTTAATGGTACACTACATTACTACAATAAACATTAAAAAACTAGGTACCTATTGATAATAATGATTATAATCAGGGACGAATTGAAGAGGGGGGCCCATGGAGCCCGTTTCCCCCATTCACCGTATTTCATACTTATTTATTATTGTAGGCCCTTTTTCACGGGCACACAGTGAAATACTGGAATATCAATATATCATGATAATATGATACCATCGATTAAACGGATTACCATTGTATACACCTTAAATACACCCTGAAATAATTATAGAACCTGAAGAAGTAGTTTATGCATATGCTAATAAACACCCTAGACGTCTTCAGTTATTGTAATTACAAAAATTATATTTAAAAATATGTTTTATTATAAATTTGTGTAATAAAAGTTTATCACTCTATTGTGGTGAGTAATTTTGAACTTATGTCACCGTTAGAATATTTTTGTGAGTAGAAATAAACAAAAGTTACTATTATCTATTAAAGTTTTATAATTCATTAAAAGGCACATGTTAATCAATGAAATTAATATGTTTTAAGTAATTTTAAATATTATAAAAATCAAATTTAAAGACAATTAGAAACTTTACTGAATACTTATATAGATGTACACTATAAATTTAAAATTTGTTTTAATAAGTCTCATCCCCGTCATTGTTAATACAATAAAACATTAACAATATTTTGCCGAAGTTTTGATAAATATGTGTAGGTACAGTATACGAAATTCAAAATAATTAATCAAAGGCATTTTATTTTAATTACCAAAACATGGCAAACCGCTACTCATTTTCGACTATATACGGTGATACGGAGCAAGTTACTTAATATATTAACTTATCGAGAAAATTAATTCCAAATAGACAAATTTGATAATATTTATTTCTGTTACAGATTATTTGTACATCATATAGTATAGAATAGAACTTTTATTTCATGTAAATAACATTTAACTCTTTGTACAAAGTTTTTATATATTTAGCCGCTGTTTGACCATTTATAGAGGCACTATTGTGTTCAGACGAACACACATCATAATATATTGTTCATTTTTTTCTGGTGAGTTTATATATATATATATATGCACATACATGCTGCATATATTTGTTTATAAATAATTGGCTGTCATAAATTTAAATTTAATTCGTTCTAAGGATAAACAAGAGAAAAAGTTCATTTTAATTTATAGGTACGGTCGGGATCGTTACTGAATTTATATTATGTGTTTGTAAAACTTGCTACTATTTCAAACACGTTTTTTTTAAATTTATTGTATTCGTAATGTGTACTCAAGTGCAATATTATTCAATATGATATTAAAATGGTTATATATATATTTAATAATACAATAAGAAGAAGAAAAATTTTTTAATAGATAGATGGAATCTGATAATTTAAATTAAAATACCACACCTTGATATTATTCATATCACAAGCAGTGATCTACGTGGCTCATTAATCGAAAACTTCGAATAATTTGGAAATTATATAATTAATGTGAGTAGTTTACGGGTGACTTAGAACCCTGAAGTTTAGACAGCGTTTAGACAATCTGAGTAATTTTTACTAAAAGTACACAATTTGTTCTCAATTTATGATCAATTTTAATTTAGAAATTATAACGTTTATATATTTTAAAATATTTGAAATGATTAATTTTGATTTAAATACATAATTACTTCTATAATAATTAATCTAACCCTTAATTTAAAATAAATAATAATCAGAAAAACAATGATTTTTATTAGCATGAATTATACATAATACTATCGATTTTTTGATATTAGCATATATGTGTATTTTATTATTAATAGTAAAGGGTAGAATGATGTTCTAACATTTAAAAAGTAAAATTAAATTTATTCTATTTTAAAATTATAAATAAATATTTGAAAAACAACAAGAATTAAACCCATGTAAATATAATCCAACGAATTTCAAAAAATTAAAAATAAATGACGAAAACCAAAATCAAAAATAATAATATATAAATTAAATAAATATAAATTATTTTACATATTTATATAATTAAGACCTATTTCAAATTTTATTAGATCAGTTTCTATATTATTTTCTAAAACAATACTGTCTCCCTTCATTGTTCATTAAAATTGTTTCACATTTTAACGTACATAAAGAATACATAATTTAAATTTAAATTTCAAAAGGGTTTGATTATTTCCTTAAAATAATTATGTACAATGTATATACATTTAGTAATAGATATATACTAATTTACGGTATCGAAAATTATAATTATTTAACATTTACACCGGCTACTACTTTTCTAAGTATTATAATATTATTTGGCTGGTATATTTAAAAAAAAAGCCCTGTACATAACTTAAATTAAACTCAGATAAAAGCTAATTATTGAAATAACCTAATTTTCAGGCTTTGATGAAAATCATCTTATAATAATATTATAATTAATATAATATTAAAATATTCTCTTGATGTGAACAATTTATGTTATATAACATTTATTATTTGATAAATAAATAAAAATAAATAAAATTATTTAGTTATTACTATTCATAATTTTTCAATTAGTTCCTTATTTGATTTTTAGTAGTCAATCGACTCTTATTTACAGTGTTGATAAAATGTTATTATTATTAAAATTGTTATTATAAAATAATAAACTCAATAGTAAAATGGATAATACTTACACTAATACATAAGAAAATATTCAATTATACGTGCTTTATTATACTTATTAACACGTACCTGTGCTGATGAATACGTTTTATATGGTCATAAACCTATAGTAGTTATTTTCATATGAAATTTAAATTAAAAAACATTTACTAAAATTGCAAATATTAAGAACAAAACGTAGGTAATATTTATAACCATATTCTGTTTTATTAAACATGTTTGATTAATTTAAATATTGATATTTGGCTCAGCGATTGCTTATTTTTCATCGATATAATCTATGTTGCCCTATTATCAAAATTTGTTTTTGAGTATGGAGCAGTATTCTAATTTATTTTCATACATTTCTCGAAAATTTGGTTTTTATTTATTCATGGTGGTTGATGAAAAAAGATTTCCTACTACAATGTTAGTTGAATACGGAATAATATTAATTTAATTCTAAGCGTAAAAATATTGATCCGATTACATTTCAAAATGAGAGTGGAAGCTCACACCTTTTATTTTAATACATACATATGTACATAAGTATATGTTTTAATCCGATTAAATTTGCAAGCTGTAATATGCATCAATTTTGAACCAAATCATGGCGTGAGTAACTTTTTAAACAAAAAAACCATACCAAAATTCTCGTATTCATACCATTGAAAATAAGGTTTTTAAAGATATTTTTACCCAAAAGTTAAAAGATTTAGCATAAACATTTTTGTAATTGTTAATTTTTTTCAATTAAATTATATATAGCTTGCGATTTTATTTCAAGACATTAACATAACCACTCATTCATATGCTAATGTCATTATAATTCTAATAATTAACGTCTTCTTTACTTAAGTGTTACAATAATAATATTTTTAGAATATATAATCCGAATAAATGAATCCTTTATTTTATATGTTCAATGATCTGTAATTTTAATACAAACATTTATAACTTTAAAATAAAATTTAAACGAGTTTATATTACATTATGTTCAGTATATAAATTAAACGGACATTAGTGAGAATACGCTTTACCCAGTGGTTATTTCACTTGAACATTCGTCTCACGATCATTTATATTTATATTGATGAAGTCTGAAACACGGCAAAACCAATAGTTTTTACGAATCTTGATGAAAGATTTAAGTTCTTCTTTTTGTCTATATTTCTAGGAAACAAGCGTGGAAATAAATTCTGTAGTATTGGTATCAGTTAAGTAGTACGTTATATAGAATACATAATGCATTTCTATATTACTGTTCCTTAATTCTTATAAACCAAGTACTCACGTAAGATAAAACATACATATTTTGTTTAGTAATAATACAATTAAGCATATACGAAAGTATAATTTTACCATTAATTCTGAATTCAATGTATTACGATAGATTCAATTAAAATACTATTAATAATTATAATAACAACATTAGTTAATCAATGATAATACTGTAATAAAATTCAAAGAATTTATTTTTTGTTTACATAATGCATACATTTTGATTTATTTGTTTTTAGTATAGATTCGTTTTAGTAAAAAGTTACTTCAAAAATAATGCACATTTTTTTTATCTTATAAAAAACTTTGCAAATAAATCTAACATTATTAATTTTAATATAACTATTTCTATGCAAATCAGATATACAAATATATAATGTACATTTCAAATTTTACAATGTACATTTCAAATTTTACAGTTATTTCGAACACTTTATTTTTTTTTTAAATAAATAGATAACAAAAACAATAAATAAATTAAAAAATGTAATTACTTTTTAAACTAATAACCAATCCAATATAAATCACCAAAATAAAAAAAACTACTAACATTTTTTGTTTAATATTTAAAATTGAAATTAAAAAAACGTAAGATTTAATATTTATTTAATTTAAACTATCTGTAATTATAGTTCTGAGCTACAGGTTTATTATTAATTTAAAAAGTCGTTATATACAACAAAGGGTTTTTTAAGTACTTATATTTAATTCTCTGTTTAATATTTAAATTTATTTAAATTTATATTAAAAAACATAAGCTCTAATATTCTCAGCTATATGTAATAATCGTTCACAGCTCTAGTTTTAATATTAATTTAAAAACTTGATAGATATGAGAAGGTTCCTTTGGAAATTAAGTACACAATACTCTTTTAATTGCCATAAAAATGATTTCAATAATGCGATTCAATATAATAACAACCTGTATATATTTAAATAAACATCAAAACTAATCAAAATAATCAGCTTTAGTTAGCTAAGTTCACCAGAGTTTTTAATCACCTTTTTTTTTTATATAGAAAACAACAAATGGTCACTCAATACAATATGTAGCTATTCAATTTTTCTGATATGCGCTGAATGTACTACGGATTGAGAAGGGATAATACATAGCAAACGATTTTGCGGCTCACACACGAAGTTTTTAAGTGTATGGTGATCGAAAGTTGTTGGCTAACCGCCAAAATCGATCTGTAGATTTATTACGGAAAAACTTTTGCCATAATCACAAATATTCGTGTTCATATTGTTAATGTGTCATTTATTAATAACCCCTGCCGGCTGACAAATATCATTGTAGATTCAGTGATTTATGTTGGTTGATGCGAATAAAAAAAAAATAAATAAATAAAAATAAAAAATAAAAAGTTTTAACAGCTGTAGTTTGAGACCTACCATGCTTCTCGGTGTCTAAAGGATTTCCAAGTGCAACTGTATAAGATATATGATACATTTATCTCAAACGATTATCATTCTTTTTGTACATGAGTATCATCCAGATTAAATTATGTTCAATATAATAGCTCATCAAAGCTCGTCCAATTTTATTTGCAAATTATTATAACAGTTGAACGTAATATTCGAAAAATATGATTCCAATGTAACAATAATATTTTCTTTAATTCATTTATGCGGTGCAGTATTGCTAAATAAATAATGGTGATAATGACTACCAAAGTAGAATTTTATCAACCCAAAAACTAAAAAAAAACAAATCATATTTCTTATTCCAGAACAAAATTTACGAAAATAAATTCTATACATTTATATTTATTTAAATTTATATTATAAATTATTAAATGCATGTGATTGACAAATAACATTGTTTAATATTTCTTTTTAGAACTACTATTCTATTATTTGTTACGCGCGAAACAATTAAAATAAAGTATATTCTGTTACGATCTCAGTTGTTTATTAATTCTTTCGTGTTTATGTAATTCAGTAATCATGCATGCTGCCCAGACGCATAAATTCTGATGTATCAGCTATAAGAGTACAATACTTTGATATACTTTGATATAATGAAACACGTTTAATAAACACAAATATATCGAAAAAATCGAAAACATTTACCAGCAGCTGACTATTTAAGAAATCTGATAAAAATAAATGCATTTTGATGACCCATAATTGTTATTATTGTTTCCAAAGTAACAAAATATTGTAAATACATAAAAAAATAAAAATATCTATAGAAAAAAATACTGATATAATATTATAATAAACTGATTTTTCAATCACATTTAGATCAGATATTAATCTTTCGCCGTATATTGAGCACCTACAATATGTATGTTTCATTTTAGGTTACGAAAACTATTATAGGTACTTAGGTGTAGGCGGTAATGAGATCCTCAAAAATAATTATTTAACTTTAAACTATTCAAGTTGATCCTTAACCTAACCTAACCCTAACTGTAGACACAAACAAATATTCTCTTCGGGTAATTTGAATGAAAACGGCTGTTTTTTGATACAGAAATTAATTTTTTCAATCAGCAAGCTATTTTTATTATTGAAAAATCCCTATAAAAGTTTCTTACGTTATTTCTATGACTATAAGAAATAAAGTATTAAAAAAAATAAAACTAATTAAATGTATTTAAAATTTTAAATGTTCGTATATTTTTAAACTTTTTGCATTGATCAGAATTGAAAGTTTAAATTCAATATACTTAATACTTATAGGAATATGAAATTTGTTAGTTATAGCTCAATAATGTTAATATTGTATAAAACTAACTATATTTTACTTGTATCATCGACAAATATCAACATATGTTTGAAACATTACGACGAAGAGAATTTTACTTACCTAATGACTACAATGAATTCAGTGACGCAACTAGCGGGTAAGTTGATAAAGTGAAACTTTAGGATACCTGATTTATCGGGGGCTCTCTAATAATTTAAAGGTCTCCTCCTTGACGAACCATGGCTGATAAATGGGAAAGTGGTGTCGCAAATACGGTTACTATTAACAGTAATTAAGCTTGAGTTAAGCATTTTGTAGATGATTTATTACATAGAACTCTAGAAATAATATGATTTTAACTTATAATAATTTTAGAATATTTCAAAAAAATTTGTTTATGGAATTATTTTTAATTTTATGAAACTGTTAACGATGCAATTGTTTTGATTACTTTATGGGAGGAGTGGTAATTGGGTACTTTTGGTTTTTTAAGACTATTTATATTTTTGGTTAGGAGGCCCCATTTCATATTCGATTTTAGGGCACCCAAATATCTAGTTGCACCAGGAAATAAGTTGTCAACATTTTATAGACAGTAAATTTTTATTTCAAATTATTCGTCACTTATCATTGTTTTCACCACTGAGAAGTACGAAAAACTATTTGTTTAAAGTAATGTCTACGCTGGGATTTTAATTTATTAAAGTGCTACTTGACACTTTTTGAGCTTTTTACTGCTCAAGCAGTGTTTTCTCAAATAATACATCATCATAAAGTGAATAACACTTGGACTTTGCTCTAAATCTAAAATACTTTGTCGATGCATTGTTTATTCTTCTAATTTAAATAACACTATTTTGAATCAACTAAATTTGAAATAACAAATAGTGACCCATGATCGGTCCATTGAATTTTAATAATCCTTGAAGTTTTTCAAATCGTTATATATTTTCCGACATAAATATTTTATGGTCAGTAGTTATTGACGAATCGTGCTATCATTACAACAATAAATGTCCTTGTTTATAACTACTTTAAAAAGTTCTGGGTCTCAAATATTTAATTTTCATTTAGATTTAACAAAATTTAATTTATAAACAGTTTTCTGTGTTTATTTTTTATTTCATCATCTAGAATAATTATTCATGAATTCTCAGTAGAGAGAGCATGTTATAAACAAAAGTATACAATCGTTGCTAAAAATTACTAAAACATAAAGTTAAAAAGTGTTAAAAAAAATATTTATTTATATCGTAGATTCACTAATTAGTGTAACGATTTTGTAACACCTATCAAAAAAACGTTTTGGAACTAAAAATCCTCATGTAAAACGAACTCAACTCGGTGTCACAATTAGCAAGAGGGTCGAGAGTACTCAGCACCTCCAAAGGGCCTCAGTTTAGAAAAATTTGTGGCTACAAAGTGTAATTCTAGAGTGTACATTTGAGAGTGGGCAACTAAAGATATAAGGAAAAAACAAAAAAAAAATAAGAAAATTCTCATTGGCTGTACATAGTGTACATGTAGTGTATGACAACAAGACGATATTTTATCTGTACAATTACAATCAATTAATCTTAACGTTCATAATGGTTGTGAATATTTACAATCAGATATTTTAATAATTTAAAATTTGAAAAAGAATTATGAAGAACTAGTCATTTCAGTAACAGATTTAGGTAATAATTGAGAAATAATGGAAAATAATATTCAAGGGCGTCCAGTGTATCCAAAGAATTTTTTTTTGGTGATTGAGATGGCTATAAAAAATAAGACATAACCGGAGAAAACTTCTGAGTAAAATTATTTTTGCCTTTAATTGATACAGATTTAGTTCAGCTGAAAAATCTCTTCTTAGGTTTACAGAAAGTAGTTGATAAATTCAACTTTTTACAACAAGTAATTCTACAATTAAGCAAGAATAACCTTGTGAAATCTACTTATGACTTCATTTTCCATTCATAAAAAAGATATAAGATAATATTTTAAAAAATGATAAGGCTTCTTTATTCAAAGAAATATTACCTGCTTGTATTATTTGTATAGCATTATTAGTCATTTTTGTATCAGCAGTGCGTTCATTTGTCTAAATTTAAATTACTAAAAACTATCCAAGAAATTAAATGGGACAAGAAATGCTATGAAGTAAAAAAATATTAAACATAAATAGTACAAGAATTAAAGAAGTGAATTTAAATAAAATAATTAATGGTTTTGCTAATCAAAAGATAAGAAAAAAATTGTTTATAAGTGATCGTGTGCAGAAAATGTTATTTGTTGAACATGTATTCAATTTTAAGTACATGTGCGTAATACCTTTTATGCATGTGAGGTAATATACTCATATGATGTTATTATAATAATATATATAATACTATATACCTATAGTATATTATTATTATTATTATATAATATTGTATTATAATGTTTGAACATTGAAGGATTATATTATTATCTATTACAGGTGAGTGGTTTTTCATCGTTAGGTTACACGCGTGTAAATCATTATGTACGTATATTGTAATGATATATTTATCGAACATTACGAGTAGTAGTGAGATTATCGAAACCTGTTAAAGCTGTTCATTTATTTGACCAATCATTTACGCGATATTTGGGCGGGGAAAGGTACACCGACTGAATGTTATAATATAGAGTGAGTATTTTACAACGTCCAAAGAATCCTGAGTTATTTTCTGACAGGGCAAAAATAATAATAATAATTGAGTTGCGTAATGTGACAACTCTGCAGCAGTAGCAGCTGTTGAAACAATACGCGTTTTCGCTTCAGTAGTGTTATTATAAAAGAACTACAACGGATAATAAGCCGCAAATACAAGTGTGGAGAACGCCAAAAATCTCCTTTATCCCAGATTTAACCATGCTATTTATTATCCTAAACGTCTGTTGCGTACATGTTGTTTTTAATGATTTACATTGTTTCCGTTTTTTTTTTTTTTTTTAATCGTCGGCAAACACTAGACAAAGAATCTAAATCTAAATTAATTTTACTTCTGTTTAAAACTTAAACAACGAGATAAAAAAATCAATTACAAAAACGACCGCACAATACGTTCAGTGTAATTTTGGTATACTATAGTTTGTGTAGTATAATTATTTTCCAGGTTACACTAATATCTATGGAACAGTAGATGGATTGGATTGTTATCCAAGTCAGATGTTTAGACTACTCTACTCGATTTGATTTTTCCTGTTTGAAAATTATAGTCGGCGACTTTTGCATCGTTTTTACATACCTAAGTATGTACCTAAGTATAAGTAAAAAATATATTTTTTGACTTGTTTATTGAATTTACTATTTATATTTAATATTTGAAGTATTTGAGCTAGGGTATATTTGAAAAACTAAATTTTAATTAATGTGCAACTTATCGTGAATTGCACGAAACCAGATAAAACAAATTTACCTAATTCGGTAAGCTTTTTAATCAACAAATCTGACTAATAATAAATATCTGACCATTAATTATTTAAGCACAATAATAGTTACAGAGCAGATCTTATTATAACGAGCAGTATGATCCAAATTGGGTAAAAGGAAAAATCTAAGAGGCATTTGACTTTATGAATATGAGCACCTAACAAAAATATAATTTTCCTTTTAGAATGATTGAATTTCTACTGAGTACTTGAAATTTGTGTAATTTATAAACCCTACCTAGCTTCTAATAAGTGATAATTTTGTAAGTAATCTATGAAATTTAAATTCAAATAGTGGTATACGTATAACGGAAAAGATTCGTATTTTTTTTTGTTTTTAATATTTTACCACGTGATGGTCAAAATTCTAAAATATCAATATACAATTTATTTGGGGAAGGGATAAGTATTATAATTAAAATAAATTTCATAAAACAAACTTTTCAGTGTATTTGGACAGTAAATAAAAATCCTTAAAATAACCCCTGGTACAGAAAATAGTAAAATGATTCCATAAACTTGAAACCAATGAACTTAAGTACAATTTTCACGCAGTCCTGTTGTAAATCAATACATTGTTGATTTAACAAGCGATTCCTAATAAAATATGATAGCCCTACATCATATGTACACTGACATATTTTACACTATGAGGTTTTATGGAAAGTACTGCTAAAATGCACGAAAAACAACTTAACATACATAACCTACAGCATTCAATGTGTAAATACTCAATATGTACTACCACAGGGAAATTCTAAAATGCTCATTGCACATTAAAATATCGAATCCAAGTAGATAAAAGTAATAATCTGTACCAGTTGATGGTCATCTCGAAACTCAAATTTGGTCATAGTGGGTACAGAGTGTTCTTAGGAATTTATCGTTTATCCTTAGAACTTATTAAAAATTGTTATACGCTTGAAAGTGACGCTGAATATTAATACGAACAGAAAACCAGAAAATATTAAATATGTTTTCCATTAAAAATTAAAATTAGAATCATTCTTCAAGTTATTTTTAATCAATAAAGGACCATCGCTAATAATATATGTTTATATATTAAAAAAATAACATTGAATTACGTGCCTGGAATAAAAATACATCGAGCAGTTGATCCCGATTTTTTTTAACAGATAAGTTTAATGGAACATTGAACTTTGATGGAAGGCAAAGTTGACTATGGTGGCAAAGTTCCGAATCGACAATATAAATAATTATGTTTATAATCCAACGTAATCTTGCGTCTACATTTTTTTTTTAAAAAAATGACTTTTCCATTATGGTTTTGTACCAAGTAATTTATTTATTTTATTTTATTTTTCTAAGAAAAATTTGAAACGTTATTTTTATTTAGAGAATATCACGTGTAATATTTCTCAAAGTTACTTGTGGACAGAATGTCAATCATGAAGACCATTTAATTTTATATGAAAAAAAAACTCCAAACAAAAGTAAAATATTTTTGAATGACAGAAAGTATTTATTTTCAATTCAGAACTAATATATAACTAAAAACTTATATATTTTTGTAGTTTAACCCATCATTTTAAATTTAAATTGTATCTGAATAAAGTAAATAAGTATTAACTCTATTTAGTTCTTACTGAATTCACTTATTCTTATCTAATATTTATTTGTATTAATTTAATCAAAAGTGTAAATATACATAATATATGCGTTTCAAAATCTTCTTGTGAAATACAAGAAATCATTTTTAACGTAATTTTCAAATTTTGTTCGAAAAATATTTTTAAAGCTGCTTATTTTTAAAATATTTATATTTCAGAGAATAGATATTGTACATTAAAACACAATGTAAATTTTAAATTTCTATGTTGCTTTGCTAAAAATAAAATAATATTATAACTGATATTTTAATTTATATACATTAAGTAATTCAATAATTTAGTATGCCCAGCATATGTATAATTTTATTTATAGATAAAATCACACATTTATAATACTTTTTCATAGAAACCTATATTTAAAATCATAAAAAATAAACTCCGGAGTATTGATTCACATAAAATGTACACTAAAATATTTATCCCGCATTTGATATCGATGTTGAATAGAAAAGTGTTGTGATGTATTTCAATATAAAATCCCATTGGTATCCATTAAATGTCGTCAGAGGTTACGAAATTGACCAATTCAGTCGCAACGTAGTCTAAGGAACCATGTAGAAAAAATATTTGTTTGCGTTCTAGCTGCTACGTCATAGCCGAGTATAATTTATTGTTACACTTGGGACATTTTACAACCGTAAAAGGTTTGATATTTTTCAAAAGTATAACCATTACTATCATTATTACTATTCTGGTTCTGAGAAAAATTGCAGCTTAACTAATATGTACACTTTATTGTTTTATTATGATCATAAAAATCAAACCACTGTTTTTAGAAATTGTGTTGATGAAACATATTTTCCGTTTTGAAATATGTCACTAAATCAGCTCTAAATAATGTCACGAAAATAAATTTTGATTTAATTAAAATTTGAGCGTATAATATTGGAAAGGAATTATTATAGATTTAATATTTAATTTGTATTTATTACTAACTTAACGAAAAATATACAGTATGTTCACCCTAAGACGTACAATTAAATATTTTACTTGGATAACTTCGTATTTAAATTAGATTTTCAGGATATGAATGAAAATATCAAAATTTTTCAGACAAATTTTAAATTGTTGACCCGGATAGTACGCAAACGTGCAATGAAACTTAGTTTTTTTTAAAAAGACAACACCATTTTTTTCTACATATTTGGGTAGTTTTCATTTTTAAAAAATTGTTCTTATTACTAAATTGAAAATTCTCTGGTATGTTGAGTTTAATATTCACGAATAAGCTGGTTTTGATGAAATTGTTATTATTTTCAACTTAATACATGTAAATCAAAATAAATCTCCAATATTGTTAAATACCTGTTTGTACATAGATAAGAAATAAAAATAAAAAATGTTCATCGTAATTTACTCTCATTTTTATCATTCATACTTCCGAAATAAGAAAAATAAATATTGAAGTTAATATTACAAAACTGTACATACTATGAATTTGAAATTAAGATTTATTTGTATACCTACAGTTAAAGTTTTATCTTATGCATTTTTCGAAAATTCCGTTCTGATATTCCTACATCAGGGATAGCAAACCTTTTGAACACTGCGTGCCCAAAATAACCTTTTTTTTTTATGGAGCGTGCCATGAAAAAAATATTAAAAATATTATATTTTGTTATATTATAATTTGATTATATAATTAATGTATTAGTATAAAAAAAAATAATGATTATATTTTATATAAAGATTAGTTTAGGTACCTACTAAATAATAAAAATAATTATAATAATATTGCTTTGTTATTTGTATTATATTGTATTATATTATATTATTATATATTATATAATATATAATAGTAAAAATTTTCCCGTACCATCTCGGGCATGGATTTGCTATCCCTGTCCTACATGATTCTAAAAATTTTAAAATTTCAAAATTATTTTGATGTGGCAGCGTTTATTTAGTCTTCTCTTAAATTATTACATGCCACTCGTATTTATTTATTTTTTTTAAATATTAGACATTAATATGTGGACCCACATACACAACAGTTTTTGAAATGTCTCCATAACCCGGTTAAAGGCTGTAGATCTTGTAGATCATGGAATTATTCCAAAGGTGTCATCCATCAATGGAAAAAAATGTAATTTTCATATTGCCGATCAATGATAACGTTATGTGTTTGTGTCCCTTTTTGTAAATATGTAGGTGAATATTTTCCCGCGTGAATAATGTAACATTTTCTAACAGTAACTGTAATTGATATTCAAGAAAATTTGGATATATTTTATCTGTAAGTGTCCCGTCATAAAAATAAGGACCTAAAAGTTTTCCACCGATTAACCCACATCACACGTATATTTATACCACAGATTGTCTGAAAGTTAGTTTCTTTAGATTAGTGTGAATTTGTAGGGTTGTAAATTTGAAATATTTCATAATTGAAAATTTCACTCTTTATTTAATATTTCAATGTAATATTGAAAAATATTTTTTTTTACGTTTGAAATAGTGACTGTCAAATGTTATTAAATCAGTTGATATTGTATGATATCGTTTCGGTACAATCTTGAGCTTTCCCATTTAACGTGGAATCTATCAGCTATCTATTAATAGGTAACGACCACAGATATGTTTAATATATATATATATATGTGCTTATTTCAATGACTATTGATCTCTTACCTCTTAAATCAATATTTATAAATTAAAATAACTATAAACTAATATGGTGTTAATTGTTAATTTATATAAATTAGTTTTTATTCTATTTAGTACAATTAATAGTACATAAATTATTCCATAAAAAGTAAAACATAAAGCGTTATATTCTTACTGAAATGAAACAAAATTTTTATTTTTCACTCAAATTATATATTTCAAGAAATTTTACAGTCCTATAGATTTGCATTGTCCCAAAATCTATGATTTTGTGTATCCATCATACAATATACCATAACTATTATTTATAAATTTAGACTCATTAGTACACAAATGTCGCAAGAGTCTTCTTCATTTATGCCTAATCTACCTACAAACTGATATTTAACAATATAGGAGATATTATTTTTATTTTCAAGTATTAAGTTGAGTATAGTAAACATTTTATCTAAACCATATTATTCATAAATATTAAACTTAAACACACTACATCTTTGTTAATTTCGTAATTGAAAAAAACTTTTTACACAAAAATTAAAAATATTATATTATTATATTCTATCAAAAAATGTGGGCAAAAAAATGGTGTTGCCATTTAAAAGAAGTAAGTTGTATTGTACATGTGTGTACCGTCCGAATCAAAAATTTGAAATTTGTCTGATATTGTGTTCTTTGGTACTCCATTTCATTCTCCAAAACTCTATTTCAAGGTCATCCAACTAAAATATTTAGTGATACATCTTAGCATGAACGCATTTTATAGGTAGATTAAAGTATATTTCATATACTCTCCGTAAAAAATACATATAAATGTAATTGAATAACCACGCTCTTTGCCATTATTCAATTTGTATAAAATTATTTTTCAACAAATATATGTACGGAACATGATAACTGAATTAATGAATTATAGTTATTTTTTCTTAGAGAAATAACAAATATTGAATACAAATTTAGGACAGAATACATAAAAAAATATTTTAAGTTAACAATATTGTTTTCCATATAATATTAATTTGATGATTTTTATTATTTTATAAGTAGTTACAACTTTACGGGTTCTAAGAGTGAAGTAATAATTTAGCGTATAAGTTACGTGTGTATACTAAAATCAAATACCTACTATATTTGGAACTTCCGTGAGAAAATAAGAAATTAATTTTAAAAATACCAAAAATATTTTCCCGACATGAAAATACAAACAAAATGTCATACCAAGAAATAATAATTACTTATTAATAATACACGAATTATGATTATGAATACAAAATCTATATGTATAAAAGAAAGTCAAGTTATTTACAGAATTTATAGTTCAAGAACGGCTGGACCGATTTTGATGATATCTGATTTGTTGGATTCGTCTCCGTACAAGAATAAAAATAACTCTAATCTTGGTAAGAATACTGTAATAACCCAAAATTACAAAAAATAAAATAGGTGAAGGTAAAGGTGAGATGGGGGAGATGGTATATATGTGAATGGCGGTGAGGTATTAATGTATTAAAGGGTTGTTACCTTCCTCCTTGTTCAAGGGAGGGCTCTCAGGGTTGAGAAGGTTCTAGAGCCGATCAGCGCAATTGTACAGTCTGCCAAGCTAAATAAAACAGCACTTAATTATTTTGCCGTAGACCTTCAGACGTCGGTGCGAGGTTGAAAGAAAAAGGACAAATGCAGAATTTAATTGCACTGGATCCGGATACTCTTCAATACTCGTACGAAAAACACAAGTCGAATGGATTAAAATTATAAGTCAAAATAAATCGTATATATAAACTCTTGGTTGATCTTAAAATCGGTGCGCATGCACTGACAACTTAAGATCATGAGCTCTGTGAAGGGTGGTGTGTGTTCCTGTTTTATAGGGACACGCGGCGGCATAGATCTTGGGCGGTCTTTTGAATGTTGGAATGTCGATAGTATTTATTGTTCAACCCATGTTGTTCGTGTGGGTATCGAAGATACCGTTATTTATTTATTTGAAATGGTTTTAAAAATCACGTACATATAAATAGTATACATAATAAAATATTTGTGCCGTCTTTTACAATCGAATGATGCACATCATTACAATACAGATAATTATCTAGATAAGTAAAAATGTTATCTTAGATAAGTAATTAGATAATTTAGTGTTATTTATCTAGATAAGATAAAAGATGACAAGAAATTTATCTAGATAAGTCCCAACACTATTCATGTACCGTTTCCAAATGACATTTCATTTTATTAGGGAGTATGCTTTCAACAGCCATCACTTTGAAACAAATAACACACTGTGGACGTTCTTTATTCTCCACTACCGTATACATAAAACCATAATCCATGTAACTCTCATGATATTTACGGTATTTTAACTTTCTTACAGTATTAGAACTATCAAATTCCGGATTATCGCGTTTAGGTCTGTTCAAAAATGTATCCATCCTGATTAAACTCTAAAACTTAACTAACACGAGAAAACTATCACTTTTGTACATGTTAATAACGAACACAACTCGCGATTAATACCGCCAAACTCAACATACGCACTGATAATTTAACGATGACAGTCGATGGATACAACATAGGCTAATATTATTATAACAATATAGCCGCTATATTGCTATAATAATAATAACTGGTTGTAATAATAAAGATAAACTTCAATTTATCGCTATCGCTTTAACATTATGGAAATAATGACACACAACAAATTAAAGCTATATTTAGAGAATGATTACTGTAGACAATTCAACGTTTCCCAACCGGTATACCACAATGATCATAATAAACGTTTTTCGTAAAAATATTTATTGGTTTTCAATTATATGACGTAGCTCCATACGAAAACTCCCACGACGCCCCTAGGAGCTATGACGCACAGTTTGATTACCTCTGGTATATATTATATTGTTCTTAAATAAAACGTAAAATGAAAATATAATTTATCGAAAGCTTTAATGTACCTGTATGGTAAAATGGCTTATCGTCGGATTACAGAGGACAGGCTCATCTGAAAGGTCAGTCATCATTCGTCAGAATCTCGTGAAATACTTCACGGTGAGGTTGGTTTGATCTCTAATGATTAGACTAGAGATAAAAATATAGTTATCATTATTTTTTTCATATAAAAATTACACGAAACAAGAGACAAATAATTATTATTATTAAATTTAATAAACGTAAAATAATTAAAATAGGTGATTTCAGTGTTTTGTTAATTTATAAAACAACATGCCCATGAAATGGCAAGTTGAGATAATTTTTTTATACGATACTACTTATGGAACTTCATACTTTTTTCACTAAAATTTTTCATTGTTTGAAAATTATGTATAATATTATACTACATTTTACGCAAAAAACTTTTCAACTTAATACTAATAATAATTAAATACAATAAGTAAAACTCTCATTATACGAAAGTCTAATGGATGACGTTTTTGGCAAAACGTTATTCAATTGAGATACCCATGATGCATTAAAGTTTTTTGTAATGCGATATACTCGTATATCAACTCGGTAGTTACACAGCTATATTGATCACACACGTTTATTCAATTTCGCTGTTTGACTTATTCCAACGTTGGTGGAATTTTCGAAGGTTATTTCTAATTCGTATTGTACACATTCCTGTTCGATAACAATATTATTTAAGTTCACATTGTTGGTAACCCGTTAAGTGCTAAAAACTATATCGTAAATTGTACATAATAGTACTCTTTTTGGAGTGCAATTGTCTGTTGTTCGAGAAGCAGATCGTTGCGGTTTACTTTGCAGAAACAAACTTGGCTTTATTGTTTTTACGAATTTAATATTTCAGTTAGAGAGTAATCATGTTCCATTATATGTTATCACAAACCGATTCCTATAGAATATTACGTACTTATTGTTTATGGTAACAAACATGCACTCCAAACGAAAAAAATTAATTAAAATATTGAAGTTTGTAAAATATCAAGAATTATCAATTCACGTGCACTGTCAACTCGACGCTCGAGTTTGTACAAGTATGTATTTGTAAATACAAATATAATTGTGAAAATGTTTAATTTTAGACCATTATATGAAAGTGAATGATTATTAAGTAGAATTTATGAAGTCTATTAAAATATCAAAACTACGAATCGGTCATCATTGTAAATTTTATGAAAGCCGTAAAGGGAAATAAAATCACACTTTCTTGACATATTTTAATGATATACCATAACTGTAAAATAAATTTGAACTATATTTTTTCGTTTATAGCCGGCTAAAGGAAATCAACACACCTTGATCTCACGTATCCCTTTCAGTGTATAATTTACATATATTTACCATTGACCGTTTACCCCATTAAACCAATGATATTTGATGAAATAATATTATCCTTTCTTTTTCTTTTTACAATTTTCGACGAAGAATACCGCAAATAATTTTGCCATCAAAATCTCTAGGATAAAGAATATTATCTCCGATTCGAATATTTATTTGGTTTTTATAGAGGATTCAATACATATTTAAAGGCGAAATAAATTTATATTTTATATAGAGACCAAAACGATCCCCGTATTTATGCCTAATAAATGTAATTCAATCATGTGCTAACCACAAATATTTTTCTGAACATTTTTATTTAAAAAAACGTGTACTTATATGGTATAAAATCCAAATTTACAATTAATTTAAATGAATTAAAACTGTATTTAATATCTATTACATAATATCGATAAATAATTTCATTTATGAAACATAAAAATATGATAAATGCAACTTATTGAATAATTTGATTTGGCTATTTTTAGATAAACCAGATGAAACAAATTAAATAAATTTGATATTAACATTGTTGTCATCGTTTTGAAATATATAATTAACGTCAAAACATATTTCGATTAGTAAACATCTAACATTTTCATAATACCAAAATGTCATCAATGAACAATAAATCTGAAATTTAAAATATTATAGAACAAAAAAATATATTAAAAGCTATATGAAACAAAAGTTATTTCAAAATAATAACGCGACAAGCTAGATTATTAAAATTTATGAACAAAAGCGATTAAGAGAAAAATATGGCACCATTGGGTAACCCAAGATTCGAATTTACGAAACCCTTTGGAATAAATAAAATAAATATAACTGCTATATTATTCATTGAAACGCTGTATGAAAATAATACTTTTAAAATATAAACTTATTACTGTAAAGATAATTTTAATATGCAAATGAGAAGTAGCGCATTAAAATAATATGGTATTTATTTTAACACATATATTATGATCACATGATATAATAAAATAAGTGATTTCAATTTGTATCAAATGTATCGCAATACTAAAAATTTAAATAAGAACTGAACTTGTACATACGTACAATATATACGTCTGGGTGAATCAATCATTAAATATTTATACATTTTTTTGTTGTTTACTTTATTTATTAAGATTTGAATTGTGTTAAATAATGATCCTAAATATTTTATTTTTCATTCATTTTATAAGTCACATCCCTGGATATAAATATATACATACATGTATATATATATTATTAATTTATTGTGCATACATTGAACAGGACGTTAAACGCATTAATCATCTTTATACAGTGCATAATGTACGCTGACACATTAAACCTATAAGAAGTTTAATACCCAAGACAAATGCTTTGCTTGCATTCAACTCGTTCAAGTAAAAACGCTTTTGTGTCTATTATTTTTTATTATAACGAATTAAACTTCATCATTGCTTCCGCCTTATTTAATATATATTTTAAAGAATTTATACATGTCTTGTGGAATACATAAGATTATTTAATTATTATATTTTTGTTATTTCAACTCTGACTGGTTTTTAATTAATTATAGATGTCTTTGCTTTAAAAACAAAGCTAAATCAAGACGATTTCAATAAATGTTGAATACATAAGATATTTAATGGATTTTTGATATTGGGTTTTTAATAATGTGACGCAATATTATTATTATTATTATTTTAATTATATATTTTGTAAAAATATAAAGTTCCATTCATTGGCACAGATAGAAGATTGTCTGGTATTGATTTATTTTTTAATTCTGGTGCTAAAATTATGTATAGTTTATCAAATAAATATATGAACAATATGTAAAATGTATTAATTATATTAGGCAATGGTAATACGTGGCAGATACAATTAGTAACACATGGATCGAGAAAAATAATTTGTATGATGATATTTAAAAATGATATTATCTATCCAAAAATTTACAATAATATTCATAAAAAAAAAAATCATTTTTTTTATAGGCATTATATATTTGTAAGTTATACAAAGACAGTAGTTTAACATAGGTACTGTCGTCAAAAATCGATACTCGAAAGTGATGATTTATTATCGCTTTCAAATTTCAAATACCATACAGCACTGGCTAGAGTCATAATGGGACTAAAATGAAACAAGTGCCAACACTCAGTTTTTCTGCACCATGCCCTCACATTATACCTATTTATTGGCTCATTTTTTTTTTAAAAAATACCGCGTAAAAACATATATACTTTCATAGCACGTTCGTGGCTATCCATTATTATTATTGGGCATGTTTTTAAGAGAAGATTATTTCTATCATTTAAGTAGGGATATTTCTACATATTTCAAACACTGTGATTTATTATTATTATCATCATCGTTGTAAATTGTTTAATTTATTCCAGATATATTGTTATCGTACTTAACAGTTGTGTTTATTGTAATTACTGATACCACGAATTCAAATGTATCCCAGCTAAGAATTTTGGTTGAAATACCGAGTTTAAGTTTACGAATGTAATAATTACGTTCAATTCCATTTTGAATAATTTACTATTTTATCGAATTTGAAATACATATTTATATATCCTAAAGTTTAAAACTGCATACGGTTGATTTAAAACGCGTTTCATTAGTTGTTGGTAAATTATATTTCTAATAAAAATATCCATCGTAAATTATACTTATGTTAAATTAGAGATCATATTTTATACGATCGTATAACGAATACTATCACGTATAAACAATATATAAATTTTTGATTATATTCATGCGAATTAAATTGCTTACAATTATTTTTATATTTATTAAAAAACTTATTATTACTATTATAATTACAAATAATTGTGTTGAAAATATTTAAACATATCAATGGAAACCTTAAGTTTGTTTTAATAATTACTGAATTATAATATTACTTATATTTGATGAATAGAAAAATATACAATAACCATAAAACTATTTGGAGCAAAGTAATAATTGGAATGTAAAAAAATATGTAATGGTCAAAAATAAATGAGGATCCGTGTTTGGTTTTCCTCGTTAAATATTATAACCATTTTAAATAAATGTGTGACCACTTCATCACCTATATGGACGAAAACACCTTGGAATTCTCTCCGAACATTCAGTAATTGCACAGCTCTCTATACAGTTGTGTGTGGTGTGTTAGTGGGTGTTCATGTAGTAATTGTATGATAACGAGTATCGGCCAATTATTATAATTATTATTATTATTATTTCAATGAGCCAGTTTTCGTATATTTCTGTAAAATATTATACTGGTTTATACTTTTTATGCAGCTATTCTGTTGTCCACAACATGTACAAGTAGACCGGACCATGCCGGTGCGATTTGGGTATCATTCAAAAAACCATATTCTTATTATTATTATACCTAAGCCGATATTCGTCAGTTGTATATTACCCACTATTTCTTTTAATCTGCAAGTCCACGTGTGGAAAGTTCTTCTAGCGGCTCTCACGAGGTAAATGATAAATTATAAATTATGATTATCCGTTGTAATGTATGTTTATAAAATAATGACATACTTGTAAATATTTCATATTTACTGCATATTTCTTTGGGTTTTATTAAGGCATGTATGTTTGATCATTTATTGTAACTAACATAACACCTGTAGGTTATATTTGTCCATTATGAACTACCGCCATCGAAATAATCATAATTAACATATCCAACAACACGCATACACTGACTAGATAAATATTTAATTTGTAATCAATGTTGACTATAATGCACACAAATTACGTGTAGTTAATTAATTTATATTGATCACAAAACTGGGTATGCCTTCTGAAACTTCGTTTCATCCTTATATTAATAAACATATATGTATTTATTTACAGAAATTATTTCTTTTTTTCGTGATGTAAACTGAACAATGAATCATATCAACCAGTCATGTTGTGAGTTATTGTCTTTGTCAATGGTATTTGGACCATACCTTTTCATTTTGAACATTTTCCATAATCTGCCATAGTATTTTACTAGGGGCGAAGTTAGGTTCTGCATTGGCTGGGAGTATTAATCATTTTGACAAATTATTTATCTTCAACGATGATATCATCTACATAAATATACATATCTGTTCAACACACTTAAAAGTAAACAAATCTTCTAAATCGATATTAGTCGTACAACATATATTGTGTTATATCTCAATCGGTTCTTGATTTAAATTGTTTTTTTAATTGGTTAATATACGTAATATGCATATTGATTACATACATGCATACATACATATATATACAATTTTTTTAAAACAACAATTTAATCTGTTAAATTATGATATTTCATCAGCAGTTCGTCTGCTTATTTTATGAAATCTGCCGCGCTGTAGCAAAATAAGAAAATCAAGGAATTAGATTTTTTTCATGCCTTTCATGCAATCTACAGTATTATATTCTTGCAGTTGCCAAATACGTGAATTCGACGACGGCGTTGCTGATTTTATGAAATCGGCAATTTCACGAATTTGGCGTATAAATAAC
Organism: Sipha flava; assembly: GCF_003268045.1. NCBI lineage: Eukaryota > Metazoa > Arthropoda > Insecta > Hemiptera > Aphididae > Sipha > Sipha flava. The sequence goes on from NW_020273018.1 coordinate 1,008,464, forward strand.
ATATGGTAATTATTTGGTATTATATTATAATTATACATATATAAATCATGATTTATTTGATATTTGTAATGAATATCATGATACGTAAATAATCACCTACTGATAATACTTCTGTATCCAACCATTATCATTGAAACATGCGCGATGAACTTTTGACCAGTTAAAGATCTGGTTTCGGCTTTTAGGTTGCTGATAAAACGACTTGGCACTTCTTTCTAGTTCGCAATCTCTAAACGTGATGAGTTATCGAGTTAATGGATAGGTCTTTTGGATGGTATTGGCTAGTTTTAGTGAGCGTAATGTACAAGATACTTGTGCTGTCGTTTCGCCAAAGGCTGATTTGATCTTAGAACACGGTCAATGTATGACGTGCAAAATACAAGGCTAAAAGTATAAAAGTTTTCATGGATTTGTATGTCCCTTGAGCTCTGCTAAATAGTTGTTTTTTCGTCTTAAGAGTTGATAAGGAAACCCAGCACTGGTCATACCTTCGTTCTGGTGTGTCAGCAGTCTATTTTTACGATCCAATGAGTCGACTTTACGTTGACGTGTATCGGCAAGTCTAGTAGTCATCTGTGTTTATGCACACGCGTTGTCATCGCGTCAATCGCGAAAGTGGTCTTGCGGGTAAGTCATTCTCGCGGGATGTAAAAAACAAAACATTTTAAAAAGCTCGATAAATAGGTAAACGATTCATAGTTTATATTATAGTGCAGTTTGGCTGCAAATCTAAATCATGCTAAAACCATGTGATCAATAAAACTCGTAATTTTGTTTATAATATTTTATTACGTTACAGAACCTGAGAGTAGCACTACGGATTAGTGTTACTAAAAATTAATGTTTTGCTTGATTTCGACATTATTTTTCAGATTTATTTATAACTGTGAGAGAAAAAAACTAATAAATATGTATGTGTAAATCAGGTTAGGTGTAAATCAAAATAATATATATTGTTACCGTTATGGGACAATTAAACGTTATAGGTAAAAACCGGATTTAATAAATATTGCAACTTTTTATTGATACCAGGTAAATCGAATCTAATCAAATATGTATACGAATCGAATTAATTACAGTCATCCTATTTAATTTAATAATGCAATTTTTTGCAATTTTCAGCAATTTTGCAATTTTTGCAATTTTGTATACTTCATGTGATGAAATATACAAATTATTATTTATTAAGTAATTTTACAATAAAAATATAACTAAGACGTACATTTTTACATGTGGTTAAATGTAGTTCAGCATTTTTAAAATTATATTTATCTGAGTTATCCACAAACCTCACAAGTTTAGAAGAATCAAATAGTCAATTACTTATTAATTTAAACATATTTAGTGACATTGAAAATATTTAGGTAAATATTCTCGGTCTCAATGGGAAAAAAGTTAAAGATAAATTAGAATATGTCTTAGAAAAAAATGAAGGGTATAAAACTATTAAATTATTTGAATTAATTTTAACATATTTATACAGCAATTTTTATACATTTTCATTGCAATTTTGACATATTTTTAGTGCGATTTTAAGATATTTTTAATGCGATCATATCCGGTCTTTAATTCTGTTGTACAACATCAATAAAATGCACATACCACGTAAATTATAGTGTATTTCTAACTTATGTATGATGTATTGTATAATGTTTCATTGGTGTTCACCAAAATTATTTTTGATGAGGCAGGCCATACGGGTTCCGCACCGACAATATCCGACATGATTTCAGAAAGCATATTTATATTTTATTAGTTGATACATTTACTGTTGTTTTAAACATAATTTTATATTTATTTTATGTAAATTACCTAGTAATTTAAGTCAATTTTACAAAAATAACTATATTTCAAATATATTTTACTGATAGTTATAAATATTTGACAATTTAAAAATTTATAATGACAATTTCTTTTATACTTCAATCGTAAATCGTTTTCTGTTACGTTATTCGATATTGATTTTAATCGCTTTTCGTTTACCGATATGTTATCGGTTATCCCTTTTCATTATTTATCGTTTACCGACATGTTCTCTGTTATCGATTTCAATCGTTTTTTGAATAGTGTAACGTTATACTCATAACTTTATAAAAACGTTTTAGTGCTCTGGTATAAATATAATAATATTTTTATGTTTATTTTGCTCTCATGTACACGAATAAAGTTTGAATAGTTTATGGACCGAACTTTCAAACATTTTGAATGATTGTTGTTTATAGGTACTTTTTCGAGTGTAGAAAGCATGTACGCTTAATAATTGATCATGACACCAGGTAAACAACACAATGATTGAAATATGCATAGAAATATGATAGGTACTATAGATTTTCATATATTACATAAATGAAATTATAGGATACAGTATTTTTAAGAGAATTTTCTGTTCTTTAATGAAGCATTAATGTATTTTATACATGCATGTATTTATTTAAAGCATTTAATAAAAAAAATATTTAGCAGTTTAATACAATAGAAGTTTTTAGAATTTTTTCTGGGAGATCCTTTGATATAATCTTATAAGTCATTAAGATACAAAAGTGTTTAACTCATTAATAAATTATTGCTTAAAATTAAATTCTTATAAACGAAAAAAAACATAACATAGCATTTCAAATTCGAGATTCCCGAGCGAATAATACATCACAGCCAAAACTCTATTAAATTGTATTTGTTTAAAATAAAATATAAATATTTTTAAATATGCATATTTTTATTTATTCTATTTATTTTATTTCAAAGTGGCATGAAAATGATTTAGGAATTCAATTTTTTTTTCTTTTATTAACATATACCAAATGTTTATGCAATTGAAAACTTGCGAATAAAAGAACATATGATGTGTAGCTGTTTTTACTACATAGGAAATTAGAAGCAATATCAATGGGCTTTAAATTTATTTGTTTTCTTTTTAATAACTTTTAAATCTTACACAATACTAATTTATTTGAATATTATGTGATCAAGTCTTATGATATAGATTAGTTGATAAGTGTACTCATGAACTGCAAATATATAAATATATATTTCTATCGTAATTATAACATTTGTGGTATTAAGTGCGTACATGTATGAAATATTATTCATGTGAAATAACTCGTACAAACTTTAACAAATCCAAAACAGTTTACAGCCGCTTAATTTCTGTACACATAATACTTTAACGGCAATTTAACACAAGTTATCATAATAAAATAACAACTAAAAACACCACGAGTCATAGTATTTTCATTGTTCAAGTTTAAACAATTGAACTGTTAACAATCGTACAGAAAATTTATTTTTATATTTTATTATTATTTAACCGTTCCTCGTGAACATGCATTATATTAGTTCGTGCATATTATAATATAAAAAAGATCATCATGCATTATAATAATACCATAAATCATCGATCGTGGTCAAATATCTAAAAATAAAAGAAAATCCATGCTAATATATAAATAAGTATTATATATTATGGAATACACACGTTGATGTGTTGAGTTGAGTAGTCTGGTATTTTAAAGATGAACGAATAGAAAAACTCTCAACACATGACAAATTATAGAAACCAATTCCTTTGTTCGTGAATTATGTCAGCAATACATCTCAGATGACAGTGGTAACATTTTAGTGGGTGAATAGAATCTTTTCTACCACTTATTTTCTTATAATAAATACGTAGTGACAAGATTTTATATTTTACGTTGCGGTATGATAAATATATTTACAAATTTTTGTTAAAATCAACAAAATTGATTGATTGTCATGTTAAACGTTTTAGTAGTATTGCACGTAAAAATAGTGTGTTTCATTAAATTCAGAATAATTTTAAATTATAAAATACCATATTTTATTTTATTTTACATGATCAAGTACAGTTTAATTTAAACAATATATATAATACTATAATAATTTATTGTATATTTTTTGTATTGTGTTTTGTTTGTAGATGTCCAGCTTCTACTACAATGTATAAGATATATATTACTATATTACTACCTACTGTTATTTAATTTATTTATTTAATTATTTATTATTATTATTTTATTATTATTTTTATTATTATTTATTAATTTATTTCATAGTTATGATTGAATTAAAGCTGTAATTAATTTCAATCAAACATATAACTGAAGATATATTTTTCTATATATGCCCAATATGTGTAGAATACAAAATGTAAATCATTTTTAAGCTATATGAAATTAATTGGTATTACGAGTATTAAAAAAAAAAAAAAAAAAACAATTATAATATTTATATATCAATATAACTATATACGTATTTATTACTTAAAATAGGATTTTATAAATGAGACCTAAATAAGTAATGTACCTATATATATTATACTGCAGTTTAAGAAACAGTAGCATTAGAAACTCACTGATTTAATGTAAGTAGACTAAAATCGAAAGATTAATATTTAATTTGACTGACTGTCGTTTACAGCCCCACTGGGCCAAATAAGATAATGAGTTTTCATTCAAAATATACAGAATGTCAGTTTTTAATTTCGTCAATCTTGTCATTATTACAATGAAAATTTTTTTGAATATAATAAATAATTAAAATGTTATAAAATAAGTCCGTGAGATTAATCCACGTGTCTTATTTATCTAGTAATATTGTTCAAACAATTCAATTATTACTATTAGATTCTGAATCTAATCGTGAGTCGGTGGTCAGGTCTCACCTTTTTTTAAAGTACATGCTCTACCTGAATTATTTGATTTTGACACCACTGTCCATAACATATTAAATACATAGAAACGAGAATCTGAAATATTTTACATTCGTTAAAGTTATCAGCCCAACGAACATACAATTTAATCAAAGAGTTCTAAACTCAGATTTCTCAACTAAATATACCTATATTTCTTCATTATAAAAAAAAAAAATAATATTATTTTACAAGTAAATTCAAGGGAGACAATGATATATCATACTGAAAAAACCACATATACATAATTTTGAATACAATACAGTATAGTAGTTGGTTTTCCAGATTTATGTCGAGTGCGTACTCTGCACGAATAATTTATAGTAAAATATTAAAATTACAAACTTTTTGACAATATATAAACAAACGTTTATAGTTAACGTATTACATATTTAATTAATATTCACGAAATATTAGTACGTGTGATATTCAAGTGCATGGGTACAAATGTTTTCTTTTACGCATCTGTATACATGTTTACGAAGTATTCCATTATAAGCTTGCTGATTTAGTAAATTTATTCAATTAACAACAATGAGGTATAAGCGATCTAGTTTTGTATTATTGTTTATAAATCTGAATTATTCCCTATGAAATCATTTATAATTTGAACCATAATCCAAACAATGTATTTTATTGTGTATACCTAAAACAATACATGTCAAAGCAAAATAGTCGACCTTTGTACAACATTTTGCTTAGAGCCATTGTTGCGGAATCGACTTTTGTCGACCGTCATTGTATGTATGTATTTTTGTGTGTGTGTGTGTGTGTGTGAGTGTGTATGTATTATGTTTCAGACATCTATCATTGATGGTTTTTGGCTTTAAGCTTTTTATCGAAAACTTCAGGTAAAACTATACAACAACAAACAAATCCGTAACATAATGGTTGATTCGCGATAAACCATTAATTAGAATTATCTAAGTATTATTACGGAATATTTTTTCTAGGATCAAAAATGTCATACATTAGGTATATACTCGTATATTTTAAAACCCAATATCAGTGAACTCTTATTATTCTGTCCTGATGGTGTATGAGTAATTTTGTATCAAAACGAAATGATTGTGGAAATTCCCTGAAGCTATTTTTTAATATAATGCATAAATTACCATAAATAAATTATTTTTCTATATATATATTTTTTTTTTAGTACTATAGTGAATATGCAGTGTAAAACGAGGATTAATTAAAAATAAATATAATAAATAGTAAACACTGTAATTAAACTGTATTATTATTGTTTGGATTTATCTCGGTGTAGGTTCTACAAAGTACAAACCAACCCCGCAGAGATCATAATTAAATAAGTCATTTACTAAATGTTATTACTGTTAATAATAACTAAATGACTCTTCTAATTAACATCAGTATATATATTTTTATAATAGTATATATGTGTAATGTAATTCAGTGTTAATAGAAATTATATTTATTAAAATGTGTATACTCGTGATAAAAAAAATAATACATAAGTATTATTTCATTGATAATAAACATTTTAACTCGTTGAAAACTCATTTATTAACATCTTTTTTTTTAAATTTAAATGTAGGTTTATAAAAAAAAAATAATAATAATATAATTTAATACCGTTTTATACTAAATCTTAATTGCTGGATATTATTTTTTCCAAAAATGAAATTATTAAGAAAAATTTAAGATAAATAAATATTATTTTACGAATATTTTAGTTTGAACTATGTTAATTTTTAAAAATTACTTCTTAAGTTATTGAAGGTTTAGTTATTAAGAATATTTTAAAACAAAAATAATTTTACAGTTATATAAATTTAGAAATATTCTAATCCAGTGTACGTTGACGTGTTACATTTGTTGAAGAACGGAAAAATAATTTGGTTTATGTCACATTTGCATTTAACTATATAATAATATTTGAAATTAATGTCTAGATACCGGGTGTATTATACTAGTGGTGTTAATTAAATTAAAAGTAGCGCGTCCGTGTGCGTAAAATAGGATGCATTTGAAACGTTACTCGATAAATATTTAATATTCATTTCATAGCCACGCATGGTTCCATGTATGTCACGTGCGAATTTCATCATTATCAACCATATAATGTAAGTCAACGTAATAATTCCATCCCATAAGAAAATTCATCATCAAATCGTCATAAATTCTATAAATGTGTTCACTGGGCCAGAAAATCACACACCAGTAATCAACGTTTACGGTTTTCAAACACGTGTTACATAATATTGCTTGCAGTGCACCCCGTAATTTACATAATTATTTAATCTATATCGTATAGTTCTGTCAGTTTTACTTTTTTGTTGTTCTTTTTGCACTCTAAATAAAAATTATTTTTTTATCGTCAAGTAGTGGTTGGTAGTTTCCATAGTAAATCGTGGTACAAATACGCGCACAAGTTTAAGATAAAGTTAATCCATACATGATGGTCGGTTGAATGTTAACGAGACATTATCGACACATGACACGCGGAAGCTTGTCATCGTGATTTTCAGTATTAGCAATAATATCTAATATATTATAATATACTGTATTGGGTCAAATTGATAAACAACGAGCAAAAACCGATGATGGTAATTTAGTATGATAGTGGAGTACTTTAGACTTCCGGTTTTATCATAGTGAGGACCAGCAGAGTATCCCTAGAGCGTTGATAACATAATTTTCGCTTGCAGTTTTTATACACATTTTTCATTCGGGATGAAGTTTTTGTAGTTTTCTCAAGTCTATTTATACGTAAGTAATGAAAAAATGATTGATATCGATTATATTCACATTTTACGATAACAAAAGTGATATTTCGAGGGATATACGACACCAAATTCATTTTTAGTTTTGACGTCGACAGTGTTGATCGAATTTTTATATTTTCCTGTTTTTGGGTCCACTTTAATATTATCTGATTAAAAAAAATTAATATACTGTTCACAAATCTTTTATTTAAAATTACACCAGTCCAATTGATAAACATTGTCACTTCATTATTTATCGTTTTGAAACATAATAATAATAAAAAATAGAGAGAGAAAAATGCGTCGGATTATATAATCGGATTTTTGAATCATAATCTCATCTTCTGTGCAATTGGTAAATAGAAATTGACGTATGTTTCGGTGCATGATAACTAGACCGCGCAAAATACGGATCTCCATGACTCTATCGATTTACCGTATTGAACGTACACTTGTAAATTAGAGAAAATAATGCGAATTTACTAAAATGTGTTTTTTTTTCTTCTATAAAATTTACCATTTTGGATTTGCGACTTTTGAGAATCAGGCCGATGATAAGAAACTTTTTCATTGTTCATATAATTTAAGTTTCCAAAAATATCAATCAACAGTCTTGAACAACATCAATACCAATAATTATTATAATAGTTAAAGTATTTTTCCAAAATTATTTATATAAAAAAAAAAATATTCTTTTAATTCCCGAATAAAATTATTCTAAAAAAAATGTATTGATTTCTTATAATTTTAAGAAAATAATTATAAAAATGATAGGTAATATTAAAAATTAAAATTCCATGTAATAACAATCGGTTACATAAATAAAATATATAGGTACATATATTTTGTTTTACTAAAATATCTTTTAGCTAATAAACTCTTGCTAAATTATTTACCATAATTATTGGATACTGACCATAATACGAGTATTTACAAAATTATACTATAGTTGACATTTAGCAGTCAATAACACCACTAAAAAAAATTATAAACATGTTACTCGAAAGCCTATTTCATAACATTCAATATTTATTTTGAAAGTTCTTAAATTTAATTTTTCACGTTTCATTTCCTCACACAATTATCGTATTATACTTTATTCCAAATGTATTAATTGGAATGTTTAGGTTTTCTTTTTTCATTAATAAATTTATATTTACATTTGATTTCATAAATTTTTTATGTTATTAATTCTATAGTTTATTTTTAAGACAATAATGTCAAACATTTTACCATTAGACATTAAATTGTCAATCAAAAACATAATGTTACTGTCGAACATTTAATACATAACAATACGGTCGGAAGTGCAATTTGTTAATATGATTTAATATCGTTCATACAATTCTAAAATACAAAAACCATTAGTGTATTTTTATTTATTATTGATGAACTACTCTAAATTGACCTGCAGTATAAATTTGATGTTAATTGAAAATCATATTTTCATATTTTTCCTCTATCGATTCGTAACGTGTCGTTTGTCAGAATATGATAAGATAATGTACATATTTTTATGAATTATTTCCAATCCGTTTAACGATTTTATTATAATCTCTCTACATTTTTCGTTAGTTTCGTGTCTATTATCAATTCGACTGAATGAACAGCATATTACAATTATATTATTTGTTTAGTTATTCCAATGGCTTACCATTGTTTTTTCGATTTCAATACCTCACTATTTAATGTTTGTTGTCAGTAAAATATATAACCGTTAAAATACAAATTAGATATTCGTTTTTCTTTTATATAAAATTGAACTATTATTGTTACATGTGCATTTCTTTTATATTTATACAATTATATAGTAATAAATAGTGTTATACTCACCTGAAAGTTAGTTACAAATACCAAATACAAATAGTAATAATTTATGCCTAATTAAACAAAATAACTGTTTAAAGAACAATTAAATATTATTAATTGTGTATAGAATAAACATTAAAGTAGACTACAATTTTTTTTTTTTTTTTTTAAATATAAAATTGTCTTTATTATTTACAATTTATATAATATAAGTACACTAAATAACTTTGGGTCTTATTATTAAAAAAAAAAAATAAAATAACAAAAGAAGCCTTGAATTTTTGATTTAGGAGATTGAACATTTTTAATACTTAGAACCCACTAACTCTCTTAAATCGCTTTGTGTATAAAACCTTAAACATGCATTTTAAACAATTAAATACTTTTTATACAATTTTAATTTTCCTAATTATTATGTTTTCTTTTTGTGCATTTTATCTAATTTATAGTGTTTATAAAACTTTTTGAATTACCAACAAATATATGTTAGAATATATATATATATATATATATATATATAATATATGTTTAAAATGATATGTTTATGGCTCATTGTTAATTTAATAAAAAAAAATGAAATATTAAATCACAAAAACAAAATTTTAATCATAATAATATCATTTACGTGAAAAGAAAAAAATGAAGCTTACAACATAATACAACATGATAACATATATTATATCATCTCCTTATATTTTGGTATAGGATATAAATGCTTTCTAAAAATACAGTTAAACCTTTGCTACTCTATTATACAATACTTTTTATCTCATGTATATAACTCCAAAATGCACTGACTTTTAGTGTTATATTGAACTAATATGTTCTTGTTTTTCAATTTTATCTTCTATTTATTTTATCTTTTTTCTTCTTTGACCTGGATTTGTCTTTTGGAAAGCATTAATCAAAAACTTATCAAAAAATGTCAAAAAATAATTATACGCTCATTTGTAATATCACCATATAGTGGAATGTTGAAGATTTTCAAAAATTACCAATATAAATAATTTTTATTAACGTTACTCTATTTCTAAACTAAAATTAATATAATACAATAACTTTTGTAATTTATCCGAAAAAAATGTTTTACTAACCAACTTAATAAGAAAACATATTATTACGGGGCCATTAGGCTCCATTCAGAATATAAAATAAAGATTAATACATATTTTATAGAATCAGACATGTGTAAAATTGGATAGTGTGTTTTACAATCAGACATAAAAACGTTCGGAAAAATAAAAAATAATATATTTATATTAAAAATTTTTACAAACTATAGATCATTGTTTGCTCGAATTTTGAAACTGTGATTTTATCTAAATATTTGCTTAAAAAAGATAAATGTTATTCAGTATTATGATTTATGACCTCAATTGTAATTTATTAAATAGTGATTGTATTATAAACTATATTCAATATTTTAATAACATACTTTCACAGTATTATAATTTAAACATTTACAGTTAATATATATTATCCAATAAATGAGGTGAATTATACTATGACTCTATAATACCATGTAGTAACTATAATTATAATACTTTCAACATTTCTAAGTAAAATATGCTATATTAAATATTGATTTCTGTTATTTTTCTGTCTTATTTCCGAACACGTCTAATATCATGATACTTAGAGCAAAACTGTAGAACTAAATATGATGGTCCTCATATTAAAAATGAAACGTTTCTGTAACAGTATTTCAAACTTTTGTTATTTATATTATACGCGATTATGTAATAACTTGAAAAATATTTTGAAAGTGGGATTTTAGAGACCGAGAAATCTTTATCCCTATAGGCTATTATACTGAAGGAAATATATATATATATATATAAGTTCTAATATTTAATCTGACCAACGGAGGGCGTATAATCCAATAAAAATTACAACTGTGTTCATCTTACCATAAATATTAGTGAATATTGTACCTATTCCAATATCCAACATCGATGCCCTACCTCAAAGTATCGAATCTATATGGTAAGGACTTAAAGGGATAAAATCGAGAGATGCTACAAACCTTCTAGAAAGGCAATTAAAAGAAGAGTGGTAGCTCTCAACCAATCCTATAAGTATATCCGAAGCATTTTTACATGACATTAACATTGTTTACTGTGTTGAACTCTAATAACAATTTGACAATGGAACAAACAATAAAGACGCAGATATAAGTTTTTTTGTGTTTTTAGTCTAATGTTGACAATGTAAAAAAATATATATAAATGTTAAAACGATAATGTGATAAAATATGTGTGTACGTACATACGTACTATGTGTAAACATATTATATTATTTAAATACAAACATTTTAAAATTATTATACAATTTAAAGCTGGGAATTTGGGCATTAAGACAGACATAAGTCAAGAAAAATATTTTATTTATTATATATAGGAGTAAGAATTTGTTCTGTATACGTCATAATCGTATTTAATATTAATTTCAAATATAAATAAAAAAAAAAACTGTTCGAATAATATTATTTGTTTATTTGTTTTATAAATAGGATGTTCCAACTCACGTGACAATGCTGACCTTTCTTTTAATGGCTATTGACCGCTATAAACATCTCAAACATCCAAACAAAATAAGATTGCCACCATTAGCTTGCACGTTTGGCTGTTGGATTGTGGCATTTTGCATAGTTTTGCCATATCCCGTTTATACGGCATATTTGGACTTGGGCGTGAGTGATACAACATTTAAATAGGTTCATGGACATTTTGTTGAATACATTATTTTTATGTGTATGTATGTGTGTGTGTATGTGTGTGTGTGTGTGTGTGTGTGTGTGTGTGTTATAGATTTACATAAAAGTACAGTTTGAAGGAGTTGGCATTTGTGCGGTGAACATGGCCGACGATATGCAAGATTATCTTCGAAGTTTATTTGTTCTCACGTAAGTATTTTCTTGATCACATTTAAATTTAATACGCGTTTCTTTACCATTTAAACTAATGTAAATATTTTGTAAGTATTAAACGTAAAATATTTATCGGTAGTTACACGATACTCCCCGATCCTCGCAAAATAAAAATAAATCTTAATTAATTAATCTAACTGTATTATTTACGCAACTATATGGAAATAAAAAAAGTTAAACATAAATTAGTTTCCACTTTTTACCATACGCTTATTGTATGGTGAAAAATATAATATATATTTTTATAAAATCACAAGCAATATAGGTATTATATGTTAATATTTATATCTATAACAAATGAGTATTATAACTACACTTGGTCCAAAGCTACAACGTACCAACATATTCAAAATATAATAGTCACCAAATGATTTAACACGTTCAGTTGGCTCAAACATAATCATTGATAACCAGTGGTGTCGTTTGAGGAGAGGGGTACACATGCATTTGCCACAATCTAAAGTTTAGCTATTCCAAATTCACGTATGTGAAGTTAATCCCCCAACTATAAAAAATACTTTCCAAAATAATTGTAACCTTATTTTCTTAATTTGTAACTATTTGTAACCAATTTTTTAGAATTTGTAACCTCATATTTTTCAAACTACGGATATTTTCTCAATGAGGGGCTAACTTTACGTAGCCCCCCCCAATTCAACGAAATCGTCGAAAACAAGTTGTAACTCATAAAATCAAATTTATAATTATTTGTAACTAACTTTTTGAAATTTATAACCTCTTCAACTTTGAGTAGTTATCAATTTTCCTATGGGGGCTGACCCCCCCCCCCAATTCAATGAAATCGTCCAAAACAAGTTGTAACTTATAAAACTTAACTTGTAGCTATTTGTAACCAACTTTTTAGAATTTGTAAACTCGGCTCTTCCGAGTAATCGTAAATTTCTCAATGAGGGTCAAGTTAATGCACGTACAGAAGCTGTTACACGTTTTCTTTTATGGTTTGTCTAAGATTCAATACTATGAAATGAGTTTGAAGTTCTTCAAGATGAAGAAGATGGTATAATAGTTCTAAACTATAGACTAGATATTTATGTGCGTTTGGATATTGCCCATTTATTTAAAATGATTGGTAGATGAAAATGTTTTAAGATAAGAAGTCACGGAAAAATTAAAGAATTTTACGTTAGAGCCATAATTCTCCTTATAAAAATCAAAAACACTTAATTAATTTAAAACAATTTTAACTGAAATTTTAGTCATTGCATCTTCAAAATTTTATAGTAATATAGAAGGTATAAAATATAATAAAAATAAACACTTCGTCAGAAAAATTCAGGGAAAATATTTTAAAACAATCGAAAATGTTGATTTTAAAGAAAATATAATTTCAGATGACGAAGAAATTCCAAAATAAAATGAAGAAAAATAATGTTACAAGTTTATAATGTTCAAAGTTTTAGTAATATTTAAAATAATATGGATACATTTATTAAAAATATTAAAGAACGTGTAGTAGTTTTCTCCAAAACATGTTTGAATAGATACTTTTTACCTGGTTTATGTGCTTCTTTTCTTCGTATTTTAAAAGATTTTCTTCTCTAGACAAACATAATGGCTAGACACTACAAATCAAAATATGAAAAGGCCATTTCAGCACCAGTCAAAGGATATTTTTCTCATGCCAAAAATGAATTGAGACAATCACTTAGAACCATAGACCGTTTTTTTGGTTCACATTTATTATCAATAGAAGGAGAATTGAAAATGGCTAAATCATTACAAGTCAACAAAAATCAAGAATATAAATCAAAAAATGATATTAAATCAAACAACAGTTCTGATATGATATATAGTAATTAAACAAATAATGAAATTGATATAAATAGCAATGTAACTAATAATGTTGAATTGGAATTTTATAGTGATGATGATATTTCTATCAATTCAGATTAATCTGATATCACTATAATGATAACAGATGAACTAATGGCACAAGAAAATTGGAAAAATAAAGCAGACCGACCTATCAAAATCAAAAAAGAGAAAAAAATTCCAAACGATTTTTGAAATATACAAGTCTATGTTAAATTATTCGCCATATACTAAATACTTCAGGATTACAATTGACTTCATTATCAATGATAATAAACGGAAATCTTTTACCAGCTCTTAAAGTAAATAAAGAAAAAATTCTGATATTTAACACGTGTGTTTTTGATTCACTTTTAGTAGCTATAACAGTAAGCTACATCGACAACAGAAGGTATAAGTTGTATATTGATAATAATAAAATGAATCATTTTATAAGACTATGAAAATATATCCTCTTCGTGAAGTTACAAGCATAGCTTATGATCAACATGGTAATTTGCTGATAGAAATTGAACTTTTTAAAATGTGACCAGTAGAATCTGAACCTCAATATTGGACGCAAATATCAATGTCATTGCTTTAAGTTACAAGCTTTTTTCTGATATACCTAGCAGTATATAAATATTGGAATGCACCATTTATACTAAAAAAACAGTACTTTATAATGCAACAATAATACTCAATGAATTGTTAAATAGTAGTGGACGCCCAGAAGATATAAATACATATTTAAATAAATATGATACGGAAAAAAAATAAAAATGGTGACCAATCTGCGAGAATATAAGTAGAAATTATTATTATATAAGAGTATGTATAGAAATTATTATTATATAAGAGTACTGCAGGAACATATTTTATTGGCAACAGATGTTTTTAAGGTTAATACGATAAATGAAAATAAAATCTTGGTCAATGATATACCATAACAGTTAAATACTAAAAAGAACTATTCTTATATATTTTAGGAGGTAATTTATTATATACAATTAAGTTTTCATTGCAGTCAATTTCATATATTGGAGATGTAGATGTAGAAAACATGGGTCACTACGTAACACACTGCAAACGAATTAAAGGTTATTGGGGAAATACATAATAACTTGGTAAAAAAAATAACAATATATAAGTGTACAGAATCCAAATATGTCAAACCACATCTATTATTTTATATAAAAATGTCAGATTAAGTATGTTAGATTTGTAAGTGTTTTAAAATTGTATTAATTTTTTTCTCAAAATGTATTTTTTTATTTTTTTTTATGAGGTTCTAACAGATGTATATTTATTTTTAAAAATAATTTTAATTAATCATTTTAATAATTCAAAGAAATATTTACATTCATTTACTTTATAGTTTATTTTATACAATTGAATTATAATGAATGGAAAGTGGCTTCTTATAATAAGTTATAAGTGCTAACAATGTATTATATATGTTCATAAATTAAGTATGTTATAAAACATATTTTATTTAAGATTTTAACCTAATCGAATAAAAATAAAAGTAAAACTCTAGTTAATTAAGACATATTTATTCAATCTAGATTTTTTTTTTTACTAAATATAGATTTATTTTTTTAAACTTATGATATGTTCTAGACGAATTAATTTAATTGAGTGATATTATAAATTACAATTTTAACTTTTTTATAAAGATATCTTCTTAGGGAAATCCATCGGGATTCAAAATTGATGAGGTTACAAATACTAAAAAGTTGGTTACAAATAGCTACAAATTGATTTTTATAAGTTACAACTTGTTTTGGACGATTTCATTGAATCGAGGGGGCCCAGCCCTCCCCATAGGGAAATCGATAACTACTCAAAATTGAAGAGGTTACAAATAGTTCAAAATTGTATTGTATAAGTTACAACTTGTTTTGGACGATTTTATTGCATTGGGGGGGGGCTGCGTGAAGTTAGCCCCCCATTGAGAAAATACCCGTAGCTTGAAAAATATGAGGTCACAAATATTAAAACTTGATTACAAGTAGTTACAAATTAAGAAAATAAGGTTACAATTATTTTGGAAAGTATTTTTTATAGTTGGGGGCTAACTTCACACACGTTCCAAATTCGGTACATCAAAATATAAATATATATTTTATAAAGTCATTACTTATTATAAATGAGAACAGTGAGACGTGTACCTACTATACGAGTACTTAAGTACAAACTACAAATCATTATATTTTTTGGACTAGTTTAACATCGCCCTCCTCCCAAGTTAATCGACACTTTGGTCAAATGAGCCGCCTAGTCGACAATTCAGTATGCCGACCACCCAACTCTAGAAAAAACTGAAATGGCGCCATTGTTGATAGAACAAACAAATAATCCAACTCAATACAAAGAGTACTATATTTTTAAATAAGATATTTTAAAAACATTTTATGCTCCTACATATAATATTGATTCTAAACACTACAATTTATAATAATTTAATTAGATTTTGAATCATGACTCTTAAACATTATAATGAAAGAAATTTTCAAAATTTAATTGTATTTTAATGAAAATCTCAATTTAATATTAATTATTTCATCGAACTCAGCGGAAAAAGCATACAAATACCTGTGAAATTTGTTATGCAATATAAATAATTTCCGGTGTCTATTTCACAAAATATTAATAATATATAAAGAAATATTATTATTTTTGTTTTGTGAACTGGATAAAATTACGATAAGCCTATTATACATGGTTTAGTGTCACGCTTAGTTTAGTTAAGTAGACAATAGTGGTCATCCGTTTCATGAGATATTTATTTAACGAAGTGCATGCAACGTATAATCATATAATCCTTCATTCAACTATGTGCACATATTTACAATTATTTGCCAATGCTTATTTATATTTTACTCATTGACGTTAGGTAATCAATTATATCTGAATGCCTGTTTAAATAGTAGTTATTTTATCAATAATTTAAAACACTTACTGTGTGGTTTTAAAATATCGATTTTTGACATAATGTTATTGATATACATATATGCTCGCAAATTTTTTTGACTAATAAGTAATATCGTTTTAACTTAATTTTTTGTTACTTCAACAATCTTAATTTTATAAAATTTAAGTTTCTGAAAAAAATTATATTCAAGAGACAATATTTATTACGTTTATAATTCAGTTTTGACTTATAAGTGAATTAAAATTTAATATTTCGTTCGGTAAACAGATATGTAGGTACTTGCTTTTTTTTCAAAACTCATTTAAATAAGAAATACTATAGTTTAAAAACTAATTGTATAGTTTTAAAGTTAAATTTTATTTTTTAAACAAGAAAATACTTTAAATATTATATAGCAGAGATGGACAATTCGAAGTTACTAGAGGAAGTTACTATATTACTATATTTAGGAAATTTAAATCTAGCGGACCAAATCATAGAAAAAAAAAAAGAAAAAAAGAAAAAAAAAGGTCATTCAAAATATGAATTTTAATTAGCATTTATATATACGGAAATATTAAATTCAACACACACGATAGTATAATCCGAATGGTACGAAGAAACTGATATAGTTAGTTTGGTAACAGCTATGGTTGAAAGCCATACTTATACATTCATATGACATTTAGACATTTAACGATGTTAATACTAGATAACAATTATTATATTGGTAAGTTAGAGCATAGACGATAAACTTTAAAATTATATGATGTAATTTTAAAATATATCACGGGCCAAATAAAAAATTCTCACGGGCCGGATGCGGCCCGCGGGCCGCCAGTTGCCCACCCCTGTTGTATAGGGAATAATAAAAATGTACACGTAAAAGCAAAGAGATAGATGAACATTAATTTTGATACAGTATAATTTTATTTAATAATTAATAATTATTAATTATTAACTTTGGTGTGTTATGGGTGAAAGGACAAATTACTATTAGGTACAGTGGAATTTATATTATTATTTTGTGACGTGATGGCTAAACAATATATAATGAGATTATTGAAATTACTAATGTAAGTCGAAAATGTAATGCATGTTGTTATAGTTACGTGGTAAAATTATGTTGTTTGTGCAAAGGTGCACATTAAATATATCAACACGTACAAGCATATGTACATAAATATTGTTTACACGTAAAGTAATATATAATCCGAACAATTTTTCCTATTTTAAGACAACATTTTATTTTTAAAATTGATTGATATGGATTTTCAATACCCATGCTGAAAAGGAAAAATTCACACAGTAAATTATATTCATTATATCATATATTGAAAACAATACAATGAGAAAAAATTATAGCTACTTTATTTAAATTAATTAAATTTTTATTATTATGGACTAACCGAATGTATAATTGTTATCAATTTGATCGAATAGGTTAATTTTTTTTTAAATTTTTGTTTATGAATATACTCTAACTAAACTACTATTCACATAATAATATTTAAGTAATTTAATAGGTATTGAGTATCACATTTGATACAAAATATGTGATATGAATTCAAATATATCATATAATAAAATAGCATTATTTACTTAAATTACTTAAATGTAATAATTATATTCATACTTAATAAAACAAAATTTATATATGTGTATTTAAATTCCCTTGTTTATATTCAAATCATGTCATCGCACGTCTTTAAGATTCAAGAGATATATAATTTGTAAATAATATGTACATTTATAGTAAAGGTATCTGCTGTAAATATGTTCAACACTATGAATAATGATTCAAAATTTTAAATTCGTAGACATAGAAAATAATATATTTATCTTCAAACCGATAAAATAAACTATATATTTGTTTATTTAATTATGTAAAAACATTAATATTATATATTTATTTCCAAGTATAGTTTTGAATTTTGAATAAAATGATAAATTTATTTACAGTAAAATTAATTTTATATGTTCATTAAATAAAACATGCCGGTTTTTAGTTGAAATTTTTAAAAATTTTCGTCCAATATTTCTTTATCATTGATAATTTAGAAAATTGGTTAGAATGGTTAGTCACCTCTGTTATCTTTTGCACGTGCAATAAAGTCATTTTCACGTATAAGTTACGTCAAATTTATGAAATTGCTAATTCATGAGATCAGCAACATTGTTACCGAATACGTAAAATCAGCAATTCAAAAGACCTAATAATACTACCGATTGTGTGAAATCGGTAAGACTTTTCTTAAAAAATTATAAAGCATAATTTAATTTAAATAAATGTATTAAACGCTGAAAATATAATAAAATCAAAATGTAATAAATTATATTATATATATATATATTAAAATAAATATGTAAAACACCGGAAATATAATAAAATTATAAATACATTTTAATGTGTAAAAAAAGTAAATAAAAAAAATTATATTATATTTAATTATTTTGGCAAGTATGGACTGAGTGACACGCTGAATTACACATCATATTATTTTTTTTTAGATGTGCAATTCATACGACAAGTAAAACGTAAATATATAGCCAATAAATAGCCTTGTCCAGTTCCAACTGACACCTTCTTTAGTCCCGATACGAAATTTGCTATCTTTTTCTTCTATGATAACTGCAAGAAGGTTGGCTTTATTGACACCAGCACATTGTCACCAACTTTTAAAAGAAAGAGGAAATTTTCAATTACTGCCATAAGACACTATTTGTAATTATATCATAATACTGTGTTACCAAATTCGTGCAATCAGCAGAAAAAGGCTGCCTAATTCATGAAATCAGCAATCAAATTTTGCCAATTTCGTGAATTTGGCAGCCAAATTGCTGATTACACGTATTTGACGATAACGTTGCTGATTTCATGAAATCGGCAATTTCATAAATTTGGCGTAACATATACACTATCCAAAGTTTCAGATATAATAAACTGATAAGAATTTTGAAAATATATTTGAATTCCTAATTAATTTTGGGATAGGCTTTATCTTAGATATTATTTAAACTTTCAGAATCCTTGACATTAATTGAATAAATTTAAAATCGAAATTAATAACTATAGATTTTGAATCAAAAACACAAGAGAAATGAATAAAAACGTAAATTGATGTTGAAATAATTTATATGAATAAATTATGATTTGGCAATATTGGAAAATAAATGAAAAACCAACACGTATTTTGAAGGAACTTGAGCCTTCTTGAGAAAAGCTTAAAAATTCTCTGGAGGGGGCTTAAGTCTCAGAATTTCCTCCAATATCCATATAAGCCTTTCATACTCTTTCTCATACATTTGAAAATAATATTTATAAACAATGAGTAAACATTTATACTTGTAATACCAAATATTAATTGATAATTATTAAAAATTATGTCTAAAACACCGAATGTGAATCTTTGAAAGGCAAAGGTCCCTTAAATTTGATTTTTAAGTTACATTAAACTCATTGATCGATTTAATACTTTGGCATTGCTCGATTTCAAGTAAGAATTAAGAATTCACTATTCAAATTATAAGATTAATTAATTCTAAACCTAAAATAAAATACTTGGTGTTTTTGAATTATTATTTTGAAGAATTTTATAGAACTTATGTGTTTATTGAAAATATGACAACTTAAATTTTAAGGTGAATAACATTTGAAATTTATTATCGTTTAACAGCTACTCCAAATATATATAATTGAATAATAGTACAATACTCTATATTTTATATCTCTAATTGTTCCAATTGCGTTCATTAGGAAGAAATAACTAAAATGTAATAGTTTTTCTTTTAATACAATTTAAATGTTTTAAAACTATTAGACAAATATAATTTATATAGAGACTACAGATTCAGAAGTGATTAAATACTAAATAGAAGGCATAAGTACATAAGCTATTATATTATATCATTGTTATCAAGTATTAAAATTTTTCACATATAATTTAAACTTAAATAATAATAAATATTAATACAATTTCCACTTTGGACAATATACATCTAACCATATATTGAACTCATACTTTGATTTATGCAATACATTATTCAACTATGAAAAATGGTGTACCGTCAATTCATCGTAAGCAATTGATGCAAACAATTGATCGGAAGCTAATTTATTGCAATTACAATTTACCACACAATAATTGATCGCAAACATAGGTTATTTCAGTGTAATTTTAAGACGAATAGTTTTTTTTATAACATTATTCGATCGTTAACGAACTTTTTTTTAAGATTAATCCAAGATTTAGCTACTACAAATAATGCTAAAGAAGGGTAGCACAATTGTTTCACATCACTTATAAATGGTATGCATTCTTTAATTTGGCGATTTATAGATGCATATAGATGCATTAAAAAAAAAAAAAATAGAGCAGATTCAAAATCTAACAATATTTAGGGGGGCAACGATCCCCCCAAAAACAAAAATATACTGAGATAGAGCAGCTAAAATAAAATAAAATATATACCAATTATAACAATAATACAAATATTGAAGATTTTCTTCGTGGCATTGCATACAATTTTCAATTGCAAGTTTAATTTTCAGCATTTTTCATTATTATATACCTACCTTTATAATTTATTACTATTTTTTTTTTTATATTCAATTAAATGTATCAATATTATCGATTTATATAAAAAATATTGCAAATTATAGTTTAATTTGTTTCATTTTTATATACCTAACAACATTTTTTAAACATTTTTAATCGAACTTTTTAAGACGAAAAAATATATATTTAACCATACATGTAACCAGGGTTGTGCCGAATTTATTCAAATTAAAAATTATTCCTGAAAATGTTATTTTTCGATCAATTATCATGCGGTAAATTGTAATTGCGATCAATAATTTGCGATAAATTGTTTACGACCAATTGACGTGTATCCATGAAAAATGCAACAATTTAAATTTCATAATACATAAATAAGGTATCATGATAATATGAGATGTATAAATATGAGTGTAGGTAATAAGTACATACCATATGTGTCTTGCAAATATGATATCAATATTGAAAATGTGTGTTTTATTCTTATTGTATAAAATAAATATAAGATTTCATAGTTTATGTGTCATCTGTAGTTCCAATAATATGAACAATGTAATTTATTTAAAACAGTGAATCTCAATAATCTTTTTTTAGTAAAATATTCTGACATATTAATATTAATATTAGTATATATATATATATATATATGTATATACTTATGAAAATTTTAATATCTTTATTAAAAAAAATGTGGTAATACTTCGTACATTATTTACAAACCTATCCATATCATACATTTTAAATATATGAGAAAATATTATTCATTTTTCTTTTTTCGATTGGAGCTCGGGATAAAAAATATATGGAATAAGATTTCTAGAAATTTTAACATAGTGGAATCGAAATATTTCCTTGAAATTTCACTATTTCTCAGAAATATTTCGTTAGAAATGCAATAGATAAAGTTTTCAACGAAAGTTTATTTTGCTATAATTAAAAATAAAACATAAGTTTAGACATTAGCCCATTGCGAGTTGGGTAGAAAAATAATATATTGCGGGTTCCTCGCATGAGCAATTTTGTATGTTCTATATTTCAAGAGTTTGAAGACTATAGATTTATAATTTTCACATTTATTCTCAAAAAGATAAAAATAACAGGCAATATAAACATATGATTCAGGGTAACCCACGAAAATAAACCCAATATAATATCTTCAGATATAATGAAAGTAAACGCAGAACTTCAAAACGTTCTTTATAACGTTATAACAAAAAATATGAAGAGAAAATAGTAAACGAAATCAATTAACGAAAACGAAAATAATTGAATACTATTAATATAATATATCATATCATTAAACGTAATTAAAGATTAACAATAAACGTATATATCAGTATAAAGTAAAATAAAATTAAAATTAATGTTATTGGAAGTAACAATTGTGCTTATTTTTTATGTTGAACCTGACATTACCTTTAAATCTTATAGTTATGTTATAGTTATTTATTAAATATTAGTTAACATGTGTAGACAATAATTTTTATTTTCCGAAATATTTTACCGCAGTTTTATTCATACATATTTAACAAATTAGTATGTTAGTTTATTTCAGTAATTCATCTGTTTTTTATTTATGACTTTATGTTCAATTTTATTGGTGTAAAAATACAAGCGTTTCGTTTGGTGTTTATGAGCATTAATCAATTGCGCCAAAAATCGCCAATAAAGAAAGAAAAACTACGAGATAGGAAAAATACATCAACTGCGCCGATCGATATTCAAATGTAATATAATGTAATATGTCAATTGCGTCAATTAATTCCTATATGCTCCTATATATAAACGTGCATAATACACTGATTTTAGAACTTGCAGATTAGCAGTATTGTAAATTTAGTAGTAAATGGGTTTACGTTGTTGTGCTCGTAGGTACATTTGAAAACCATTTGTATTATAATAATATTATTATATTATGTGAAGATAGAAAAAAATGTCAGCAAATATTATAAGTTTGTTAAATAAATTCTTAGTATTGTTCGATATAATTATACGCGTGGTACGTATAGTTGTCGTGGCTCGTGCTTATACTTATAAAAGAAATAGTGAACGTGGTAAAGAAATAATTCTTTATCAAAATTATAAATTTTCTTGTAAAGAACTTATCTATATATATTTTCAGTAAGGTGGTTAAAAATTCTCCAGCGCAATATCTGTATACCTTTTAAGTATACCTATTTTATATCGGCGCAATAGATGTATACTGTACAGGTAGAGTCTCAAAATTAACGCAATTGATGAACAACGGTGTATACCAGCGGTCACCAAATGGCGGTCCACGGACAAATTATATTCAGCCATGAACGAGAGGAAATAGCACGTTACAATTAAACTCTGAAATTTTATAACGTTTAAATATCTGAAAACATTAAATTATTTACATATTATTATATTATTTATTTAATATAACCCTAGATAAAAATTTCTAATTTTTTTTTATATAAGAATCACAGAAATAAGAACTAACAATATCAACATTTTAACTAAGTTTAATGTCTTGGTAGACAAATTAATTTTTATTTATTATTTTCAAAAAAATTGATGATATTCATAATATAGCCTTTATTATTCTCAACATGTTGACGTTTCGATTTTCTTTTGATAGTTGCCATAGTCATAATTATACAGTTTGATAACTATTTTTATTTTTTAGTTTTATTTTTCTTATTTTAGTCGTACTTGTACTTAAGGGATATCTAATCTTATATTTATAGTAAGTTTAAATTCAAGTTATTTGAAAGACTTTAATATGTATATATTAGTTAATCTATATACATACATATGAATAACACACATCTCTTGAGGCTTAGAGGTAGTATTATTTTTACTTTCCTATACAACGTTCATACTTTCGACATTTCAAAACATAATTTACCGAACTCCGAATTTATTCAAACAAAACTGTAGTTGCTGTTTTCAATGAAAATGATTAAAAAATTCTTAAAACATAGTGATTTCTTGAATAATAAACAAGAAAATATATATATATATAAAAAAAAAAAATGATTCTAAATTACCAAATTACGTTAATTTAAAAAAAAAATAACGTAATTTGGTAATTTAGAATCTTTTTTTTTTTTTTATATTTTCTTGTTTATTATAATCATATATATATATAATATTTTAATAATTTAAAAAAAAAATATTAATTTTCAACTGCGCTCAACCATATATTCATATTTAATGCTAAACAGAATATTGCTTACCTATCTAAAAAACAAAATTAAAGTCTTTAATATTTTCGTTTAAATTACCTAAGATATTTTCCATGTAAGAAATATATACTACATAAATATAAAACAAAACTAACAACTTATCATTTCTTTGACTCAAATTAACACATCGGTATTCAAATATTGCGAATAGATTAATGCTACAATAAATTTATGGATTGACTATGAGTTTAATTCTCCGATGTAGCATTGATTTCAACTAATATGATAATTTTAAGGTTCAAGCACTAGATCAAATAATATAGAAAATATTTCACCTAACCTAACCTAACCAGATTCCACAGTGAGCTTTGGTCTCACAAAAATGCTTTCGTCAAGATCCTATTAATTGGCACATCACTCTATTTGATAATCCACACGATAAAATTGAAAATAAATCTATTCAGAAAATTTTCCAGTTCAATCTAATAAGTATAAATGTAATGTGTAAACTTATTCTTAAATATTGTAAAATATTTCAACCCGTATATCTCAACTATATAAAAAAAGTCTTTCATATTTTCATATATATTATGTATTCATATATTCATAAGGTATAAGATATAATTTTCCATGTTAACACTATAGTTTAACATACACATATCTGTTTCAAAAAACGAAAATAAATCAGTATCATAAGCATTACGATAATCAAAAATTACAAAATAAGAAGGGGCAGAACTCGTATAGTTCATAATAAATAAATACTATCACGATCATATTCTTATATTGATAATCTGTGCTGAATACTTTCTTTAACAGCATTTTTTTTTAGAAAATGCTTATTAAACCAATGGTATTTATGTATATCATCAGAATATAAACTATCTAAAATAAATTATTTACATTATTTCAAACATCTAAGAATATTTGTATCGAATTTAATTACTATTAAGTATAATAAAGATTTAAAAAAAATGAATTATCAAATTAAAATACTATTGATATTATACATAAATAATAAAAAGGAAAATATTATGATTCAACTAATATGCCAACATAATAAATAATTAAAATTTGGAATAATCTAACTAATTATTATCTTTGCCAAAGGTTTAATTAGAACTTGTTTATTACAAGCCACACGTTCTGGGATGTTGCCAAAAAATATTTTCTATTTTATGATTAAAATATAAATTGTTGTTTTGAATTAGCTTGGTAATAAATTTCAATATTAATTAATTTATTACCTATGCATAAATACATAATTGCTCAAGATAGATTAAGAGTATAAGTTTTTTATTGCTATTATAAATTAATTGATATTGCTTGATGTAAATGATTCAGAGTTCTAAAAATGTTTCTGGTTTTATTAAAACAGTTAATAAATTATTGATAATAAGCTATTATCAATGGAATGGATTTTTATGCAAATGCATATAGGTATTGGATTAAGTTTTTTGAAATCTGATTAAAACTGTGCCCGATTTGAATCATTCTTATTAAAATAATGTTAATTGTATTATGCATATTTTGCATATTTCAACATTTTTTCCTTATTTTACATATTAAACAGATAGTTATAGTTTTATAGCGCATTTTTATTATTTATAATGTAAATATTTGTCTTACCTTATATTTTATCGTTTACAACCACATAATTTAGATATTATGAAGACCAGTCGTTATTGCCAAAAATATAATGACACACTCGTAAGCAACATACATATGAATTATATTAATATACAATAGAGTTTGTGTTCGTCGGAATTATGGAGACCGATCAATCAGTGCCGTCCGTTTGTGCGTATTATTTTTAGGTGTAAAACTGTCACAGTTTTCGTGTTAATGATTTTGCATAAATGATTCGTTTGCAACTTTAAAATGCCTGAAATAAAAACACCAATTTGAAGTCGAATACAGCCATACATAAACAAGCATAAAGATATTTTTAAAACTGACGGTTCAATTTTGTATTGCAATACTAGTGAAATTTTTATATGATTTAAAATAAAATATTTTCGATTTAAATATAAGTGAATTTTAAAAATAAATTCATATTTGGTAGCAAATTACAGTATTTTTAAAATAATATTTTGAGAATTTTTTATGCTTATCAATTCGTACCATTATTATTAACCATGTTTGATGATTAAAATATATTTTTATTATTATTATTAAGAGGTTGGATATTATCAACACTGGATTTTATACTCGAAGTTTCAAAATCCTTTTTTTCTTCTTATAAGTGGAATAACAAATTCAATCTAATTGCGAACACTTAAAACAAAAACAAGATACAAATAATTCAATAGTAATTACGACTTCCATATCATGTCATTAATAGTTTATATCTCTTCGAGAAACTTATGTATTCAAGTAGAAGTTTGTTCAGCGATTAGACTTTCTGAGATAATTTAATTATATGAATATTTCATATCATGAATAACATACTATTTGACTATTCCGGTTATATTAGGATCAGAGCATTAAAGTTTAAATTATATTATGAGTTATTCTTTTACATATTTTATTTTCTCTGATAAACTTAAGCTCGTTTCACACACGACGGTTCCGTCCGTACTATTAAAATCCATGTAACATTTTTCCGAATGGACGTTGTTTTCACACATGTCGGTTTTTTCCCTTGAGTCTTCTACGTTTGGTTATATTTTACTTTTAAACTTTCAACTCAATTGGCTTTCAACATTAATCGGAAATCCACCATTGCCATGTTGTTTTTGTACTGTCATTTGCGATTACGTAGAAAACGAAGTAACAATTGGTATTTACTGGTTACATCCAACTAATGAATACACACTCCTCCCTTAAAATTTTTGATTCCATTTTTATCCTTGTAAGGATGTTGAAGACTTATCCCACAAGATAGGTATGCATTCTACAGCATATATTAAAATACCTATATCTTTTTATAATAAATAGCAACAACGAGTAAATTTGACAATAAACTGTAAACAAATATAAATCGTCTTTTGTGAAAGCGTGCGCTAATTCACGTAGACCACCAATGAGATGGCGATGGCACGAAGTCGTATTTTTCAGTTGACACGGCTGTATCACGGTGATCACAAGGAAAAAATTCGTTCCCGTCCCGTGTGAAATCCACAATTACTTTTTTGTGTTTATTGCCAATTAAGATTTGTACGGACGAAACCGTTACGTAAGATTTTTCATACATTTTTTTTTAATTTGTAGTAAACACTCTTTTTTTTACACCCTATGGTTAATTACAAAAAACTTACAAGTTCGGCCCGTCTGATTTATTTGCTTAAGGCCCGTAGAATATTTAATCCGGCACCGATTAAGGGACTAATATTTCGGGACTGTTTCATTAATTGAGGTCGAAGAAAGGATCATTTATGCTATTAAAATTTAAAATAATTTGTGCTGATAAAAATAAAGAAATTTAGCAAAAAGGATTTTAGAATAAGGGTAAATAGACACATTAAGTATTGGTACATAAAGATACCAAATCTGCATTTTACTTGCTCTTTATATAATGGTTTGAGAAACGATAGATATATTTTATACTTAGTCCAGTTAAATTAGTCCATTTTTAATGGTACCCGTGAAAACAAATTCATTGTATTTTCATTTTTATGTATCTATATTTTAAAAATCAAATTCATTAAAATCATTTTTTTTTGCGAAAAAAATATCATTCAATAAAAATACGTCACTTTTATTTATTATGTATCATTGTTATTTTTTTTTAATAACAATAATATCTCGAAAACAAATTTATTTAAAAGGTCACTAGTGCATCAAAGCATATAAAACCACGGATATCGGATACATAATAAATATAATATAATGTTTTTTCATCCGTATTCCGTTCAACCCATAACTCATTTTTTCAGTAAACGAAATCATAACATTATTTGTGGCTTGTATTATTACTTAAAATAAAAATAAAAATAAATATAATAATATAATAATATATAAAAGTCATGACTTTCAAATTAATATTATAGATTGGTAAATTATTTAAAACAATTGGTTTTTACATTTAGTGAAAAAGAATTTGCATTTTTTCAATAATTTTTTTTATTATATTTATAATTTTAAAAATGGCAAACTATCAACAACATTATTATAATTATTTAATTATTTTATTAATATTCATAAATTAATATAGAAATATATAAACAAATAAGTTATTTATAGAAATTTTTTTTCCGTATATAATTATTATTTCAAATTTCCAAACGAATAAGAGTCATCATCAGCTAGGTGAACTAAGTATTTTAGTGTAATGTAGATGTACAGAGTATAATTTAACAAATACAGCTTAACAATTAAATATTATATATCATATAGCCAATAAATAGGATATTTATATGATGCTATGAAAGTAGGATCAAATTATGTAAAATTAATATACCAAATCATTTACTATTGAAATAACCA
This sequence comes from Sipha flava, assembly GCF_003268045.1. Taxonomy (NCBI): domain Eukaryota; kingdom Metazoa; phylum Arthropoda; class Insecta; order Hemiptera; family Aphididae; genus Sipha; species Sipha flava. Next base: position 1,037,507 of record NW_020273018.1, read on the forward strand.
TTTTAGGAATATTGAAATCCCTGGGTGTTATCCTAAGATATTTTTAATTTATTGAATATTTCTTAAATCACATAAATCTCTTCCGATCATCGTTAAAAATATGTTAAAAAAATTATTGTAAATTGTTAAAATACGTTGAGTTTTCTTTAAACCTTAACTTATTATAACTATTATAACTTAACTATATTATACCCTTGGTTTTAACCAACCATATATTATGTTTACATAAACTAATTAATTAAAATCATCAGTCGTGTTAATGCCACATAGTGGATTATTTTAAACCTTATTTTAAACACATTGTTTTAATATTGCGTAATAAACTTAAGTAAAACGAAAAATCTAACCTTTTAATCGTTACCTAAATAAAACATCCAAAAATTGGGTTTTAAAAAACAAATAAAATTACAATATGGCGACAAAGAAACGGTTGTTTGTACTTTGAAACTACCAGTAAACTTTATTATTGTGTAAACTCGTATAAATAATTTTGAAGAAACGAAATAAACGCATATTCTTTATTGTACGCACAACAGTATTTGCCAGTACCATACAAGGAATGCATATGTATGTACGTTAGTGATAGGAATGAAATCCGGATTCTCCGGTTATCCGAAAAATTCGAAATTCGGATTTGAAAACTGAAAATCCGAATATTTGGATTTTCACATTGTGGATTTCTATATTTTAAATCAGAAACTTAAATTTTTCGTTATAAATTCTATTGTAAATAAACGAACATTTTCTATTTTAAATAAAAAAAGTATTTGAACTTTAAAATTTTAAAACCGATAAATATTTTTGCACTTCACTTTGTATTTAATATATTCAATACATAAATATATATAATATATTTAATAAAAGTATTATTTATTGTGTCTTTTTGGATAAATTTTTCTGATACTTATAAATGTTGTTACTAATTCCATGTATAAATTGAATTTAGTTCGTAATGTCTACATGTTATTGTGATATTGATAATTGTTGTTTTTGTTGTTATATTTTTATTTTAAAAGTTTTTCTATAAATATATTAGTTCATTACAAAAAAAAAAAAAAAAATGTGTATTTATCAAGGCTTTAATATAAGGAATCCATAAAAAAATATTAATTCAATGTTTCAAAATCCGAATTTTTCTCCGGATTACGGATTTTCGTACTTCGGTAAATCCGGATTTTTCCAAACACTAATGTACGTAATCATGTATTAATTTAGAGTGGTGGTCGTTTGGGCGAAGGTAATAATTTTGACCAAAAAAATAATAGTCCGTTTGGGTGACATCATACCGTTTGGGCGCGTGAAATTATTTTTACCTGTGCGAGCTAATAATGTGATGACTGATACGGATGAAATTATTGCTAATAAAAAATAAAGAATTTATACAAGAAATATGAAATAAATATAAAAGAAGGGATATTAACCAATTAGAATACATAAAATGTTTAAGTTTAAAATATCAGGCTAATAGATTGCTTAAAAACTACTAATAATTATAATATCTGTAATTTAATTTTATTATTTTAATTTTTTGACTGTAGATTATTTCCTACTTATAAGTAATAATATTATTAAAATCCATATCAATATTTTTTTTAAACAGAACTTATTGTTAATTATTTATATTTTATACAATTTTGTTTAATTAATTGTTGAGTGTAAATTATAAGTATTTTTATGTCATTCAAACGGTATTTTTAGTTAAATAATCCTCACCAAAACGTTATATATCTATTTGCCCAAAAAGACTACATTTTGAGTCGATTCGCCCAAACGGTGTACGTCCTTAATTTATGACCATTCGAAGGCTTTTAAACAGCTATAGAAATACAAAACTATTTTTAATCACCTTGAAGAACGGTCTGGTAGTACGTTGATATTTTAAGAGTGTATTTTAAAAAACATTGCGTATTCAAAAAAAATTTGATTATCCTACGGACACGTCGTACGTTTGTATGTAGTGCAAAATGTTTCTCAAACGGTAAGTAATAGCCGAATGAACCAAATGAAATTTTGAAATGTATCCGTTGACATATATTTATTTTTAAACGTCAATAACTGTCAAGAGTTCATAGAATCAATAATAAAATTTATCATAACCTTAAAATTATTAAATAACATTTAAATAAAACAATATCGTAAGGCCCAATGCTGTCGAAAGTCATTTTGAGTATAAAAACGAAAATTCTTAAAGCATTAATTATAGATTTTTATATTCATACGTTTTGCGGATATTCAAAATTATGCTGTTTGTTATATTAACTTCAATATGATATGAAAAAATAAATTTCCTTATCCTAATCATTATATTACATCATAATAATTTCATCGTTATACCTATACTCATATTATGTAACATTAAAGCTACAGAAATATCTCCGAGGCCGGCATCTCTTCTAAAGGATTCGACATTAATAAGCTTGTTATTAAATATATTCATTATTCTAAAAAATACATATAACAATGTACAGATTCTTAAACTTAAAAATATAAATTAAATTTCTAAATCGTTCAATCGTATTATTTAAATTTTTGTTGGGAAAAATAGTCTTATTATTGTAAAAAATTATTTAGATGATTAGATGATTTAAAATGGTGTGCAGAAACAATGTTTTTTTTCCTACATTTTCTTTTCTTCCATATATTTTATTACGTATTTTTTTTTCCTATAAATATTTTAATATTTATAATTTTTCTAAACTAAACACTGAGAACAGAATTACCAGGGTCATTAACTTACTATGTTACAAAAAAAAAAAATTCATTTTATGTTTTGTTTTGTATGTTGTGAAAATTAATATGATGCATAATTATAAATATTTATTATTATTCTATAATATGAAGATAGATTTTCTAGTAAAAAATTTCTTTTGATTAAGTTAATAGTTATGATCTGTTTTAATGTTATATAAATCTGAGGAAGTGGAAAACCCCACATGTTTTTAATGCATTAGTTTTCAGAAATTCATATTGCTGATATACATATATGTTTTTATTTTGGTAAACTGATTCGTTTTCAAACTCAAGCACCCAATATAATTATAAGTCTAAAGAATTTATGCAGTTTGAGCTTTTATTCAAAAATGATTCAATGTATGAAAACTTATTTTTATTTTAAAATATAAAAACGTTTATGATATGAGGACAAAACGAGTATTACACAGCACAAAATATTGTAATATTATTACGAAATTCTTTGTGAAATCAAAGTTTTAATATAAAAAAAAAAAAAAAAAAATCGCTTTGAAGTTTAAAATTGTTTATATAAGATATTATGTTTCATATAAAATATTTTTCCGTTATAATTGATATTCAATTGATACTTCATGTTTTGCAGACGCCCAAATTTTTCATTTTATTAAAAGATATTATAAATTTATAATAAGTGAAATTCATGACAACAGTTTTACATATACATAGGTATATTTATTTCATATGAAACATTATATTTAAATTATTTTAAACTTTAATGTATATTTTATATCTATTGATATAAAATTGGAATAACACTTACTCACTGATTAATCAGCGTACAGCTAAAACTACCATAGTAATTAATTTAAAATATTGAGGGAATGTTCTAATTACTATTCATAAGTGCAATTAGGAAATAGTTACAGGAAATTTTCAAAATTCTCAACATTTCTAAGGATCAAAACTGTTTACGTTCTGAGCTGAATGTATACATTTTTTAATTTTTTCAATCTAAATTTTTTCTATTACACTAAAATACTCAAAATTACTCTAATCAAAAATAGCAAAATATTTTCCGTACGATTTAGTTAATAAAAATATAAAATACTCACAATAAATATAAACAATTGTTCCAATATATATATATATATACATATGATATCGTTTATAAACTGGTATCATATTATATATATCAAGCATAATAATTAATTAATATTATTCGTAAAATTATTTTTAAATTGAAAATTAAAATAGATGTTTAGGCAAAAGTAAAATAAAAAATACAAATAAAAAGGTAGACATATACATTCTGATCGATAAAACTTTATAGATATAAATGTTTTTGTACCAATAAAATTAAAATATGATCAGAAGTAATATATTTTATGATTATTCAATATATGCCAAAACCGATATTTAGTTATACTCAATTAATATATCATATTTAAGATTAGGTAGGGTAAATGTATAAATATATTCCCATATGTCTCCTTCATCGTTAACTAATTGTGATATATATGTTAAGATTATTCGTATTGGTGAGAGTAACATAACTTCGGTCTTGAATTCGTTTCATTTTAATCAGCTTTTTTTATATTTTATTTTTGCATTTTTCATAAAAATACTATAGTTATATTAAATTGTCATGATTGCTACTTATACATAGTTTTATTTTTTTGAAAAATAAAATTCCAAACATTTAAAAAGGTTAACTTTCGTAAGTAAGTACTCGGCGTGCATCCTTTATATGAAGCTATTGAAAAGTGATTTAATTTACTATACAATTTATAGTTTATTGGATTACTCGTCCTTTTTTATTTATTTAAATTAATGTTTGCCATATATCTACTGAAAGACAAAAATAACAAATATGGTTAAGTTTTTATTTTTACGCTTACTTAAAACGATATACCCATAATATTAATTTTATAAAACGATTTATTAATGTATAACAATAATTTACAGATATATGATTCCATTGCTTTCCATGGGATACCTTTACTCAAAAATGTCTGAAATATTGCGTGAATTAATGAATGTTCCCGCCGTATTTTATTCACAAGACATTACGCCAAGGTTAGTAAAAATGTATTTATCACTACTATCAATGTGTAAGTTGATTTTAATAATTTCGTATTGAATTATTAAATATCATACTTACTGTTGTAATTACAGATATAATTATTTCGAGGTAATCTTCATCTTGATTATAGGGAGACGAAATAGTGTTTATCAACATAAAAAACCGAAGAAAAGTTCAGATATATTATTTTTGTTTCTTTTATACAAATAAAACATTATTTCTTTATGCATTTCTATATACGTTAAACATTATAGTAAATTAACTTAAAAAAAATTTGTTCCTAATTAATTATTTTAACAACTTCTTTTTTACTGTTAATACTAAATTATTAGCGAAAGGAAAATTCTGTAGTTAGATTTAATAAGAAAATAGAAATAAAATATTAAATCACTTCTTGACACTCCAAAGTTATTTAGATATGGTACGAATTAAAAAAAACTTTTTTAAACTTTACTATTAGAGTGTAAACAAATAAATATTTTACCGAGTAAAATACCTGTAAAACATTATCAAATAAGATTTATAATCTTACTGAATATCAAATTTAATGCGAACATCTATATTAATTTCTAATGAAATTTATGGTTTTCATTGTTTACAACCAAGGGCATACAATTTATATATGTTTATTAATTATTCCTGACAATAGTAATTCAATTAAGTATAATCATATAAGTATAATTTATGTATAATAAATGTATAATCAACTGAAAAATTAATGAAATAAGTTAAAAATATTCAAAATATATGAGTATATTAAATTTGTGCACTATTTATCTTTACTAATTCAAAATCGTTTAGCTCATATTTTTTATAATGACCAATTATAGCCTGAGCATTTTGTTGACAAATTTACACTAACATCTTAAAATTCAAGAGGTTACTTAGAAAGAATACTTAATTCATTAAAACAAAAAAGTTAGATTTATTTTTATATTCATTAAATATTTTTGATTATACAAAATAGTAATACAAGTATAGTTACATCCAAATTAATTCTTTAATTATTAATGACACCTCTCATATATTTATATAATATGAATATAAATTTATTTTCTATATCATAAAAATGCTAATTTTATTTTTGGTATAAACCGTGAATTAAAATTAATGACAACATAAATATATGAATAATATATAAATTAATATTACCTAATGAAGTCATTTATGAGTCTATAATAGAAATTGTAATAGCCATAAACACTTTTGACATAAAATGAAAAATAATTTTACTTTATTATAGGCATTACAATGCATTTAAAAATTTCTTAAAAAAATGCCCAGGTAGTAAAAAAAAAACACTTTATGAATCTATTGAGTCATAACATCAAATTACACTTGAAGTATTTTAATACAGAAATAAAATAATACTCGTATATAATTTATTTACTTACAGCATAAAATATAAATATTATGTAATTTCTTATTTTCAATTTAACTTATTAGGTCTTACCAATAATTGGTAAGTACCGATATTAACATGTGTAAGATTAATTTAATATTTTTAACTTAATTTTGATTTCATTTATATTTGTTTATGTACTGTAAAATTACATGACCTTATTAAATATACTCAGATAGAAAAAATAAACTCCAACCATTTGATATTTTATTCAATTTGATTTGTTAATAAATCAATGTACCATATTAATTCGATTTACAATTTAATTGAAATCATTTTATTCAAAATATTTTCGACAACTATGAAATTTTGTAATTTTTCTAAATATGTCAAAATGATAAGATGATTGCTAAATATTAATAATAATTACCGAAATTTTAAATGATCATTAATTGTATTATTGTGTGAACGATTTATAAGCAATTGGTATTTGGGTAAAATATGTATTTGAAATGAAACAAATTTAGATCGAAGTGTATTCGTACACTCACGTTTAATATATGATATTACTGGTGAATAACAATTATAAGAAGAAATAGTGTATGTACTCATAGTAACGAAGGTTAGATTTTTTTTTCGGTTTGTAATGGATACTTTTCAGTTCAATACTTTTTCTGAAAACTTTTATCCGGTTACTTAGGTTTTTTTTTTTTTCAAATACTACCACAAAATGTTTTTTTGCTCTACATCCATTTTTGATAAAAGTTTGGATTACAAGAACATGCAATGTTTTCATGTATTCTGATAATGGCCATTGCAAGACCTTGTATACATATGCCAAGCAAATATCTAAAATGCATATGTAAAAACATTACTCTTATATTTAATATTAAAGTTAAAACGAATAATATGGTTCGGGTTCTTCAAAATAATTTAATAGTAATTTATTCTCTATATATATCTTATTTTACTGGAGTTTTTTATTGCCTACTATTTGAATGTTTATGATGTATACAGGGTGGATAATGATAACTATTACTTTTGGAAATTGTATTATTATAAGTATATAACTCGATTTGTTATTGGATTTTACACCTTAAACTGTTTTCTCGGAAAGTACTTCTACAGGAATCATAAAATAGAAACAACGGAAACATTAAACGTGAATTAAGTGAAATATTTAAGAGTAAAGCTATTCGATCCTGTACATGTATACGTAATATATTGTATTATTGTAAAAAAATCCAAGAAGTGAATACAATTTCTTCCAAGACATTTTCTCAAAAACCCTTTCTCCACATTTCTTTTTTGATATTTTATGTATGACTAAAATGGCCATCAATAATATGTTTTATTCATATTGTACTTAAAGCTATTGTATGATTATTAAAAAATTACGAGTTCGAATTACATGAATAAACTTTGAATTTTTAATAAATTCATTTCAGTAAAAGTTCTGTAATATTTTATTCATAAATCGTAAATCTTAAATCTTATTGAATCCCTGTTAAGAATGTGCATGCTAAAATGTTTATAGTTTTATTGAATAGGAATTATATTAAATAACAAAAAAAATTAATGTCAACTTGTTTTCAATAAGAAAAATTATTTTTATGTGTTACTATTTATATGCGTACGCTTTACGAGTATAATTGTTTGTATATTTAATCACTTACATTTATTGTTGTATTTTCGATTTAAATAATTTAGTAATATTAAACTGAAGTAAATTATTTTTTATACGAACATTAATCTAAATATATAATATTCAAATACAACTCTCTAATACTCTAAATGTGCAATAAGAATAAATTTTAAAAATGGCATTTTTAAGATTTGAAACAGTTATGGTATAGATATATAAGGTTTTCACTTCTTGTTTAATTAGGAAATATTTTATTTTGTTCAATATGTCGATTTTAATATTTATTAATTGAAGTACCTGATTAATACAGTATAAATAAATAAAAATAAATATCTTTAGAATATAAAATTGTGCACTTTAGAAATTAGAATAAACGTTATAATTTTAGGTTAGTGCTAACTAACCTAAATTTGTACCTAATATGATATAGAAAACTAGGTACATAATATAATATTTACAAAATAAAAGACATTTTTTTATTTTAATCAAAAATATTAAATAATACATACCACATTTTTTTTTTTCAATTTAATAATTGTTACATATCATCGCATACTACATAAACACTGAAGACTTTGTATTCTCGCGATGTTATGATTAATCATCATTATATATATATATATATACTGCAGGTTAAGTATTTATTAATTTAATTCTATATATTCTATATACTTTAATAAACTATTTTTTTTATTTATTTATATATTGAATAATGTTTATTATTTAATATAAATAATAATTAAAGTACAATCATCACAAATATTTTAAAACTTAAATTCTTTATTACTTTATTATATGTTTTCCAAGAGACTCTGGTTAGGTTAGTTTAAATTAAGTCTTACACGCAATAAAAAAAAAATCTACATTTAACTTACGTATATGGAACTATGGATTGTGTCAACTGAAGCTAAAGGAATAATTTAAACATAAATATAAATATAAAGTTCCAAATAAAAATGAAAATTTAGGAATGTAAAAATTTAATATATTTTATTACTTATTGTAATGCTACATAACCTTTTTTAGAAGGTAAATTTTTTAATTTAAAAATGTATTGAGTTTCACTTAAAAATTATACCTAGTGCTGAGATAACAGTAAAGAGTATCAAATTACCACCATCAAGAAATACGCATTAATCAACATTTTTACCAATTTCTCTGCTGAGGTACTCTCGGTTTTAATTTTAATTACTTTAAGGTAAATTAAATATGTATATTATGTAATTTTTTGATTTATTTTTTTTGAATTATGATCCATTAAATCTGAATTCTTTAACTAACGTTTAATTGAAAATTCAGAGCACATTATTACAAAAATAACACCGTATTAAAGATTACAAAACTGCAATCACAATATAAATAAATTAATATTCAATACTTTTTGAAGCTTTGATTTCCAATATCACAAAAAAAAACAATACATTTTGTTTGACCAAGAATACCTATATTATACTTAATTTCAAGTTTCTAACAATTTTCGCTTAATACATTCAATCTATACAATTAAGTTAGTTTATGTTTATTCTACAACAAAATGCGTACAGCCAACTTATTATACGAGTAAACATCATTATAAACTAAATCGGTTGAACGTACAAATGTGATTATATAGATAAATGTTTAAATTTAAATAATTTATTTTGAATTTAATCACTATATAGTATCCGTTCGTGTAAAATGCACAATTCTAAATCAAAAGAGACATTTTCTAATGCCCTACAGCTAATAAATTTAAGGTAGATAAACAATGAAATTCAATTTTGGATGTATATGTATTATTAGCGCTGAAAAATTAATAACAGTTTTCTGTAACCCTACATCATTTTACCATCAAAATAAGCCATCGTAAATATTTTATTTGGTCATTTAATAATCAGTATTAAGAAGTGTCTCAGAGATTTTTATAGATGCAAAATTAGTCCCAATAAGGTCAATTTTTTTACAAATAATTTCATTTTAAAAATATCTATAGTTTGTATTATCATTAAATTAAACAAATTTTTATTTTTTATTTTAATTTATTTCAAACTTAATATGCCTAAATTTTTATTATTATTTTTATTCAACAAACTTCTCAAAAAATAAATACTACTTCTTTTGGATATCTTTAGATATTATTATAATTGTTATTAAAGTTATCAAGTCAGTTGTATGACAAAATATATTTCCCACTGATATCTATCGAATTGATAGTATCAATACGATTTTGTAGAACATTTTATGTTGTTGTTTTCGAATAAGTTTTATATATAAAAAGACTATGTATTAATTTTTTTATCCTGTGAGTAATTTTTAAAATGTTATTTGAATTCCATTGAATATAAACCTTTTATTTGCTAACTCTTTCTGCCTTAACTGTTTGTTTTCATTTATAAAACCTTACATTTTATTAACTCTTTGCAATCCTTTTTTTATTTCAGTTTCCAAAAATAGTTTGAAATTGCATTAATTTGTGATGTTTACACATACACTTGTAGAATTGACTACATTGAACAACACTCCAATATCAAGGACATTCAAAGTATTTGTTAACATCCTGTAACTAATTAATTAATTTTAAATTAGGTACGTTCGGACACCAACAATAATGATTACAATTTCTTAGTTTTTCAGTATGTGCTTACACTTTTTATTTTTTTTATAGTTCAAATTATCGTACCTATATAAAATATTTATATACTTATAACTCAATATATAGATTTTTTATCATTATTGTTTTTAAACTTATGAATAATAAATGGTGTTAATTTAATAGATTTTATCAATTTGTTTGATAGAATTTATCTATGTCCTTATTTTTAAATCATATTTATTTATCTTTTTAATGCATTTACAAGAATTCAATCATAATAAAAAATTGAAAATATTAACAATAAAAAATTTAATTATTTTTAAAAAAGCTACATTAAAATAATCGTATCCATAGCTATTTTATAACTAATACATTTAATATAAATGTATGTCATATTTTCACGTTGTACTACAGAAGTATTTTAAGATTTATTATCTGATATAATAAATTTATTTCGTTACATTTTATACTCAACGATTTATGAACTAATATTATGTTTTTATACATATTTTGATATTAACTATCGTCTTTTTAATATTTTTAATTACTTTTAATAAAAATAATATTTCTACCAACACAGAAAAAATTACTAAAACTAACTATAATTATTACTTGATTTGTTGATCTATAACAATCATGTGTATTTATTAAATTTATAACAAGATGGAATAAGATAGATTAATTGTGTACATATGATAATTTAATATAAAAATTACACTTTTTATAACTGAAAATATTACAGAATATACATTGATTTCAATAATCATAAGTATTAATAAATGTTAAAAATTATCAATTTGTATTCCTAATAATAAGTTATTATAACTGATTCATAATGATACTATTAAAAATTACTGAAACTTTTTATTCATATAATTTAAAAGTGTACGTTTCTTCATTGTATTGAATAATATTACGATATAAAAACTATCGAAATAATCAATGAAAAAAAAAGGTACAATCTTAATGAATATTTTTGTTTAAATAAATCTTAAGCTTTTTAAATTTAACATTATGACAAACTAGTTAAGATTTTATTACAAATCCAATTAATCAAAAGTAAAATCACTCAGGCAACAAACAAGGATAACAAATCAATTAATATTATGAAATTCAAAGTAAGAACGTTTCTTTTGTGCGTGTTCGCAAACAGTTTATCAAAATCTTTTCACCCATAGAAACAAATAATGTTGACAATTCGACTATACTCATGTTTCCACTTCACATGTTTATTGTCTCTGAAAAAAAAAACGTTGATTGTCCAATACATTTTTATTAACTGCCTTATAATAAAGTTATTCTAATAATATTAGATACATGAGTATCATTTCGTAGTTTTCCAACACGTACAATATTTATAACATAATTTCATACACTGTTTATTAACAAATATGACACTTATTTCGTTATAGTACTTTTTTGAAATAATAATATTATTCTTCACTAAAAATAATGAGAATACATGGAAAAAGAAGAAAAAGAATAACAGCAACAAAACCACACGAAAATAATTATTACTTAATAAAATAATAAAAATTTATTTAATTTAAAAATTTGTATACAGTAAATTAATATATAAATAAATGCTTAGCCTGGAGTATTATTATATTTATAAAATACAACTGGTTTCAAATTAAAAAAATTCTCGTCAGGTATTCGAAGTCAATAAAATAGCAACTTTTTATTTATTTAAATAATGATTATTACTAACTATACTACTCTGATAATTAAAAAAAAAACGATAATTATATACATTATGCATTATGTATTTTATTCATTGTATTTTTATTTGAAAGAAAAAAATCTTACTTACACTTTAAAACTATTTATGCATTTAAACAATACGGTAGATATTTGAAAACGAAAGAATCGTGCATTTCTCGAGTGAAAACCAACTGTGCTTGAATTACAATTTTCATAAGCTACAACAGTGATTGATTCCAATAAAATTATTTCAAAAATAAAGTTTAATTCTTATTATAATCGAATCATCTATACTTAAAATATTTAATTTACAAAAATAAAGATTTTAAATACTACTCTACTTATTGAAATTAGTCTGTTGAAAACACTAATTATTTACAAAATATAATCCTCAACAAACATTCGCAGTATAATTTACAGTAATTAATATATGTATATTATTGATACATGGTTTTAAAGTAAAACATATAATTAAATTCTATCTTTTTATTTTTTATTTAATATATAATTTAGTTCAATTTAATAAACGATAGTAATTATTCGTATTTTGAATTTTTCAACCTGCATGGTAAACATAATAATATACATTTTTAGTCAAATTAATGTTTGATCAATTTATTAGATTATCAAATTGAAATTCTCTAAGAGACGTAGTCAAGCCTCATTATATTATAAATTATAATTGAGGATAATCATTTTATTATTTTGTTATTGGTACTTCTTAAGATATTTTCATAAAATGTAAAACAATTTATTCTATTTATTTTAATTTTAATGTATTCTCAATTATTAAGCAACGAAATATATGAATGATTTCATAACTTTCGATTTGATCTAAAATTTGACTAAAATATATTAGAGTAATTAAAACATGTTTACGTTGCTATAAAACAAAAAAATGTAGAAAATTATTTTTAAATAAATGATAAATCTTTTCAGATTCACAAGGTACACTGCCACTAACGAGGCAAATATTTTATTTTGGTTTTTATCTTATCAAAAAAATTGTCCGTGTATAATAAATGAAAGTTTGGGAATTATGTATGCAAATTATACTTTTTGAATTAATAACCCACACTTAAATCTTCAGAAATGTAAACGAATGATAAAATCATCATAATTCTCTGTATTTACATTTATTAGTCGTCATTTAAAATAGTTTTTGATAAACATTTTAAAACGCAGTGAATTTATAAGTAAAATAATTTCCTAGAAGTAATGAAAAAATGCAAGAATATTATTATCATACCTTTTATAGATTAAATTCTTAATTATTACATTGAGTAAAGGTTAAATTATATTTGAAAGATTTTGTTCGTGGAAGTTTTATGAAGAAAATAAATAAATAAATAAAATAGTTTTAAGAAGAAAATATAATATCAACCAACGATAAATAATTAAGTTTTTTAATCAATGAGTAATAAATCATTTCTGTAATATAAATTGATATCTCCACAGTGGTATCTTTTATACTTTGGAAACAATATTTCATGGTTATAATAATACTTGTGTAAACTACAATCACAATTATCGTGCAACCCTATCGAAAACACACAAAGAACACTATGACACAGGATCTGCTTCCTAAAGTGTGGTAGGTGCTACAATAGGCTCGTTATTTCAAACCATTCTAACGAGTGTTTTTTTATCACACAACTCTTCAAGAATTTATCAACCTTTCATTTTTTTTTTCGAGTGTATCCATACACTCGATGAATAAATAAATAACGGTATTGGGTATCTATCCGTCCATATAAAACTGAATTCCTCAAATATTTCATCATTCTCTATAGATCTCTAGATTTTGAATACTATTCGTAAATGCTAGCTTATAACAATATGATTTAGAAACCAAATAAACGTTAAACGAGCAAAATTATTATAATTATAATAATTATAATAAAATTAATATAATTATTATATTAATATCTGTATTTTTAAATACGACAAAAGATAAAAGAAATAATTTTTTCTTGTAGAAATTATATCAGTAAATTACTTTTTTAATATTTCCCTGTATTATATTTCCATATCAATAATCGTTTTTCAAATATTTAAAATAAAATTATTTGTAGATTTTAAATTAAACGAAAAAACTAAGGTTTCATCTTTATATTTATTTCTTGGACTATTTCTTTTTTCAGTAAAATTGACTTTCTTAAATTTTAAAGCAAACTTAAAACAGTATTGTTAGTATTTCCATCGCGTTTCAATCGACTGAAATAATCAGTATTTTTTGTTGCTTGTAAGTCAATATTTTATAAATTATGTATGCTAAAATAAAAAAATAATTGTCAATTTACAAAAATACTAAATCACTAACTGAATACCATTTTAAAAACTATTATTATTCAAATACAATAATTATACTTAATGTTTATACGTTATTCGAATATTATTGGTGGGTTATTGTTTTTTAATTTCCTGAGAGAACTTAATTACTATAACAATTATTGAAAAAAAAATACACTTCACGGAGATAACGGTTTATTGTAATAAATAAAGGTTAGTGTAAGAATAATGAAGATTATTTCTTTTACTGAACGTACCTATATATAGTTTAATTTCATCAGTTACCTGTATACAAATCGATATTTTTAATAAGCATATAAGTGTTTTATTTGGTGTATATACTCATTAGTGCCAATAGTAATTATCAATCTATACAAATGCAAACAAATAAAATACTTCATTACATGGGTAATTTACAAAACAATTAATTCTTAAAGATAGGTCATGTCTAATGGTATACGAGTACTTATGTCCTGTTTTAATACAATTATTAATGATTTGTTTTCAACTAAATCTCTAGAAAATGTAAGCGAAACATGCAAATTCTTGAACTGTGCGAGTTGCAAAAACAACTAGTTAACGAAAAAAGCCAACAAGGAAGTGGTGACTCGGCCCCGTATATAAGGGTTTCAGATCCACATAAAAATCAGATGTATCTAGCCGCCATCTAGTATAGACGCTCAGATTTTATTTGTTATTAGTAGTTTACTTTGTCTATAATTTTAATTTTTATAAATAATATGACTGATTATAAGTACAAAATATAATAATAATTACATATTATATTACATTAATAATAATAATGATAATAAGTACACAATAATATACAAAAGTAAATACCTTAAGCCTATTTCCAGAGTCCAAATAGTTTTATAAAAATTCTTTTATATAGAAATAATGCAAACATTTCATTAATATTTTAATATTAAAAAATACACCATTATACTATTTATCAATAATTGTCATACGTTATTTTAAAGTTATAAAATTTCTTTAACTTATACTGACAAAAATAAGTATTTGATATAATGGTCCGTGTTTCTCTACAAAATGTATTTTATTTTATATAAGTTTTTTAATATAATAAACACATAAATTTACTGAGCACCCGAATCCCGAAAAATATAGATTCTATATTACATATCTAGATCACGAAAAAAAGATAATTCACTGAATTTATTTTTCTTTTTCAAATATATTTCTATTTATATTAACTCAACAGTCATTCTTTTTGTCACTTTTTTCTATTTTATCGTTTGTTTTCTATATTAGGTATATAGTGAACTAATTTTCTAATCGGATAATAAATATGACAGTTTTTCTTGATTATTTACTTACATATCAATCATAATTGTATAAAACAAATCGGAAAATAAAATTAGCATTTTTTACCTTATAATTTAAAATATAACACATATTTAATGCATTTATATGTATGTTTTATTAAAAACTTTTAAAACGAAAAATATGTTGTTATGTAAAACTCCTTATCGCCCAATGGGTCCAGCTAAAATATAAGGAAATCACCTTGAACATCTGGACTCTTATTTAAAGTATTATTTTAACTGCAATTTACACAAAATTGTACATTTATATAATTGTAAGTTATAAATCAAATGACTGTTTTATGTAAATAATCTAATTGTACTATTTATGGTAATAGCACTTAGTACAAAATATAATACTAATGACCCTTATAGTCAAAGCGTAAGACTTAAATCAAGTTAAAAAATAAAACACATTTAAAGTTAAAATGAATTAAATTTTTGTAATTGATGCCATCCTGAAAATTAACTTTTAAATTATACCTTTTTCATGAAAACAATACACTAAATATGGGCCACGAGTCTAGTGTTAAAAAGCTTGCGCACATTTTACCAAATTGTTCAGGAAAGCAGTTTTCCCATTAGCATCTCATATTTTCCGCACTCGAAATGATTTTACTTTTAAACTCATAAAAATCTTCTCAAATTTGTGCAAATCGTAAAAATAATATAAAACGAGTATATACGATTATTTGATCATTTTGAAATAGAATTGTTTATAGTACATTAAATGCGAGCATAAATAACATAAAATCCTAACAAGTATTATTAAATCCTTAATTAACCACGGTCTATTGAAATATATTGTTTTAAATTATATCCATTTTCAGTTCATTTTGTATAGGAACAAAAAATCAATTCCAATCTTAACATAATAATAAGAGGATTTTCATTAAATCCGGTGATAATACAAATATTGATATTTTGAAAGAATATGATTTCTGATGATTCGTAGAGTATTTCTGTACTATAGAATTTGATTCAAATATTTTACTTTAGAAAAAAATAATCGCTACTATCAATTATTTAATGCACGTTGAAATTATTTTCAGATCAAAAATGGAAATGATTTAAAAAATTATTGAATAATATTATACCCATCATCGATTAAACAAAGTTTCCTCTGTTACACAGTTATTGCCTGCAAAGAAATCGATTTACAAATTAAACTATACACGACAGACGTCGACTACCAACTATGTTCCATAATTTTTAAGCGCATATATTATATAAACCATTTCAGTCTATGGTAGAACGATTTACCATAAGAGGCAGCTGAAACCCCCCCGTGGTAGCTTTTTACACAGTTTTCGTGCCATTTTTTAATTACTTAAGGCGACCATTGCGACTTAAGCCTAAGCATAGATTAAAAATATATATATATATATAAAAAAAAAACCTAAATCCCAACGGGTAAAAACCATTGTTGTCGGATGTTTTTGAAATATTAGTTGAACATTCTAGGAACTTGACCTTTTGAAAATAACACAACACATATTTTTAATTTTTACACTCACCGCATTAACACGAAACAATAAAAATAATCATACGTATATTTTAATATTTAACATTTTACACATTTTTTTTTTTTGACATTAATTTAACAGAAAAACAATGTCATTATACATTTATATGTCGTAGAAGTAAAAAAAAAGTCTACAGGTATTTGGACTACAAAAATAAATGTTATCTTTAAAATATTGAAAACATTCCATTAAATATTATTCCATCATTTCAAAAAATTTATTACGATTTTAACGTAGAATCCTAAAAAAAAAAAAAAATGTTTTCCTCACCCTTCACCTTTTAATGGTCCGATATGAACTTAGTAAAAACCAAAAAAATTCGCTCATACCCCTTGGTTGTATGGTGCATAAAAAAAAATTTATTTTATTTTCTATGAATTCGTATTCCAATTCTAATCATCAATATTTCTGGTTGAATAGTTGGAGTAAATTTAAAAATCAAATTGGAACAATACATTTTTTATTAATTTACCACTTTCTAATAATAACATTTATGGACGTTTGCTTTCTAGTACGTCATACATATTTACATTCAAATATTGTATGAAAAAGGAAAATATTAAACTATAGAAATCGATATCTATTCATTTGGCAACATTGCAGTTTTATAAATAAATATATTTTTGACACATTTTTAAAAAACCGATGTGTTTTAAATTGAAAATTAATAAGTCAAGACTGAATAATTTGGCTCCGATTCAACATTAAATTGATGCTACAGGTGGTTATTATTTTAATATTCGTTGGTGAACAAAATGGAATGTGTTTTATAATATAAATATAAATATATATAATATAAATATAAATATTTACTATATATTATATAGTAAATAATAAAAAATAAAATTTTATATCTATTGTATTATATAAGTATTAAGTTATTTTATTTGTTCTTATTATACATGAATTACATTTTCATGTAAATTCGTCATGTCTGTGCATTACAGTTTTCTATTGAAATTTTAATTTTTACATTACAGTTTCAAAATGTCTTGAAAAAATTTAATTAAACAGCTTTGTTTGTATACCACCTATTTCACAGATCCGTTGAGACCCTTTTATTCAACGTAAGTCGTCGAGTCCCATCTGCAATTTTCTACGTGTCACTCACCCATTTAATTATACTTATGTGCTGCTACAACTAATAAAAATAATACTAAAACAAACGTCGTTGGTAATGTTTTCCACTTTATGCGATTCTGATGTATGTGTACGGTATTTAGAAATATTAGAATACTTGAAGACGACGTTTTTTCGATTAGGTATATGTTTTGAGCATCATGAATAATTACTTCACTTGTACGTTTGAAAAATCTCGATGTATTAAGGTACGAAAATGAATTATATATTACAAGGAAATATGTTACCCTTCATTTGATGTCTTGTTTTGTTCCGGTAAATAAAACGAACGAAAACATTTGTCAAACGATATGTTTAACAGTTATATAAATTAAAATTTATGATTAAAACCCGAATTATTATTATTTCAAAGTAATTTACGTATATAATTTGTTGCATTTGTAAACAATTCGAAAGCAGGCAAAATATTAAATATCCTTAAAAACTATATTTTCGGATAGTACACTGGTTATTATTATGTGAATTATATGTTATTTCCTCGATTTTTACAGTAATAGTTCTACGCTTTTTCCAATTGTTTCCTCGTTTTTATGGTGTGCCTTATAATGACACTCGATGATAGGATTGGCTTTATATACATGCGTATATATATTATAATGTACGTAGATCAATTCTGTTTAATTATTTTACTACGTACTTACGTGTGTGTAGATAATTTGATTAGAAATACATCGTTTGTATCAGTTTTTAGTATATTTTCTATCAACAGAACCCGTTCAATCGTTTTGGATTGATAGCTTAAAATTAAATGAGGATAAGTATTTCCATTTTCAACAATCGTATAATTGTGTAATATCAAACATAAATTTAATAGGATCGTAATGAAAATACATTTATTTTTGACATATTCTCTCTATTTATCTATATATTTTAAGTTTTATAAATATGTTTGTATTATAATTCAAATAAAATACATGAAATTATAACGGTTTCAAAATTGAATGGCAACTCATCACATAAATGTTGCAATCCTATCTTAGGTTATAACCTGCGAATTGGTAAACGTTGATCTGTATTATGAATATTATGATATATGCATATTAGAACACTCTCGGTTGCATAGCGTAAATATATGAGTGGTTGCCATAATAATACAGAACGTATATCCCATATAATTTGCCTGAAACATATTTTAATTAACAATTTAAATCGACAATTAGAACTATTTTTTTTTTTTTTTTATTTAAAAAAAATTTGTTGAGTATTATGTAATTATAATGAAATCATACGAAATTAATAATAACTATAATTATACTATTTTTATTGATGATAAATTATAAAAATTTAAAATAACTGTAAGATTATCCATTTGTCAACGAATGTCAACAAAAATAACTATCCATTGTACTTATAAGTACTTAGTATCCGGTAAAGCGCGAATGACGATTTAATTTGGATATTGAAATATTCATAAAAAGATGATGAAACCAATCTATATGCATACCGCGTTTCTGGCAGATGAAATTCAAATATTTTATAATTGTCCATATTTTAGTTGCATACCTTTACATTAAAAGTATATGCATTGTTTCAGAAGCAGTGGAATTCGATCGAATATGAACGAAGTACAAACTCCAAACAGCGATTCCGATGATGTGGAAATTGATGGTTACAAAGAATCAAAAACACAGAAATATTTGATATCAATGATCGTTATTTATGCTGTATGTTTGTGTCCACTGATGATTCTAAGGTGACTGTACAATTATCAAATAGTATTTACACTTTAACTTAACTCTGAGTATATAATTTAATGTAAGTTTTATTCCAATTTTTTCTAAAGGTCGTGTTTTAATACGATTATTATTTGTTACAAATATACATTTTAATAAAAATATCGATGATATAATTTATTCGGCCAAATATGTCAGACAAAGTTCGAAATTATTCCATTATATTCCACTTTTTTTGTCCTTACTTTTCTTTTATTTTTATACAATAATACAGCAGTATAAAAAGTGAAACAAGAAAAAAAATTCTATGTTCCACAATTATATACTCTTTTTTTCGAAAAAAGTACAAGAAAATAAAATCAGTAATCGTAAACAAGGAAAACAAAAATACTTTAAATACTATGTAGTCTCTGTTCATAAAATCCAATAAATTGTTCTGCTTTTATTGAAATGGTAGGTAAACATAAAATTATGATTATTTTTGAACTATTTTTGATGAGAGTCAAACGTATATTTATAATACGTGTCAATTATTTACGACTTTTATTCTTAAATTTTAAAAAAATAAAATAAAAGAACAAAGCGTTTACACATAATGAAATTGAAAAAGTTACTTACCGAAAAAAACTTTTATTTTTGGTGACCGTAATAAATATCAGTTGATCTATGGGATATAAATTCAATCACTAAGCAAAAATACAGTGTACACTTCAGAGTATCCAACCACACCTTTTTTATTTTAGGGTCTCTGATCCATCCATTTATCTAGGTATCCAGTTTTAAACAGTACGTGTAAGACGAAGACAAAGCAAAAGTAAAAACTATCATTTGAAAAAAACTATTGCATTAAATTGACTGAGTACATTTAATAAATGAATATTGCACAAATCAAAGAAAAGAAACCCAGATTTTTAAGTAGTTGACATCTATACTTAATGAGATTAATTATAAATATATATTCGTAATATTACCATCATAAATCCTGAATGCAATATTATAAGTATTTTAACAGTATTATTTTTATCGAAATTTCGTAGAATCTTTATTCAAAACGAAGTTACCGTACATTGTAAAATTTTCAATACAGTCAGGAAAAAATTAATCTTTTTCGTCTGATAACAGAAATCTACATATATATAGTATATAGAATAATGTATATTTTTCAGATTGGCAAAACTTGAAGTGTCCGAAACGTACGAAAATAGCCGACACTTCGATTTAACGTTCATGATATGCGTCTGGCTAGCATTTGTGCCGACGGTGACCACTCCGCTGCTATTTGTTGCATGGAATTCGGACAGGTAACATACATCGTGTTAAATTAACAACCATGCACTATATGTACTTTTGTGTAGATCTCTATATAGTAGAAATACATGCACGTTTAATAAATGGTCGTCCCTAACCGTGTTACGATGAATTATAATCCAAAACTCAGACACGGCGTGTTTATTGTTAACTATACACGAGTGTGTGTGTGTGTGTGTATGTGTGCAAAATCTTTGTCCCATTGTTCGTATCGTTGGCATCTACCACGTGCTGTTACCTCGGTGACACAATACAGTGTGCAATAGTGTACGTCGGTTCCAAGCACAGCGTTCTAAATATAAGTTTCAAATGTAGTAATCCTGGTGTTGTCCGACTCTAATCGAAACATTGCATACTATGGTTTTTGCAGTAGCACCAAGGAAAGGATCAGGAGATATTTCAAAAGGACAAAAGTTACGGCCGAACAAACGACCAGAACCATGTCGATGGAGGGACTGGCCGCCCGGAATTCGATATACACGGTGCAGGAGAGTGTTCCTTAAATGTTGATTCAGTTGATTCGCATTAATTTATTAAGAAAACAGAAAAAACAAAACAATACAAATAATAACATAATCGAAATAAGTTTAAAACAAAAAAATTAATAAAACAAATAACACGTAGCCGACAACCGATGTTTAAAATGAATAGCTCACACCATTGCCGGAAAATTGAAACTTGGACACGTCCGCAGCCGAAGAGTAAAGGACGCCCAACAAGTTATTCGGTAACTGTTGACCGGGCGCGTTCGGTTGTTGATACGAGTTGGTCTGCTGCTGCTGCTGCTGCTGTTCCTCGACCGGTGTTTCGGTGACCGGTATGGCTGGCCTGAACAACGGTTTCTGCGTCGGATAATATTGTTGCTGTTGCTGTTGCTGCAGTTGCAATTGCTGCTGAAGCAACTGCTGCAGGTAGTAGTCGTTGTACTGCTGTTGCGGCTGATAGTAAGCCCCGGTCGCCGCCGCCGCGGGTTGTTGCTGCTGCTGGAACGGCTGCTGCTGCTCCAACTGAAGCTGTTGCAACTGTTGAAGCTGGAGCTGTTGTTGCTGTAACCGGGCTTGCTGCTGCTGCTCCAAAACCTGTTTGCTCTGTTGCTGCGGGTAATAGTACTGCTGCTGGCCGGCCGTCGCGGCTGGCTGTCGGTAGTACTGGTCGGCAGCCAGCAACTGTCGCTGGTGCTGCTGCTGCTGGTAAACGTCTTCGGTGGCCGTCAACGGCGAAGCAACAACGGACTGCGTTGCCGCGTTGTTGTAGTACCGCTGTTGCGTGGCCGCGATCTGCCTGGCCCCGGTCGTCGGCGGCCTCCTGTAGGCCACGCCGTACTTCTGGCCGGCGCACATGGCCGTCATCTGCAACAGCGCCTGGAGGGATCGTCAACGGACCGCGTTAGAATCAGGAAAACAACTTATCGCGTTCACGACCCGTCGGGTCGATTTCGTTTCGGAAAATTAAAGAACCCGCAAAGTTTCCCCACCCGTGTGACCGCGGCAAGTTTGTTCTGCCCCGAAATTTCGTGTTTCATCCGCGCGAAAAGCTGTTCCGGACAACGGTTACACATCGGTACGAAATATTACAACGTTCAGTATCGATCCGTCGCTTCGGGCGGCTAAGTGCAACGTTTTAATTTTCCGAGATCGTTATTAAATCATTGGCTGTAATAATCCGTTTTCCTAGTTTTAATTTTAGTGGATAAAAATTTGGTTTTTTTTCTATATTTATACGAGTATTTACGTTTAACGCAATTACAGTACTAACTCGTATCTATTAAATATTCGTGTTGATTAGGTGCTAAATAAAATTGTTAAGATGTAAGATATCGTGTTGAAAAATGTAAATGTTACTTTTTGCGTTTCGCTATTGTTGTCTTAGAGAAACTACAATCGATGTAAAAAAAAAGTTCTAGCGTTCTGATGCACATGTATCAATGTTCGATGTTATAAACGTTGTAAAGGTAGTTTTCATTTGCATGTATATAGTTAGCATAGCTCTCTATCTAATCATGATTTAAAATTACATGATGGTATCAAAATTAAGCAATCATACACTCTAAACGATCCATTTTACAAGTAACGAACGTCGTTATATACATTTTGTTTTGTTAACCTTATTATAATTATTGATTTTGAAACCCTACTAGTTTATATTTTGATAAAATTTATAGTTGGAAACTTGAATAAATGTTTATTATAATTAAAAAAATATATATATACAACTAAGTGGCTTTTTAAATGTTGTTTTTTTTTTTTATCGAATACAAAAACCCGACTAGTAATAATGTCGTAAATCATTAAATACCGGAAGTAATAACGAAATTGTATGGTATGATTTACAAGAGGTATTTTTTTTTGTAGTATTTTTTAATTAAAAATGACGTCGATAAAAAATTGTTCACCAGTCGTGAACTATTTAGTAACACGTTTATTTGATTACCTATTTAATGGAAACAATTTTTTATCCGATTAACATATACATCAAAACTGCAACGGTATAACGGTCAGCCGTTTTCGACGTAAACGACCCAAGAGAAGATGACATTTATCGGTGGTCAAATAAACATACGTATACTATGGTAATATATTTTCGGGGTTTTTTTTTAGCCCTTGAACAACAACAAAAAAAAAAAAAAAAAAAAAAAACGAAAAGGTAGAAACGGTTTTTAGAGCGTTCAGGAAAAAAAATTTAAAAAATATACATATATGCGTGCAAATCGAAATATTAAAAAAACCGTTATGCTCACCAAACCGATGAACAACTTGGTCGACGACTCCATTATGATACTATTGTCGTCGAGCGGTGTCGGACCCGATGCGTGCGCGTACGTATAACACGGCGACTGTTCTATTGCGGTGCGTGCTAGCGTGTGGAGGCCAAAGCGTACACGTGTGTGGAGGCCAACGGTGTGCTCGGACGTTAAATCGAAAGTGCGACGGATGCGTCGGAGGACTAAACATTTATAACGGGCCACGTAGACCGTACCAGTAATCGTTGCGCTCTCGTCCGCCGGCTCCGGCACGCCGATCACGTAGTCCGACCGTTTTACACGTCGTCAACTCGCCCAAAACGAAGCATACATTACGCACACTGTCGTACGATTGGTCATGTGATTTCACTCGGTAATCAATTAACGCATTCCTGTCTCGTGCGTTTCCCGCTCCGCGTCCATCTTTACGTCATCCGAATAAGTCCCTCCGACCTCGTCGACCGCTCGAATCCTTCGCACGTACGCGCATTGTACATTCTCAGTTGGCCGATGCGGAATCGATTGTTTTCGCCACCGCCGTATGAGCTTTTTCCCTTTTTCTCTTTTCGTCCCTCTCTCACTCTCTCTCTCACTCTCTCTCTCTCTCTCTCCCTCTCACTCTCTCGCGCGCACTGCTCTGGCCACTGCACGATGATGGGTTCGAAAGATTTAACATTTGGAACATGTGTACAAACCATTCGATCGCCCACGGCCGACCGAATCGGACTGGATAAAGAGCTGCACTCGTGTAAACGCGTACACTGTACGTAACGGGAAGAGTACGAAAATCTGATAACGTACACATCAACCGGATGATGTGTAAACACTACCTATGCCTATTGGATAAAGTAGACCCATTTGAAAAACGTTTATTTTGTAGGTACATTAATCGGGTGATTTGTACATTATTTACCTTTGAGCGGACAAAGTGGTGTTTTCATAAAATAAAATATGGCATAATATAAATCGTAGACAATGTTAATGGAATACGATTAAGTATAAATTGTAAATTATGTAAAATCGTGCGCATTGCATAGTAATTTTAAACTTCAGTACGGTGTTATTGGTTCTCCAGTTCACTTGTTCGGTTCATTAAAAAAAAACTAAGCGGCTTAAAAAAAAAACGTGTCTTCCTAAAAAGAGAAACTTTATGAGAGTTTTAATAAATTAATTAATGAAAATAATGTAAATTCAGTAAATTTATCGGAATAAAAATATTATAATATACTATCTGAAAGAAGAAACGTGAAAAAAAAAAACAAATACATAATTTTGAAACTTTTATAAATATTTTATAAGTGTAGGTTACAAAAAAATCTTTATGTAAAATAACTAATGCATAATTTCTTTTCGGTGGTCAAAGTTTTAAAAAATTGTTTGTATAAAAATAATCGTTTAACAAATAAATGTAAATCTGAGGAGATATATTGCAACTTAAAATACCATCAGAATCTGAATAAATAACTATATTTAATTTTTTTAATATTTTTATATTTATATATATAATAAATTCATAATACATAAATTACTTAATCATTTTTTTTTTCGAATTAATATGATTTGGATTTTTTTTTCTACTTAATATTTTATCCATTGCATATTGAACAATGTACACATTATACTGTTCATATTAATAAGATGTACTTTACCCGGGTAATGTGTAAACTACCTATTTCCGAACTTTACCCATAACATGTACACGTATATGCTCTTGTGTGAACACCAAAAAATCGTGTTTATTAATTAAACCATCGACATACACGTGTGATGCATTCATATTGTAACGAGAGTTTTTTCACCAGGTCGCGCACGAGGAGAGAAATCATCGGGTTTCGATGAAACTGTTTTATTAATTTAATTAGTCTCCCTGTGAATCGCATGACACTAAACGTCGGATTCTGGTAGTTGATTTCAATTCCATATTACAGTGTTGGTCGAGTGAATCAATAAATATATATATATATATATATAAGTCATGCTGAGCGATATTGTACACGCCAAAATCCAAATGCAATCGGTAATTTATACATTTTATTTACCCTGTGAACTTCATTCGCGTAATACAAGAGGACTGATGCTGATGGTGATTCCAGCTTTGAGCCCTTTAAATGACCCATTTGAACAGAATTCGACGTTCACCGATTTTCTCATTTAAATGAGACAATTTGCAGTCAACCAATTCAAATAAATCAAAGTCAATGGTGTATACATAAAATAATTATTAATAGATTATTTTGATATGTGTATTTTTAACGCGCTGAATAATTTAATAATTTAATTATGCCAGTAACAAAACCTTACACTCAGACCTGAAAATCAAATAAGTCAACTAAGTCTCAACAATTGCTTACCGTAAACTCCACAAAAAAATACTATTAATCCAAACATAAGTCACTAATTAGCTTCTAATCATGTCTCTGAAACTCTACATGAAAACTCAAATGAAAGTGGTGAAGAGACTCTTAAACCTTTTCAGTCCCTATGGCCCCTACAGAGGACATTCTTTTGAAATAATTCTGATATGGTTAGAAATAGGTTATAATAAATAAATAATATTTGTTTGCCATGCTAATAATGTAAGGAATACAAAAAACATAATATTTATAATGTGAGTCTTATAATGTATATTTTATAGTAAGAAATGTCTCCAAAAATGTTTGTCACGAGTTTTTGAAATAAATAGATAACAGAAATATTTTTTTCTAGTAGATGAAATGGTTTTAAAAATCTGAAATTTTTTCTTTGATAAAATAACATCATAGTCAATATGTACGAATGACCATTATTTTCCCCAAAACTAGTATCAGTGAAGTTAAAACAGCTGTTATGTATGTCCCTCGTAAGAGACATTGGGCTGTTATGAAGTCAAATTATGATAAAATATTATCATTTCTATATGTTATCAAAATACGAAATAAGAACATATTAATTTGTTTTTACTCATTTTTTATGCAAAAATGCCCCATGCACATTTAGGACACATGTTTATTGTGACAAATGTAATATACATTTATGTTTCATTCCTGGGCGAGAATGTTACCGTCAAAAACATAGAAAGTAAAAAACTAAAACAAATTTTTATTATTTTTATAACTATTTTTAATTTTTATTATTATACATGGCCTAGTAAAAAGGGATAAGACTGTTATATTAATTTTTATATATTAAATACATAATAAATAATAGCATATAATATTTGTTTTTATTCTAATTATGACTGCGTAAGAACCCAATGTCCCTCACAGAGGACAATCCAATATCTCATTAGGATATAACCAAAAAAATTTTTTAAGAATTTTTTTAGTAAATTTATACCCCGTTTACTACATATTTAATAAAAAAAAAATTCTTACTTGAAATATTTAATTCTGGGTCTGAAAGGGTTAAAATTATTCCTCTCTGCTATCCATAATAGGTACATCCATTGGAAGCCCTCCTGTATCGTTTCATTTCATGTTATGTATAAATCACCTTATCATTAATAATTGTTGTATTAGATTGAATAATTTTATATTTTATTGATAAAATAAACTCTTAAAAAAAAAAAAAATTAAACGATGTATAAGGAGTACACCACAATTTAAATAATCATATTATTTTGCAAAACTCGTTTTTATCGGAATTGATCTTACGTTGTTTTTTATTTTTTGCCTTAAAAATTTAAATAAAATCTCTAATCCTGTCCATTTTCAAAAAGTTAATAAATTATCTATTTGCACATAAATCACAATTTCTATTCGTAAACGCATTTTTGCGCAATCATTTATAGGCTAGTAAACGAGTGATAGGTATTATCTAACCGACACACATACAGATATTGCTACGATTATATCAGTTCAACGATAAAATGTACAGTACGGCAACGTGTAAAGCATTTATTATATTATTAATATTATTTAGCTATTTTCGGCAAAGTACTGAAGAGTTCCCGATGAGGATTGCCGAAGACGTTGCGTAATGGTAAGGACAAAATCGTGATGACAATTGTGATCATAATAATAGTACGAGTATGTACAATGTACATAAGTACTAACAATGTTAGTACTATGTATGTTTGTTAATCTAACATACAACTATTTTAATTATTTAGAATCCTAGCTAGACCATAAAACTGTTATAAACAGCTCACTTAAAATAATTTACGAAAGTTTAATAGCTCCTCGCACTAATTAAATCCAAGTCGATTTAAAGTTCGACTGCATACCTATATACTCAATATATGTGTTTATTTCATCGATTGTTTCAGTTGAATTAATTTTTATTGCCGTAAAAATATATGGAGGCCTCCCCCTCCATTATAACCGCTCTTTTGGACCATAAAGCACCTAATGGTGAGAGACGAATCCTGATGAGAATTCACAACATCTGATGAGAAACAATGAAAACAGTTTTCGTCAAAAATATTTGTTCTTTTTTCTTGACGATCCTTCAACACATTGCCACCATTTCCGACACATTTCCCTGAAAAATCGTTAGGCAGAAATAAGTAATTTCAACTATGGTTAATGGACTATTTAACGAAACCAAAAAAAAAAAAAAACAAATAAAAATAAATGAAAAAGTATTGATTACTGTCTATAACCATAAATCACCCTTAACAGCGGATGTGTGGCTATATGGTCAACAAATAGGTCACACCTTCAAAATCTGTTTTTATAAATTTATTTATTTTTTGCGCCATAACTACGTTCCTCATAATTTTCTCTGGCAATATATATTTCTAAAAAAAAAAAAGTTGCTCATAAAGTGTAATTCCTATGCCTTATATAACTTTGGTTTGGTTGGCTTTCCGTTAGATTATATATATAGATGTATATATATATATATATATATTCTTTGTCGTGTCAACCTAAAACTATACAATAATAAATAAATTGAAACGCACTTGTTGATATTATACATAGATGGATATTTTTTAAAAAATAAAAATTATCCGACCGTAGAACACAAATAAAATATACAACGAATTTAGTTACAGCTCTTAATCATTTCTGGCTGTATAGGTTATTTACACGACTATTTTATAAATTTAAAATCCCAATGTGGAGCAGCGTTTTCTTCCTTGACGAGCTTGGCGACAGTTTGAAATTAACCATATCTATTGAAATGCTCTGCATATATTCAAATTCACATTAACTTCCTCGGCCAGCCAGTGAGCTATAATCTGAAATATTGCAGATAGTGTGATTGCTTTTACAAATTTGCACACATCTAATTTATATATATATATATATATATTTGGTGTGTGTGTGTGTGATGAGCAAATACCTTCAAACCACACTGACGTTCCGTGCATGATATCATTCATCGGATTGTTAAACTACAAACAGAGCAGAATAGATATTCTACTGTTAATCAAAAAATAATTAAATTTTAAGTTCACAATAATTCGTCTTGTTACATAATCCATTAAAATGAAAGCTTATACGTTACGTGTGATAACTATTATACGACGTATGTATACACCGGAGGCTAGAATTATAATGTATCACATGATATTATTTGTTGTACTTACATATTGTTAATGCAATGTAAATATTAGCAATTGATTTTATTTCAATACATTAATACAAAAATATATAATAATGACTTTTTATTTGTATTTACATATAGATCACCTAATTATTATTCGTATTCATAATCAAATTTTATAAACATAAGCCTTCCATTTGAATTTGGACAGCGAAAACACGCACGCACGCACACACATTTATATATATATATATATTAGAAACGCCCAATGAACTATTTTATTAATAATTTATTATTTACTTTACTAATAAAATATTACTAAAAGTTATTAAAATCCAAATAAGTATAAATAATGGCGATCATCTATATATAGTTATTTATTTATTTTAGTTCAATATGTTTCTAAATGTATTAAAAAACAGCAATTGAACAATTACTTTTTTTTTTATAAACGTAGTATTAGATTTCAACAATTTATAAACAAAAAATAAATGTTACCGTACTAAAATAAACTGCTATTTTTGCGAAACAAATTGAAAATAAAAATATTATAATAGTCTTCTTGGGAAACATTAATCATTTGTAGGTATAGTTATTTACTGTAAAGAAAAAATTGTATTTCTATCATATTTTAATATAAATTTTATAATTAACTATTTATCCAAAATGGAATTCCAACATATTAAAACAATGTTTCTCAACCTAAGTATTATGGCGACACACTATTAAAATATTTCATACTTTGTAACACACAGTAATAAAAATAGGAATAATGGGTAATATTAAATATTTATAATTAATTGATAATGTAAAATATAAAAATACTGTATAATATACATTGTTTAAAAATAAATATCGATAAACCAACGTTTATCAATTAGAATTATGATAGTCATAAAAAAAATTTTAATGTTGATAGCTGATAATCTATTGTTATTCATCATAGAAATTATATCAAATACCTATTAATTTTTTTTTTTTTTTTGAGGTGTTTGCGGCCTCTGGGACCATCCCATCATACATCCAACTTTTCAACTTCTCGATCTGCTGCTTATTTCTATAAAAATATGCAAATAACTATTCATTTTTTTTAATTGTGTCTACAATGTTTGTACATTTTGTGTCATTTAATATTAGTACATCACACAACACATTTGAACTTATCCGACGACACACCAGTTGAGAAACACTGTGTTAAAATATACTTAGAACACCATTGATATTTTAATCTACTAATATGCTATTAGATTAAATACATGATTTCCACTATTTTTATAACTCGAACATATGCAGTAATTATACATACTACTTAAACTTATAAATAATATTTCAATTTAAAATTGTATAAGAATAATTTATCGATGAGTGATGACATTATTAGACGTTTCATAACACGTAACAAAGTAATTATTTTATTATTCAACTAAGAAAGTGATACGTAACTGCAACAACAGTAGCAACGAATAAATATTGCGTAGAAAACTGTTAATACTATGTTAAATTTAAATTAATGTAAAGAAATTGCCAAATTTAACACAAAATCTTAAAATTTCCATGCGCACGTGAACACACACACACACACACACACACACACACGCACGCACGCACGCACGCCAACGCACTACATCAATATAAAAGATTTCACAGTATGAATGTTAATATAATATACCATACAGTTGTTTTCTGTGCGTAAATGAAAATATTTTGGTTATAAGATAATTGGTTACCATTGTGATTCTAATAGGCTTTCAAACCCACATAATTTTCTTTGGTATTAAAATTGATATACAATAATATTCGCAGATATACAAGACTGTTCGTATATGTCCTGAATGAATTACACAGAGTAACATTACGTGCGATAGGAAATAACACATCATTCAAGCGATGTAGTACGCATTATTTTCGCTATAATTATTATAGCACACGAAATGTGCATGGAGAAAGCTATCCCATTACACAACATACATAATACAAATATACCGTCCCGGAAAAGTCGTCCCAAAGCGAATTTTTGTCTCATCAAAACCATTGCATCTGTGAATATTTAATTATAATAATGAATATATGATCAATAAATATTTTAATCATCAGAATCTAATGTCTTTCGCTATCGTATCTATAAGTACAGTAGAAAACCATCACCTTACGCAATAAACTTGTCGTCTATACTCATGACCGTCTGTGATGATATTATTATTTAAAACCAGTAGCGCGATTTTAGTTTAGAAAGGGGGTATATCCCCTCTTGATATTTGGTGTGGTGATCAACTTCTTATATTACTCCCTCTATGGACATTGTATTAACAGTTCAAACTATATATATATAAACGAAATTGTCCCCCTAATTCATAATCAACCGACCAAACCTATTAGAAATATTGACTTGAAATTTTGAGGATAGATTAATATTATAATTTTAACGTGCACTAACAAAGGGTTTTTAAAATTTTAATTTTAAGAGTTTGAAAACGGAAAATTGTTACGTGAAAAGTGTATATCTATGTATTATGTGTTTATATAATAAATTATTAAAAAATAATAGCAGTCAACTGATAACGTTTGGTGCACGTTATGTAAAGCTATGATTTAAATGTTTCACACGAAATTATTTTGCAAAATGAACCCTTTTTGACCGAGGAACGGTGGTTTGTTTACTAACAAATATTAAATAATATCAAATTTAATTTAGGAAAATATATACAGTAAAACCTCGTTAAGACGCTCTCGAAGGGGAAATCGTAAAACCGCGCATTATGCGGGATAGCGTTATAGGCGATATCCCGCCTATTAAAAGCGTTTTAAATGTAATAATAGATAAAATAAATAAGAAAAGTTTTTATAATGTGATTTGTTATGTATTACACAGTAACATAAGTTGTACATATTTAAAATTAATAAAAAAAAAAACATCAAATATACATACAAAAAAATTATTATTAGGAACATATTTTTTAATTATTATTTTTTGTATCAAAAAAAGTGGTAATGATTGGTTGTTTTAGTACATTATTTCTATAATTATTCAATAAGAAATTTTCCATCCTACCTAGATATAGAAGCATGTTTTCAGAGCCATCAGTTGCAGGGAGTGCCTGTCTCAATGTAGATATTGATTGTACAGTACTAGCGATTGACGGAAGTGGTGGAAAGTATTCTTCCTTATCTTCATTAGGCTCATCTGGTTCATCGTTAACTGTAACCTGATTGATAATTTCTTCAAGTTCTAGGGCCTCGTTCGTTATCAATTGGTCGTCAATGGATGTGTAGCCTGGATAAGATTCTTCAAAGTCCCAAAATTCGTCTGAGTTCAAAATGTGGGGATCTTCTTGTGAGACGTTACCAAAGTAGACTTTGTTGAAACAGTTTTTAATTACTTCTGGTTTTATCTCATCCCACGTGATTGAAACATAATGAATAGCATCTAAAACATTGATTTTGGGGATTTCTTCATCGATCATAGATTCCATTTCTCGTAAATACCGTTGAACTAATTTCTTACGGTATTTTTGTTTTAAAACTTTAATGTTAATAATAAATATCAATTTTTCTATCGATAACAGATAAACGTTTTAATGAAATTCTTATCGCTGAATGTATTAATCGGGTTTTTTTTAATTTTAAAATGTTTGAGAAGCCAGAAATTAAAGCGTATTATGCGGGATTACGTATTATGCGGTGGCTTATTAAGCGGGTTTTTTTCAATGTTAAAAG
This sequence comes from Sipha flava, assembly GCF_003268045.1. Taxonomy (NCBI): domain Eukaryota; kingdom Metazoa; phylum Arthropoda; class Insecta; order Hemiptera; family Aphididae; genus Sipha; species Sipha flava. The sequence continues at coordinate 1,070,734 of NW_020273018.1, forward strand.
TGTACAAGTACCTGGGACCGGGAAAAATCCACGTATTAAGCGGGATGGCGTATTAAGCGAGAGCGTCTTAATGAGGTTTTACTGTATTTTTAAATTCTCTAAGTAGAACTGGTAAAACCCACTTAATCAATCTACTTTTGGTTAGAGTGAGAAGGTTATATGGGATTACAATTGCAGCTGCATTATCAAGAATTGCTGCCACACTTTTACATGGATGAAAAACTGCTCTTTCTGCTTTCAAGATACCACTCAATCTGAACACCATCGAGACTCTGATGTGCGATATCAATAAACAATCTAATATTGCGAAAGTTTTGAAAAAAATGCAATCTCATAGTTTGGGATGAAAGTCCAATGTCTCATAAGAGAGGATTTGAGGCTTTAAACAATTGTCAGAAGAATCTGAAGAATTCCAAATTTATTGATAAAAAGAAATCACAGTACTGGAGATTTTCGACAAATTTTACCAATCGTACCCAGAGGACCTCGAGCTAATGAAATTGCACCATGCATCGAGTCTTCATATTTGTGGCCTCAACCAGAAAAATTATCTTTAACCAAAAATATGCGAGTACATTTAAAAGAAGACAGGACTGCTGAGCAGTTTTCTGAGCTACTCTTAAAAATAAAAGATGGAAAACATCCAGAATGTGAAGAAAAAATTACTTTGCCGACAAGATTAGTTAGTGTTACAGAAACTTAAAAAAAACTTACAGACAAAATATATCCTGGTATCGAAAACCTCAATGAACTGGTTATGTGAGAGGGCCATTTTAACATCAAAATATGATACAGCAGGAGAAATAAACAAAATATTATTGGACTATTTCTAAATAAAAAATATGGAATATAGATTAGTGAATTCAGTACTGGAAGTAGATCATGCAGTTAATTATTCAGTTGAATTTCTCAATTCTGTCAACCCTCCTGGGTTACGAAAATGTAATATGGAACACGTCTACGTATTACTGGTCTTCAAACAAATCTGATAAAAGTTGAAATTATGACTGAATCTTTAAAAAATGAATCCGTTTTTATTCCTCACATACCAATGATGTCATTAGATTGTCCATTCCGATTCAAGAGAATGCAATTTCCTATCAAAGTATATTTTGTTATGACAGTAAATAAATCACAAGATCAAACAATGAAAATTTCAGGGATCGATATAAGATAAGATTGTTTTTCACATGAACAATTTTGTGTGGCATCAGAGTTAGTACGCCCACAAGTTTAGTTATTTTGACACCAACAGGAAATATATCAAATGTAGTTAATAGAGTAGTTTTATAATACAATTTTATGTCACAAATTATTATTTTTTTTATTATATAACTTATTACTTAACCTATTTGCTTTATATATATATATATATACAAGGCTAAGCATTAACGAGTTAAAAGTTAAAATTAAGTTAAAACGTTAAGTTAATTAACTCGTTACTTTTTTACAAATTAATTTTTAACTTAATAAGTTACTTTTTTTTAAGATTAACGTGTTAACTTTAAGTTAATTTTATTTAAAAATATCTAAATTAGTTAATTTTAGTGCAAAGAATAATGCAAATTATTAACCCGTCGCTAGTCACGTGATTTTTTTTCTACATTTGGTCATTTGAAATAAACGTTCAGTCGCGCGGGGTAAATATTCTTCAAACAGACAAATTTTTCTTTACACGGGTGTGTACAACGAACTAAACTAGTTTTCAATGAAATAAATGTCATTATCGAATAAAGTGGATTACACACCAGGCGATTCGGACGCACGTCTCTATACGTTTCGAACGTCGCAATTAATCGCTCAAAATTAAACATGTACTTTTATATGGATTTATTCGCACACGTAAATGAGACGCGCGTTCGGTTGCGTTCGGTTGCGTTCGAACGCATCGAAACGCTCATGTTTAATTTTGTGCGTTCGGTCGCGATTTGCCGCTATAATTAAACATTATTTTCCCAATGTATTTCCAATGCATTTCCGGCGGTTCAATACACACGGACGATTTAAACACTGCGATTGCCCTGCGTTTATCTACGTTCATTCATAATTTGTCTACGACAGTTGTCGTATTCGTATACTTATACTTTACAAAGTTCGTTATTCTAAGTTATTACTTGTTAACCAGCTAGCAGCTAGTTAATTGTTATTACCTTAGTATAATACTTAAGTATTTAGCATAGACGAAACGAAATACAACGAAGTACGATATAAATATATAATAATACACGAATTGAACAGCAGACGTCATCCGCGATGGGATGTAACAGCAGTACTAACTTAGTATACAACAAAGTACAAAGAATTTAATGGTTCAAATAACATTTGCCGCGCTTTTTATTTTTAAGAAACGCACCCAAACCGTCTAGTGTGAAAGCAAGTGCGATTTCAAAACGCAGAAAAACGCATCGACACACGTCTAATGTGTAAGGAGTACACAGCGTTTGCGTCTTGAAATCGAGACGTTCGAAACGCACGGAGACGTGCGTTCGAATCGCCTACTGTGTAATCTACTTAAATGAGGTTTTTAGTATATTTATAATTTACTATTTTAATATGAATTTCCTCTAGACGAAAATAATATGAAAAACAACCTTAATAGTCATTATATGGGCCATATTTTATCATTATATTTTTATAACATTTTTATTGTATAAACACTATAAACCCATGGAAATCATAAGAATATTCTGTGAAAATAGTACATACCATGAGAGCGAGTGTCGATGAGGGATTAATCACAAAACAACTGTGGTATAATTTCCAATATTATTTCATTATTCGACTAGCATGTGTTTTGTTCACATCACGTTCATATCTATTTACACATATATGCTATATAGCCACATAAATGAAATTATTGATTATCTTATTTATGTTACCTAAATGATACGTGGTAACTTTCAACAATGATTGCTGTAGTCATAACTCAACTTTTTTATTATTTACCATATTTAGCAACAGTGGAAGTACAAAATTGGTAACGTCAAATAATTGCATAATATAATAATTCATAAGTTTGTAAAGACTACTTCTATAAATATAATTAGCTATTTTAAATGTACAGTTATTTTTATATTCTATAATAGGTATTTAAATTTGTTGTTCGAAAAGTTTAAAGCTTATACAAAATATGTAATTTTTTAAGATATTTATTAAAGATTTAACATTTATTTTATTTTTATCTAAAAATATAATACAAAGTAATTATATTTTGACTGATAATATCTGTCCATGTTGTGCTGAGCCTATTCTTTTGAACTACACGGTGACTACATTTTGTCTACTCAGTGTAGAAAATATATTTGAGTAGTAGATACTGCCTGTTTGATTTTTAAAATTTGTGTGAATCAATTGAAAATATTGGTATCTTAGTAGTTAGAAGAAAACTATCAATGGTGTTTTTTTTTTTAATTTTTGGATGTATCACTTGGGTAAACTGATTTGAGTATGAGTTCAGGATTAAGATTTATTTTAGAAAAGTAGGTTTTTTTATAGCTAGTTAATACTTTTATGTATTATTTTAAATTTCCCCAGTAATTTTCTTGAGCGTAAAAAAACTAATATTATGTGTGCAATTTTTTATTTTTGGAAATTAGAAAATTTTAACTTTAAATTAAGTTAAGTTGCTTTTTTTTCAAAGTTAACTTTTAACTTAACGAGTTAACGAAAAAATATAAGTAACTTTTAATTTAACTTAACTTTATTATTTTAAAATAACTTAACTTAACGAGTTAAAAAAAAATCGTTAACTTGCCTAGCCTTGCATATATATATAAAGTTAATAGGTATAATAGGGTAACACAAGACAAACTGCATATAGGTGAAGTATACATATTCTGTAACTCATTTTCCTAAATTTAAAAAGTAATATGGTTTAAAATTGAAAAACCTTATTTCTTGGTCGGATTTTTATAAAACATAAAATAATACCAACACTCAAATAACTGATAAATTTAAAAATTTGAGCCACGGGTGAAGCATGAGTAAAGACCGGGTATTTATAATCTATATAAACAAATCTATTACCAATAGCTAGAATAAATTAAATAAATAATGATAATAATCAGTTTAATAACTAATTAATATATATATGAAATATTTTTTAAACAATCTTATTTCAATTATATTTAAATAAACAATATTTAATCTTTCCAAATAATAACAATACATAAACCCGGCAATGATGGGTAATTCAGTTAATATTTAATATATTATATTCATACCACTATGAAATTCTAAATTTTTTATTTAAAAATAAATATGAATTTTAATATTATTCGTTATTTTATGCTGAAAATTATAGAAAACAATTGAATAGATAATATACAAGTATATAATACTAATAGTGAACTATACAATTCGTACCTTCAGCATCTTAAAATAAAACCAAATATCGTAAAATTCCGATCGTGTCTAAAAGGATTCAACTATTTTGAAATTATTCTTAATATGTTATTGATAGTAATAAACTTTAATGAATTTATAGCTAAATTTTAATTTTGAATATTAAAAATAACTTATTATACATTTACCATAAACTAGGTTTTGGTCTAAAGCTGCAATGTACCAGTAAACTTATATTTATGTGTGTTCTTAACTAAATTCTAGATTTCTTATTTTAAAATCATGCAATATATTGTACACTTAAATCAATAAAATTATATCGGTTCAGGGACAAATTAGAATATAACTTTAAAAAAATACCACTTGTTATTCCAATGACGAATTAATTAAATTAATGATTATTTTAAAAAATACGTGTTGATGAATATAAATTAATTTTCAAAATTCAGAAATATACATTATAAGCGCAATCAGTATTAATGAGATAAAAAATATAAACAAACTAAGCTGTAAAATAATAAACATCAAGCCTTTGATCGTACTTAATTTTTAGACTTAATGCGATCAGCTAAGAAGATTAAGAAACGTTCTCAATTGAACCTTTTTTTAAATATCGTTTAATTCTTGAAACATATAAGAAAATATTCTTAAATGTTTGTCATATTCTAATTTAAAATAAAATATTTATTTTTTTCTATTACCGGTTTTTTTTTTTTTTTTACGTACCAACAATAACTACTCTAAACGTAATTTAGCTATCCGTAAACAATACAGTAATACGAATAAATATAGCCTACATACTTCTACTAATGGTCTGTAATCACATCATGCATTCAGTAAATTTTACATAGACCAATGGACTACGGAAATGAGGCTAGTATATATAAGAATTGCGTCTCTCACAATGTGAACGTAAGAACAATTTGTTAAAGTGTGTAAAGGTAAAGGTACATTCCTTTACTTAACTTACCATTACGTACTTCAATTTTAGTATACCTAAAACATATAGTGGGCACAGTGTTATTTTTCAGAAAGTACGTAAACTTCTAAATTGGTTTTTAACACGAATAAAACACTGATTTTTACTGGTACAACTACCTTGGGCTTTTAAGTTCGTAAAATCACTTGAAGCGTTTGAATTCACAGATTTAAAGAAAAAATGTCATTTAATGTTTTCCACAAAAAAAAAAAAAAATATATCAATATTAAATATTATTATATTTTATATGAATGATAGACATTATGTAATATGTATGAAATTACTTTTTACAATACATCCCAAAGTTTTTATTTAGTGGGTCACAAACATTTTTAAAGTTAATTACCATCGGATAAGATTTTTAATCTCACGATGTGTATTTTACTTTATAATTCATTCAGAATCTAAAATAAATACGTAAAAAATATAAACTATGTAATTTGTAAATATACGTTATTTTATTTAAGTTAAATTAATTAAATTACATAATTCACTAGTTAATAAACGTAAATTAAAATATGTATGTAATATAATATTATATTACACTAATAATATAAATTTTATTAAATTAAAAATTTTTTGCATTGAAATTGTGTATTTAAAGTAAAACGATTAACTTACATAAAAAGGTTTTTATACAATAAACATATTATATTATAGAAATAGTTTGTAGTAAAACATTATTTTATAGTTGGAGTAGGATCGTAAAATTTAATGTAACTGGTCAAAACGTTTTTAAAAGACAAATGATATAAAATTATAGAAAATACGAGTAAATTTGATATATTTAGTATATATTTTTTATAGTTCAAGACTTTGATAGCAACCTCATTTTAATTCACCAATGTTGGATGCAATAAAATTATATAATACATTAGACTTGTATAATATTTCATATTATGGTCTAGAGTACAAAAATATATGATATAATAGTATATTTTGAAATTAAAACTTTCTGGTTTTCTGGTATTTAGAATAGTTCATGTATAAAATTGTCTACCAATAAAACACAAATTTACCTACACTATTCAAATAAATTTAAACGTTTACTTGACGACATTTAATACTTTCTGGGTTCTTTTAAACTTATATATCTAGTTGGAAAAACTACCAAGAAAATCAAAAAAAAAAAACTTCAATTCAAATATCTGATCTAATGACATATTGTAAGAAACTTTTCGAGTAGTTTTTCTATCAAAAAGTTTGATGTAGACGAATATCGTTATATCACTACATAATTATTATATAATTTAATGTATATAAGCTGCATTTTTATTCTCATAAATAAAAATTACTATTTTTAATATAAAAAAGCATAATGGCCCAGTCACTTCGATTTTCAAATAGAACACTAGTGGAATAAAATAGAATATTATGTAAATTTCATGTGAGCAACTATCACGAAAATGGTAATATTAATTTTATTTGTAAGTATAAGTTTGAAAAAAATGATAGATCATTGCATAAAACGATTATGAGCGAATATCAGAATAATATACATTACACTAAGTTATGTCATTCAATTTGAGCGAATATAATAAATGCCATCGACTTCTAAAAAAGAAATAGTAACTCGAGTATTTTATTTAGTGTAAGAATCATATACATATATTATACATAAAATATAAAGAAATATATTTTTTACGAAACTTTTGAATTCCAAACTATTTCCAACTGCGTAAGTTTATAAAAATCCAATAAATAAATACGATGCTATAATAATTTAAATATAACTTTTTTTTTACAAATTGAAAAAAATTATATCGTGTGTATTATAAATATTCTAAAAGTATGTATATTAAAAATAAAATAACAAATCTTAAACTTTATATAGTTAGCTGTTTCAAACACTACACATACATTTTTTATACTTTATTCAATTTGTACAATATGTGGCCCTTGAGCACAGTAAAAATATTTGATAATGGTTTACAAGCGTGAATTATTAGATGAAAGATCTATCTACCGTTGGAACTTCCTCTTTTATTTAATTTTATTGTGACTTTTTTTCCACTATTAATTCATTAGATCATAATACCATGTCATTATGAGCCGTTTCTTAGGATCATCAGGAATTGTTAGTATTCCTTAGTTGGATATCAGAGGGTTGAAATGCGAAGAGAGTCTGAAGTGGAATTGTTTATAAAATATTATTTTGCTTATTCATGTACAGTTTTGATTTTTATGTCTGAATAGAGTATTAGTTTAGAAATATATGGAAGTATATCAGCTATTTTACGAAAAGTGATGTTTTGAAATGTTTGTATTTTGTTAACATTATATTTTTTTGCGTTGCCACATAATTAGAGACCATACATCCGCATTGGCTTGATTAAAGATTTATACACAAGGAGTTTCGTTTTTTAGCATACGGAGATGTGTGTATAAAGCTAGAACGAACAAAAATCAATAAAAAAAAAAAGAATAGTTTCAGCCCACACACGTTCACATCCGGTCGGAAGCCAGTGTCACAAATCTTTACCCAAACATCCTACACGGTGAAAGGCCAATTTCGTGTTACTGTTTTGGAAGTAAAAACAATATGTCTGGTTACCATAATTTAACACATTATATTATTTCTGTGAAACAAAACTATGCAATGGAACAGAACGTGGCGCACATGATAAACACACTGCACCTGCATCAGGTATTATCTAAATGTTATGGCTACTACTATTCGCCTTTGTACGTATTGAAAAGCGTATTCCGTTCGGTGTGAGTTTTAAAACTCTGCACCGGTGACCCCTCGCAAGAGGTTATATCTTATGATTACCATTATTTTAATAAATTAATATAGCTTATAATATATATTTTTTCCATGCCATTCAAATAATTTTTCTATTCTCCTATTATATTATATTTTAATTTTAAGAAATAAATCCAATGTACCCCAATCATGATCCTCGATTATAAAATGGTTAACATTTTACATGGGTCATCATACGACGATCTACATAGATACGTTATAGAAACTTCATACAGTTCGATCCAGGAAGTTACAATCTTCCTAAGGTCTGCAATTTAATAAAAAAATTGGCCAGTTCATAAGAAGTGCTTAGTAATTTCACCACTGCTTACACCGGACTCGTTATTTTGCACAGTCAAGGGTCGATGGCACCTCAAAAAATATGAATTTAACTTTTCTGTATTTTTGGAAGTGTTGAGATTCAGCTAACTTCCGGGATTTAAAAAATTAGCCTCAGCGCATTATTTACAGAATAGAAATAATAAAAGCGAGCTGTTATTCTCAACAACAAAATTTCATTTAATTAAATATAATATTCGAAATATTTCATTGTACTCACTTGATACTTATGCAATTAGTCAATAATTAGATTACAATTAGAAATAAGCACGAATAGTACATTTAAAATCAGACACCATAGCACTACTAGATTTGTAAAAAATAAATATGACCATAATCATATTCACCATAATATCTAACTATAGAACCATTTACTCTGACGACAGTTTTATACAAACAAACGAAGTTTCGATGATTATAAATCGAAGAAAGAAACATCAAATAGAACTGTAATAATTATAAAATGAATACGAACAAATTGTCATAAAAAATTCCTGTGTGAATAAACGAGAAGAAATATGTTCTATGTTGAGATATAAATAAAAATATTTGAATTTGATTTACAATTAAAAATTTAAATATAAATTATTGTTAACACGATCCCCTAGAAATATGGTACTTGCAGACTACCGTTAATGATATCCGATATAAAATCGTAATTTACTGTCGAAGAATAGCGACATGAACGAGATATGAACGAGAATTGTTGATAACATAGTCCATTAATGACATAATTAATTATTGTTTAACTTCATTAACATTATTCATGTAAAAGGTATCCTGTGTTAAACATATAGATACAATGCATGTACTCTGTAAACATAAACTACTACTGTGTGCTTTATGCTACTGTAAGCTTTGAAAACAATTTACTACCTATGTCTTTTGCAGTGGTGCAACTAGGAGAGGTTGGGAGTTTTAAACCCTCTTCCCACGAAATATGTAGTTAACTTTATTCCATTCTCCCCAACAAAAACCTTTTAAAAATAAATTCCGATTGTGCCATTGGTCTATTGTATTTAATACTATACTTATTTCGTCAAACTTATAACTAATAAATAAATTTGTAAAAAACAGAATAAGTTTAAATATTTTGAATCTTAATAGTATTATAACTTGCCATCGCACGTTGCTAATATCACACCTAATTTTGTCGCTTCAGTTTTACTATCAATCGAATATCTTTAATTTTTAACGGAATTACATGTTTTTGCTATCAATCGACGCGAATCTTAACTTCTAATGACTCGGTTCTCTAATTAGCTGTACTGAACCAACCATCCCAGAATATTCTAAGAAACAACGAGTAGTAAATATATCCATACCAATTATAATTATTATAATCAGTTTATTAACAGACTCTTAGACACCGTAATTATAGTGACTTTTGGAGTCTGATAATAAAGAAGAGCAATACCACTCGATAAAACCGTTTCTGGAATTTAAATTATAAATAATAATATCTACAACAATAAAATCTAACAAAAAAGCACTATCATTACTATCATCAACTTCTTCATCTTTGACTTTACAATCAGAAAATAACTTAAATAAATTTAAATTTATCACTCCCAATCGTTATGCCAGTCTTGCTATAGAAAATAATAAACAGACAACTCATAATAACGAATTTTTAGGCAACACACTTAATCCTCAATTTCAGGATTAATTAGCTACTTTTATAAATGCACCTAATAACATTATACTACCCTCTATATTTATTAAAGGTATAGTCAGTTTTTTTGATCTACTAATTGACTTTAAGGAAATTACTAATCCCAAAAATGTCACTTAAAAATTGACATTAAACAATCAAGTGATCACAGTTTTTTAAACGTACGTATGCTAAAGCAACAAAGAGTCACAATCATACTTAAAAAGCTTAAAAAGCTCTTAGCATCAATCAGATCGGAAAAATTCCCACACTGCCTAACAGCCCTATCCACTAGTGACTCATCTCTTTAGAAAAAAATAATTTAAAACAAATATTATCAAAAATTTAGGATAAATTATACATCCATAGATGTTAAAGTATTTACTATAAATGGTATAGTCGTATTATGCGGTATACTTATAAATTTATATATTTTTTTCAATATTGTTCCACGAAATGCACATAATTTTTTTCGAATAAAGTAATGAATTCGCTATTAGGAAAAACCAGGAATGAAACATCTGTTGCCAGATATTTTAAACAAAACACATACTATATTGGTGTAATATTTTTCACCTTTATGGGTTCTTTCTTATTTAAATATGCAATCTTACTCTCTTCGAGTTACCATTTTAGTTCAAATTAAACACGTTCAAATAAACTAACAAAAACGGAGATGCATTATCGTTAATAACAGGAATTACAAATAAATTTAACTCTTGTTTAAATTTGTTTCATGTCAGTATAAATTAAAACAAATATGACTTTATCTATCTATCTATATACATATAAAAATAAATTTTAAATACATTTTATAGCTCAAGATCCACCGAACCGATTTCGATAAAAATTTTAGGGCATATTAAGATTGATATGTAGATGGTTTCTGTGAAGTTTGTACGCTGTGCGATATGTGATTCCGGAGTTATGGCCTCTTAAGTGTACAATATTAATCACGCACGCACGCACGATATTCAAAAATTATTGTTTTGCCATGGAGATATGTATACACTCTATGTGGTTATTTTTTATTATTTGTTTCCATTGCACGCGCGTCTATGGTAATATTTATTGGTTTGAGATTAAATGAGATTGATATTTATTCAATTTGAATTGTATGGATTTAGGCGTTAAAAAATGCCATGACCAAGACGACAAAATATTGGCCGACGATCACGTAATTATGTCGCCCAACAGTCTCATAAGAGATCTCAAAGTGAAGAGGCACATTTACAACGAAACATTTACAACATGAACATCGAACTACATCTGCAGGTCCGTCAGTAAATCGAGCATCAAGACGAACGTCACGAATTTCGCGTCGTGCACAAGCCATGGAATTTGCTGCATTTCATTATAGTAGTGAAATGGATTACAGTGAACATGGTCTTATTGGTGGAATGACGGTGATATGTATACATTGTGCTGCAGCCAAATTTCCAGGTGAAACGGCTGGCATGTGTTGTACTAATGGCAAAGTGAAATTGCCAGCATTCGAATCTCCACCTGATCCACTGCACTCATTGATTTTTGGAACATCACCAACCTCCAAGCATTTTTTGTCCCACATTCAAGAATATAATACGCCATTTCAAATGACTTCTTTTGGTGCGACAAAAGTTATAAGAGACAGTTTTATGCCGACGTTTAAAGTAATTATTTCATACGGAATATCTTTCGAAAAATGCAACCTGACCAGCAATTATTTTGATATTTTCACGAATTCTGATCAAATATCAAATTATATTTCTCATATGTTATAGATTCAAGGCCAGATTTATCATAGAGCTGGTTCATTATTGCCATTCCCTGACACTGAACCTCAATTTTTGCAATCTATTTTGTTGGAAATAGCAATGATGAATTGAATCGGCGTTGTGCAATTGCTCCAAATGCAAGACGTCAAATTATTTTGGACCTGCAAATTTTTTTCCATCAACACAATGAATTAGTTCAATTGTTCAAAACCGCTCTTGATCTTATGCCATCCGATAATCATAGGATAGTAATAAGAGCCGACAAAACGCCTTTTGGAGAGCATGCAAGACGCTTCAATGTACCAACCATTGATGAAGTGGCCATTGTAATTGTTGGAGAGCAGTTTCTATCTCGCGATATTGTGCTACACCGAAGAAATGAGCAATTGCAGCGTGTATCAGAGCTTCATCGCAGCTATGATGCATTACAGTATCCATTATTGCACTGGAAAGGTGACAACGGCTATCATATCAATATACCAATGATAGATCCACGAACCGGTAACATATTCATATGAATTGAAAATGTATTAATTTTAAAACAATCAGACATTTAAATTTTCTATCATTGTATTTATTACAGGTCGGGACATACCAGGCAAGACAGTTAGTGCGATGAACTATTACTCATACAGATTCATGGTTCGTCCACAAGAAGACAACTTCATTTTGAGGTGTGGTAAACTATTCCATCAATATGCTGTGGACATGTATGCGAAGATTGAATCAGAACGTCTCAATTACCTTAGATTCAATCAAGCGGTATTGCGATTTGAGATCTCCTATGAGACTGTTGGGCAATATAATTACGTGATCGTCGGCCAATATTTTGTCGTCTTGGTCGTGGCATTTTTTAACGCCTAAATCCATACAATTCAAATTAAATAAAAATCAATCTCATTTAATCTCAAACCAATAAATATTACCATAGACGCGCGTGCCACGGAAACAAATAAAAAATAACCACTAGAGTGTATACATATCTCCATGGCAAAACAATAATTTTTGAATATCGTGCGTGCGTGCGTGATTAATATTGTACACTTAAGAGGCCATAACTCCGGAACCACATATTGCACAGCGTAAAAATTTCATAGAAACCATCTACATATCAATCTTAATATGCCCTAAAATTTTTATCGAAATCGGTTCGGTGGATCTTGAGCTATAAAATTTATTCAAAATATACATCGATTTATATATATATAGATATTCGTTTGTTGCTAGGGAATCGAAAAAAGAAAGAAAGTAAATAATAAACATCTGATTTAAAAATTGCATTTAGAGAAAGCAATAACTGCACACGGGTGAATTCTATATATGGGCTACGAAGTGCATGGGTTCAGCTATTTTATATAATAATCATATAAAAATATTTCCATTGAAATCAAATTTGCAAAAATTAAAACAATATTAATCAATAATCATTCAAATGAATAGGTAAAAATAACATTATGAGTTTATGAATATAAAATACATAGATATACATAAAGCATTTAGTAAATACTAAATGATCAAAATTATAACAAGTGTAAGATTATAGTGATAAATATAACCAGGGCACAGGACTTAGAGCACTTAAAATCATTAATATAATTGCATAAAAAACTACTTAAAAATATCATTATAAGTACTCAAATAAGTATTTAAAAACATAAATTTGAACAAAAATATTTAATAAAAAAAAAAAATTACCTAAAATAGGAAATAATTAGCAAAAATTTCGAAATTTTCTATTTATATAAACTTGATAAAGTAGTAAACATAATTTTTTACTGTGCTAAATATATTATTAAAGATGACAAAAAATAATTAAACAAATCAATGAAATCCATATTATAATTTTTGAATTAAAAAATCAAAAAAATAAATAAATCTTTATTTTATAAAAAAAAAGTCTAACTTTGATTTTCGAGACATTTTGCCTTATTGTTTATGGATTTTCTGAGGGATTTACTGAAAAATAAAATGTAAGTAATATTTTTAAATAGTTGAAAAAAATCTGGGTCAGTTCTGGTATAAGTTCCATACCCAGAATATAGCAAACAGTCCAAAATAAAAGTAATTTGAATTACTTATTACTTACAGCTAACTATATATAACCGATCACCAATCAATGATATTTAGATATATTATTTGAGCTATTGTATCAAAACCTATAATTTTTATCTATTCAAATTTTATAATTATCAAAATTACCAAAATTGATTCACTCGAAAATTATATAATTTACAATGCATTTACAAGCGTATAATTCTCAACTAAAAAATTACTATTCAATTATAAAACATATTTTTTGAATTATTATTTTTTTATCATCCCATTAAAATCGTTATTACTTATAAACGAATATAAACAATTTGAGTTTAATGATTTACGTTCGAAAATAATAATTAATTTTTAAAAATGGACGAACAAATCATCAATATTCACATTGTACTTGTATCATATCCAAATCAATAAAAAAGTATGTATATTATTTCTATTATATTCACCATACAAACGTATTTTAAAATATGTATCCAATATGATTTTTATTATTATATGTTATTACTTATAGTAATATTGTAAATCATTGAAGCAATAAATTACTATCTTATACAAAGAAAAGAAAAGAAAATTAAAGTTTTAAACCTAACTTTATGCTTTATATCACCAACAATAAAAAATATAATTATTTGAATGAATATAATATTTGATATGACAACTAAGAATATTTTCGATGCAAACTTAATCATTGAAATGAATAAATGGTTTCATTATGAATAAACAAGTTCAATAAAAAAAATATTCATCACACATTATTATTTCCTTGATAACCTATAACAAAAATGTACCATCAAGTAAACCGTATTCATTTGTATTAATTGAATTGTGCCATTTTATAAAATAAAATAATCATACTCTGCAGACTCGAATCATGGATTATACAGAAATAAATATTAATTGGTATTTTTCGTGATTAAAAAAGAAATTCAATTTTTCATCAGTAACAATTAGATTATATTTAATAGTTTAAATTTTTTAATACTGGAATTATTTATTTTAATACTTGAATTTTTTTCTTTTCAATAATTCGTATTTTTACTAAAATTGCATCACTAAATCTCGTTTATTTTTATTGTTAAGACTCAAGACTACTCTGGGGAAACATAAAAAGTGTCAAACTTAAACACAATTCAAACCTTTCAAAATGTTGCTCCAAGGAAAATAACAAATGCACTTCTTTTTGTATTAAATCATACATTTCAAACAAATCTAAATTTAAAGACGCTAAATGAAAAAGCCAAACTCTACTATAAAAGGTTTCATGACATGTTAACTTCTCATACTAATCCTTTAATTAAAAATAAAGTATCTGCTTCTATATTCAGTAATCTTCCAAGGCGACTTAAGCGTAAGTAATATTGTGATCTTTTACAAAACTAACATGTACATTTAATCTATTCAATGGAAGTGTCACCACTAGATGACTTCAATATTCAAGTTATATTTATCTTATTTTACTCTTAGCCTATTTGCTTATTATTAGTGATGAGCAAACCAAAACCAAAACCAAATGTTTTTTAGTTTTAAGTTTTTAGTCTTGTTCTTGCAAACTAATTCTTGGTCTTGGTCTTGTTGCAAGACTATTTCATTATACAAAATTTAAAGAAAAAAATTATATCCCTATCTAGACTAGAAGTTTGTAGAATTTAATAACTGTTTGTTATATTCAAGACATCTGATTTTTACTACTGGTGCTTTCAAAATAGTCACTAAATTTACTGTTAGAACTCATTTTAATAAATATTATAATAATTGTTTAAACGTAACCGCCGCAAACACTTAAGCAAGTGTATGAGTCACTATACCACGACAGTCGACACAATATACAATTTTCCAATATTTGACGAATAGCCTACGAAATAAATACATACAATATCTATATAATAATACAACTATACCCTAGTAATAATTATAATTAAATTCTGTTAATAGTATACAATTCAATAGAGGGATTTATTTACGAATCGAAATAAATATACCATATTATTATTAAATTATAATATTTATGTTATTTTAAATAGTTTATTATATTTAAATAATTTATAAATAAACCGTATCGCCTGTAAGTGATTTAATTTTGTGTTCACATATCGTCTAGTAAAAGATAAAAGGGGCTAAGCGACAATTTTACTATTTTTCGGGAGAGCAAAAAACAAAACCATTTTCATATTTTCTTAACTTTGGCATTGGTGCTTTGGTATTTATTTAAACATTAGGAATAAGGTTATTATATGTTAACATGTTACCTTGCTGGTCTGACACTAATTACATTCAAATATTAAGCAAATTTTTTATCATAACGAATTAAAATAAAATTTACTTTTTTGGCGCTTAGCTCTAATTTTTATTTATTTATTTATTTATTTATTTTTTTTGTGAGAAATTGCGTTTATAAGATTGTTCAGCAGACTTGTAATAATTATGCAACGTAAATACGTATCGTATACCTAGTACGTACAAAAACAACTTTACTCAAAATTACAATTTTTATAGTTTAACTATTCAAATCATAAACCAAAAATGTAATTCAAAATACATTGACTATTCCATTTTTTGAACATGTCTTTATCTATTTTTCGTCAATATTAAAAATTCCGGAAAAGTCAAAAAATTAATTTTTTAGTAGTCTAAATTCAACATTTAATCTCATATAATACTGAACATAACAATAGGTACAATGTTACAGCACGTGAGTTTAATAACAGCGGAAATAAATAAAATTCAATAATTTTTTTGCTTTTTTCATGTCTTTTTTCATAATAACATTTCCAATATATTTATTTATAATCATAAAAGAAACTGCAATCTTATATTTTATAATATTTTAAATTGATATTTCTATGGTCTTTGAACTTTGATGAAAAAAAATTAAAATTATTGTCTTTTTTAAAATTTCTTTGAGAATTCGACTGTATCTTAAATGTATTTTCATTTTAATTATTATTTTTTTTTTTTTTAATGAGCTTTTTGCGTTATATAACCATACCTCAATAACTACAAGTAAAATATTATAATATTTGTGGTACAATTGATGCTGTTTAAATTTAAATTAATTCAAATAAACATAAAAATATACACAAAAGATATATGTTGATAGATAAAATTCATTAACTTTATCGGTTTTAATAGTGAGGTAGAACATAATTAAGAGAACGTTGTTTGGACCGATGTGTTCCAGGCAGCTACGGCAGCGCTCTTTAAATTATTCATTTGCGATATGAGCACGTTGGTGACGGCGCACTTATATGTTCTCTGTTTCCCATTATTATTAAACTGTATTATTTAAATTATTGTCGTTATTAACTGTTGTTACGTAACGCCGATAATTATTATTATTATTTTATCTCTCTGTGTTGTATTCTTTTTGGTCGCAATCGTTGCATCACATATTCAATGTATAATTTTTTCTTCTTCGGTGTCGTTCATCGGTCGCGATTGTTGCACCACGTTCTTACATATCGTCGTAGTTCGTTTTTCGGTTGCTAGTGAAGCACCATTTTGAACATTTTTTCTTTAAATTTATTATTATTTTATATTAATTATTATTATTATTCTCACCGATGTGACTTAAAGTAATGTTAAATTGTGATTTATAATATATTATTTTCACCACAGTAACGTATTACCAATAAAAACTAAAAGATCTCATTTTCGTTGTTGTGATTTATTATTGTCTGTGTGTCTACCATATACCTAATTATTACGTTCAGGTCGCCATATCGTCCACCGTCATACGTAAGTCCGCCAGCGTCCGGTGTGGCGTGTAAGAGACCGTCCAGGACTTCGAGTACCATCATCGTAGTTACTGTCAATTACCACTTTTTGTCCATAGTCACCGTGTCGTCCAGTAATTTAAGTTGTTGAATGTTTAGTTAATAAGGTATTTGTCCGATTTGTGTGTGAGCTCTGTGATCATTGCACCAGACCGATTCAACCACAGAAACCTCCCCCCTTTTTTTAACTAAGCTGTACTTTCCTCGTTCTCGTGTAAAACTCATAGTTCCCATTCCTTGTCGTCATTGTTGCCGTCGTCGTCACGGCCGGACACACAATCATTGCTTGCCAACTTATAGAAGCCATAGGGAGTATAGTAGACTGCTTACCTTTCCCAAATTCAAGCGCATTTTTTTTAATTATACATTGTCGCGTCCTTCGATATTGTTTTATTATAGATCAAACAGTGAGGTAGAACATAATTAAGAGAACATAAAAATGATTACAGATAAAATATTAAACTGAAATAATATAATAATAATGTAATGTATATTATAAACGTCCGAGAAGAGAAAATTAAATTAATTACGAGATCTAGGTGGTTGGAAATAAACGTTTATTTAAGACGGACGTTAATAATGATATAAATGGATATAAATTTGTTAAAATTCATCAGGATATTAGTTTTAATGTCTGATAATGTCACTGATAATTAGTTGGTAGTGGTATCGGTGAAGTTTGTCAATGGGAGTGACCTTGTGTGAAAAAAACTTAAGTAAAAGGAATCGACGGAATTTGGTTTGCCGTAATTCATTTGTGAGAGTCATAATCAATTTTCTTGAAAACTAAAAGTCTTTCATAAGGAAACAGTATAGGGCTCAGAACATAGGTCACATTTAGCTGATAGGAGGCGATCATTAGTGCATTCTTCAGACGCACAGTGGGGTATTTTCAATATTTTGTGGCCAAAATGTAATAACATTATATAACAATATTATATTGAATTAATACTATTTTATTAACATCAAAATACATTTTCAACGACATATACATATAATCATATAAGTCTGAAAAGAAAGAATTGTCGTGTCATTAGCGGTGTCTTTGTTCGTATCAATTTTATATTGTGTAATTTCTTCCAATGTTGACAAAAGCATATCTAACACTTCCTTTGAAAATATTGTATATTTTTATCGTGAAAGATATCTCATATATTTGATTTCAAAAGATCAGATTATATGAGAAGCAATTTTAAAATATCTTCCATCGATTTAATTTTTTAAACATTTCCTGAAAAATCCTTCTCGGTATTTTTTGATATCCTTATTTTT
Source organism: Sipha flava (assembly GCF_003268045.1). Taxonomy (NCBI): domain Eukaryota; kingdom Metazoa; phylum Arthropoda; class Insecta; order Hemiptera; family Aphididae; genus Sipha; species Sipha flava. Next base: position 1,089,647 of record NW_020273018.1, read on the forward strand.
AGCTTCTTGAGCTTCTTTAAAAAGCATTTCAATTGAAAGTAAGGCCATTTCTTCAATAATTTTTGGACTATGTAAAATTTTATGGGCTATTATCGATATATAGTAGCAAGGTATTTTCGACAAATAATTTTACTGTTTTTAAAATGTTAGAACTTTAAGAACTTCGAACTATTCTATGTTCATATAATAACTACTTGAAATAGTTTGTAACACAACTTTCAAATTGTCGATTATTTCTAAATCAATTCCTGTTATATAACTAAAAAGATGATGGTTTTCGAAAAATCTCCGGTTGAAATTCCATCGTTTGTACTTCCATACCTCGGTTTTGGACAATCTACAAGGAGTCCCATTTGATTTTTAAAATCCTCATCCTAGTTTGTTGACGTAATAGCATTACATACCTTACCATCTTTCATCATAAACAACAATATATGTTTGATTATTAATTGTTTTTCTTTTATCAAAACAGAACTTGAATCTAAGTCGTTGATTTATGTTTGGATATACTATTTTTTTTTTTTTTTTTAATTGCTATTTCTGTAGTTTCATGATAAACATGAAGTCTTATAAGTCTACAGAATCGTGATAAAGAAAGTCGTGAATTTTTCATGTAACAGTTTTATTTGAAGATTCAATATCATCATTTGTCAATTGTATAGATATAAAAGACGTTAAAAAAAACTGATGTAAGATCTGTTATTTAAATTATTTTTATCTTCAAACTTTTGTTAGTATTGACTTAAATTTGAATTTCCATCACAACCCAATTTTGATATTAAAAATAAATTATTTAACTGTTTATACGACAATGTTTTAATCAAAACAGATTGCACTAAAAGAATACGATGAATAGTATGATCCAATAATGATTTTAATTTTAGTTTACCAACATTGGGTGAAATAGAGATAAACTGTGCATCAAGATAACATTCTTTTTTGCCTGCCTCACAACATAATAAAGAGGATAAAGTTTGCAATTTTTTTTATTCTTGCTTGCTCTCAATATTATATTGATTTCTGGTCATTTTAGACTCAATAAGTATAGAAAGAGCTTAACTTTTTTGTTAGAGGAGTATTACAATTTAAACTATTTTTAAATTAATTTTTATATTTTAGTGCTCAAGTAGGGGTTGTTCGTATAACATTTTCTCTAGAGTTCAGCATTATTTTGTCCAAATAAACGAAGACTAATTTGAGTAGCATATGAAAGTTCAAATGTAGGTACTATTATTATTTCGTAATTTTTCCGTTTTTCTACGTTTAGAATGTTCACTAGAATAAATAAAGAGATTAGTTGGTCTACCACTTTTTACTTTCCTTTAAACAACTCCACCATATAGAAGAGTGTATTTTACCATTGAACAAAGTATTGTATTTTGAAAGTAATCTATTTTTTTTTCTTTAACAATTTTTCCATTTAATTTTTAATTCAGAAGTAAAACGCGATAATATGTGTTTTATTTGGTTTGTCCATTTGTCTAAATTAGTCAGTTCAATAACTCAATTTTTTAAATAATTACTTTTATCACCTAAATTTTTAATTGATATTAGTCCATAATATTAAACAAATATCTTCTACTTAGACTCATATGAATTTTTGGAGATCCTACAAAGGAAAAATAACTATCAATAATCATGGTATTCAGAAGAAATTACATATAATACTGTAATGGTTACAAAAAACAAAAAATAACGTTTAAAAATATTTTGAAAATTCCAAAAGTTTTCTGACATTAAAATTTGAATAACTAAAAATATTGCAAACCAACGCATTTTTTCAAAAGTAATTATTGTAATTTACAAAATAATAAAAACAAATAAAAAAAAGTTGAGCCGAGAAACATTCGGAAAAAGTAAAATTATTTTTAACTTAAACTTAAACTTTATATTGACGTTTTTCTTTATATTTATATAAATTAAATAATTTTTTTATTTGCATACCTCCAGCTACAGAATCTATATTTCTAAGTTTGTCAATTTTACTGAATATATAAAATAATTAACGATTGAATCAACCAAATCGTAACCCATGTTTACATTCTTAAGTATGAAATCAGTCGGTTAGGTGGTACATCATACAACCACAACCACATTATCAATATAACTACAATAATAATGATTATATCGCCGTTATTCTTATATCATTAAATATTATAGGATACCATATGAGTAAAATAATGTTCTTTTTTCATCCAATTCTATTTTTTTCCTCTAATTTTGGCCATATTTTATCGAATAAAACCCAATGTGAGACGGGTGATCTTCACTGCATCTAACGGGACGAAATAAAGCAAATATTACTAACAAGAATGAAAAATTTTAATTTATAATAACAATAAAAACAATATTTTAAAGTAGTTAAAAATTTCAATTTAATTAACATTTTGTTATTAAATGTAATGCTTATTTCTTGCGTGAATAACATTATGATATCCAGTATTTTTCTTACGAGATCATACTTATAGTAAAATCTGTCATCAGAATCATAATATAGTGAAATGTGGTTGATGCACCTAAACAGTGTGAATATAAACAATTTTTAAACAAGTTATTAGCCGTTTGGTATTGAATTCGAATTGGTATACAATAACAATAAATATTATACATTTACTATCCAATACTATTTATTTATCTGTAAGAGTCACTTTAACATGAAAAAATGTATACAAATATTTAAAAAGATTTTCGTAATAATACCAATATAGTAATATTCTTTATTATTATTATTACTCTTTACAATAATTATTAGTTAAATTACAATAACAATAATTCAGCAGTACTGATAATAATCGTTGCATCGTTAAGTATTTCAATAAAATATTTAAAAATTTGAGTAATTTATACATTCGTAAAATATTTTAATCAGGAATACAAATGTTCATATAGCTCTCATTTTCGAATATTTACAATTCGATGTACTTAAATGTTTAGATATAATGTTTTCCATACAAAGAAAATTTTACAATATTTATAAACATTTGAAAAATAGTTGTCCATTTTTTTTAACAATAAATTGTAAATATATATTTAAAGCTTACTTTATATATTATATAACGAAATTCTTAAATATTTCTTTAATGTAATATTCTGTTTTCTTTTTTTATGTATTATCGGGCCAAATATACTATTTATAGTCAAGTATGGTCCAATTTATGAATAATTTATTACTATCGAATCGTATTTATTCTCTTCATTATCATAATACAATTTGTAAACGATTTTATCTATTAAGAGATTCTAAGAGATTCTATATTTTATCGAAAAAGTATTCAATTAAAAAAGAAATGTGGTACAGACATATTTTATTGCAAAATATTCTACTAATCAAAGTACGTTTCTAATACATAAACAAAATCATCTCTGTATTAATTTTTTTTTATTATTTATTAATAAATAATATAAATATTAATTACGATCGACGTACATTTTTTAGCTCGTTATCCATATTATATTAAAATACCATAAACTAGTTATTATTCTTTTATATTTTTATAAGTAAAAATCCACGTTGTTTTAACCATTTTTAATTATTCCAAATAAAACGTGCAAACTTCATTTGATATGATTTAATTAAATTCGTGCAAATAATAATAATAATAATATTTTCAACGCAACAATAAATAAATTAACCGTATCACATAAGCATACATCTTCATTAATACGTATCTCTGTAACAGTTTTTATGAACAATCCCCCCATCATACAAGAGCAATATTACTTTCATCAACAATATATAGGTTTAGGTTTATATAGGTAAAAACCAAGAAAAACAAAAACAGCTAAGACAATATTTTTTCTGCATGTTTGTATAAGTTAATGTTATTGTGTATTTTATTATTAGTTTTTTAATTAAATTTGTTTTTATTATTACTGTTATATTTATTGCTAAGTCTCAATAGTTATAAAATAACGAACTTGTTTAGGTAAGGTACTAAAAACAGGAAAAAACAACGCCGCGTTTCTCCTCACGTCAATAACATTATTAAGAAAAAACAATCCTCTGACAGTATATGCCAAAAGAACAAATGAAGAAAAGTCACGTACATCTGAATCACCGTTACCATTGGTATAATGGCGAATTTCTTTTCATTGGTTCTGGGCTTATTATTTCTGAACTTATCGTGTGTTTTTGTAAATCATTGCACATCTGAAAACAAAACAAAAGTCATAAAACTTTTATACAAATGTACCATAATTATAAGACCCATAATTTGTAATTAAAATTAAAATATTATTCAATCCACTTAAACTATACTATGGAGTAAACAAATTATTAATTTATATTTTATATTCTTATCAAAGTATTTAAAAAAAATAAAATATTAATTTTTATAATTTTATGTTCAATATTAAATTTACTGAATTATCCGAACCTCTAAATATAAATTATTTTGCGCATAAAAGAATTTGTTTTCGTTTTATTATGCCTTTATTTTATTTAGAATATGTTCGTATATTAATATTTGCATACATTTTATGTATGGACTTTCAGACCTGAGTTATATAAAGTAACTATTAAATGATAAGGTTTAATATGATTTCAGATTGAGAACAACTACTCTCAGACTCTAATCTATTTTTACTAACTTCTTATAATAAATAGTTATAAAAATATACATTCAATTTTTTTTTTTTTTTTTTTAGTACCGTATATTGTTTCTGTATACATTCATCCGTATACAATGTGCCATGATTGATTGGTTGCTGGTAGCCGTTATTTTGTCTAAATGGATTCGTTGCGCCTAAAATGAAAATATTTGATAATAAATATTATAGCTTTACCGACAAGGAGTTTCGAATACCTTGCGGTATATTCAAATTTCCACCGGACGTATGTGTGGCGCCGTAACCATGATTTTCAGTTGCCAGATCTTGTAATTTGTTGCTCGATAAACCTCTTGGCAAGGGATTGCTAGGTACACCATGCGGAGCTAAATGAGCTGTTTCTTCGGCCACCTGCATGAATAAAAAAGGAAACTTATTGTTCATTCTTATTCTAAAATGTAACTTCTATAGATTAAAAAATGTTATATTTTTAAATATTTTTTATAATCATGTTTCTAATTAGTATATAATAATTAATCCTTTATTATTAAATGCATATTGTAATAGACCATATTTATTTATCCCTATAAACTTAGTCCACAAACAAATATCGAAAACATTATTACATTATTCATAATCTGAATACTCAAATACTACTCAACAGGATAGAAACCAAGACAACGGATGACACAACATTTACGTATTATACCAAAGTAAACATTATAGTATTAACTATCTTCAAAGTTTAATTTATAGATACAACTATTTGAATTATTCAAAAACAATTGTCAAAGCTAATAACCCAATATTTATATATTGTAACATTATCAACAAATAATCTTCGGACAGCTTTCATTTTTTATATAATTTCAACAACGACTAAATATTTATCCTAACGTGGATATTATGGTATATCTAGTAATTTACAATATAAATGCCGGCATTAAGATCGTACTCAATCTATTTCAGAATTCTCAAGTCATAGACATAAGCCCCTTCCAGCTTTTTTTTTTACCGTATAATTTTTTAGTTCGACTAAAACCTATAAAATATATGATAATAATTGATCCGCGAAACCAGATTTATTTTAATTTTTCCTTTTTTTTCGTAAAAAAGTATAAATTGATAGAAATAAAATAAATTCTACTCACCATATTGGTGACAACGATTTATGAATTATCACACAATTTTTATAACTGTACAGTTAATAACTTCAAACATATTTTTCTACGCTGCTATAACTACTAAAAAATGGTAATATTATTCACCTGATGTGGATCTTCGGCAACTGGAAGTTCCGATACAAATCCAGTATCTTTTCTGTAGAAATTAATGAAAATAAAAGCTCCCAAAACAAGTGCGCAAACAAATCCATATCCTCTGAATGTTGTTGTAGTGCCTATATTCCCAAAACAAATGATCAAGTCATATTTCTATTACATACGTTTTAAACTTTATATGCGTACCAAAGTACGTGACAAACCATCCACCGATGACAGCACCGCATCCTCTGCCTAATCCATGGTGAATACCTTGCAACACTCCTTGTGCAGAACTTCGTAACTGTTGCGGTGTATTATGAGCTATATACGAACAACAAGCCGCCCAGACGGCTGCGTGGGTTATGCCTGAGAAAAAAACCAAAATAAATCTATATTAAATTATTGTTGCGTATTTATTCGTTTTCTCAAGTAAACTATTGTTCACGGCGTAATTTTTATGACAATTGTGTCTCCGATGTAGTATTTAACAGTCATGACGAGGTGATGAAAAACACGATAATGTGAACAATTACCTTGCATGAACTCGAACGGTAAAACCCACCACGGGTTTTTCAACCAAGAGATGTACAAGAAACGCAAAATGTTACCAACGAGTCCCAGACACAATACCTAAACACAATGAATGATAATATAAGCTCTAAATTTTTAATCATTACTACTAATTTGAAATGTTCATACTTTTACGTGTCCCATTTGACGGATGAGTTTGAAGCTGAAGAAGTAGGCGAATATCTCCGAGATGTGATTAATAACCGAAGCAACACCGAAAAGCGTAGGTGATCCTCCATAATCCTAAACATTTTTGATAGTGTTATAAAATCAAAAAACGTTGTTTTTTTATTTTTTACGGCTATAATTACTCACTTGCAAGTGCCAAAATAAGAACGTAAATATCAGTCCGATACCAAATCCCATGAACCACGAAACGAACAAAAATGATCCGCACTTCAAATTGGCAAAATATTTCAAGACCGTAATCCATTCAGGAATTTTCTTTGTAGTTTGAGCGAAAATCTTAGTCTGAAATTTGTTACAATGAAATTCAGATACATTCAAGTACACAATATACAACGCATTTCCGCGGATGGGTAATTTAATTCTATAGGTCTGTTTGCAATATCAAATAACCTTTAAGTTTGCCTCTGCCCCTCCCGTAATTTCTGGGGGTCTGGGCGGTAAGCCCGCCGCGTTGGGTGCCAAAGATGGAAGGTTCAACTGTTGGGCCAACTCTTGCTGGAGATAATCGTCCCTAGAGGGCACCGCCGATCCTTTCTCCATCATCATCTCCGTCTGTTCGTCTTCGGCCGTTTCTTCGTACCGGAAGTTCATCTGTGTGGCAGTGATCAAAGCGGCGCCCATAAGCACGGAGAACGTGGCGAAACAAATCGTGTAATTTTTTTCCCTGTCCTGCGGTCCGTTGCAAGGATGATCCGGGAAGGCGGTCGAATGGTCCAGCGCTATGCCCACGAAGAACATGGCCAGACCCCATCCCAATGAACCAAACATTCTCTGATGACCGTATTTGTCGGCATCCGTACCTAGCAGCGTAATGACCGCCGAGTCAGCCAACGTAATAGCGGGTGCACTGAAGAATTCTCCTATCATGACCAAAAGCAACAGGAGAAAAAATACTTTTTCGATGTCCTAGAAAAAATGAAAAATTAATTATTACATTTTTTGTCAGTTAAAATAAATTACATTCAATTTAATATTAACATAATCACTAATAATACTGTACATATTGCATACTATTTTTTAACAACATTTTTAAATTTATATTAATAATAAACTATGCTCCGCTATTTTTATTATACTCGTATAAAATGGTCAGTTTAAATTTTAAGAACTATTGTGAACATTTATAAATTTAAATTTTTTCGATATCTAAGAATCGCCGATATATTGATATATTAAGTGAATTGAATTATATACAAAAAATATTAGTGCCCTTAAACTACTTTATTTCCAATCAATTTCGATGGTATTTATAATTATGATTAATTGTTTTACAAATATCAACCACTAGAATACCAAAAAACAAATAATCTTTTATTCAAAAATTTTAATCAAATAAATCCTATATTTAAATATTGATGGCAACTCATAAGTCATAAGTTTAAAAATGAACTTTTTATATAATAATATAATAACTAATATGATTGAGAAAACATTAGAAAATATTATAGAAAAAAATATAATAAAAATAATATTAATAATAAAATATAATAAATATAATAAGAATCATAGAAAAATATAATAATTAATTTCATATCTATATAACTTTCAACATCACTTAACGTTAAAGTAAATGTATAACTCCAAAACTATATTAATCAGATCAATTATAAAATCTATTAATATTAACTTTTAAGCTATTCTTTTCGAATGATATAACTTCAAAATAATGATTGAATAAATTATTCTTTACATAATAAAATCATAAAATCATTGATCAAATAATAAATAATAAAATAAGCCGAATTAACAATTTATAGATTTTTTTTTTTTTTTAGTTCCATTTAAACAAAAACATTTCACTATGTGTATTCGTACTGAATTTGTAACGCTATTATAATATGCTGAACTTGAATGTCACTCGATATAATATTGGGTCAAGTACTTTGTAATTCTTGCTAGATTATTTAAATGTAATATCCCTGACGGTATCAAATTTCAGCGTCAGCCATGGTGGTTTCAGAATAAAGCGTTCACATAATTTTATTCGGTATTAAAACTACGAGTAAAAGTTTAAACTTCGAGGACAATTATTTTATACAACTATTATTATATATAGTAGTTTCATTTTCTTAACGAATTCGAATTAATGAAAAAGATTGCGTTTCCTTATGCCTATATATCGTAATTTATTCGAAACAATTTATACTTCCGAACACACCAATTTACGGTGCCCATAAATGTTATAACATGTGTTTTAATATAGTATTATAATATAAATACAATTTGTTCGAAATTTTTACGAAACCGTTGAAAATACAATCGATTTCAAATCGAAAAATCACATAAACGGGACGAGTTTTGCGGACACTGCGACGATATTCTATTTCAAACTTCTGAGATACATTATTTATCTCGTAAACCATTCGTATTTCGACTGAAATTTCGGCTGACTCACTTCAATCGTGTACACGATGTGACTGTAAATCGGCATGACCAGGTTGTAATGCTGTTTCTCGTTGTAGTTTGAGGCGAACTTGACGTCTAACGGGGACCGACCGGCCGTAAACCTCGGACGCACACCGCGGGTCCGTCGTATCACGGGCGTTGATAAGTCCGGCACTTCGAAGTCGTTAATGTCTTGATCGTATTTAATGAAATCCGTCACTGAAGACACGTCCCGTTTGTAGACTTTCGGCGCCATTGGTGTTTCCAGCATGTACGTGGACGCGTTTTTTTTCACAATACATCTCGTGGCCGGTGGCTGTATGAAACCCAACGGTAACGTGAAAATTATCCAACACGAGAGGGAAGCCAACAATAACATTTTACCCTTGCGCCACCTACATATACAACAAAAATCGTTCGATTATCACTTATATCACAAATATTTATTTGCAATTTCTTCCTAAAACTAATATGTTATACGCGTTGTCAGGTGGCGTGTTGACCGTGATTTTAAAGGGCAATTGCCCGATAATTTTAAAGGGGTGGGTGGTTGAGTACTAGATTTAGTGAGACATTTTTGTCATCTGAATATGATATTTAACAAGAATCATAACTTCAATAATAACTAACTAGTAAAAATGCTAAGAAAAGTTATCCAATAGAGTGCCACGATATTGTAAATAACAACACTGAATACGGCTATAATAAAATAGCAATATAGATAGCATTATAATTTTAGTTTTAGTTCCTACTACTCTGTACTGTACTACTAAAGTAGTTTATAAACAAATAAAATCGTTGTCGTACAACGTGAATACCCAATTCCCCGTGACCTGCGTCTGACATAATGTATTAATGTTAAGCTGTAAAGTTGTTTATGATAAATATTAGTTTATTTTTATTTTGCAGCTGTTGTTACATGATCTTCATATTAATTACTAAGTGTAATTTAATATAGTAATTAATATTTCAATTACAGTAGTTCAAATAAATAGATATAATTTTTTGTTGTACAAATATTGTAAGCGTCAAGACTTAAGGGATGGTAGCATAGTTGGAGATCCTGGAAAATATTGAGGGGGGCTCAAATATCTGGTGGTAAACAGCTCTGTAGGGCTTTAGCTTTAAATTATAAATTTGGGTAGAGAGGGGAACTTGTCCCCCTATCACTGTCTCTGGGTGGTAGGTCATTCAAAACAATGAATTGCCCGATAGAATATTTCACTTCACCACGCCACTGCGAGTTGATGTAAAAGTATCGGTCTGTTTCACATGGACTTATTGACCGATTGCCGTAATATAATATTAACTTTTCTTTCGTATTCAAGAAAAATATATTAAATTCCGACTGTACTGCTGACTATTGTATGGATACTTCTTGTTGTGACAATATTATTTTTTCCTTTGGGACCAATGCTTATAAGATTACTTAAAAGTAAATATTAACTTTGAAACTATGAAACAGGATCTAATTAAATTAAGATCAAACACAAAATAACACCTAAATCCATAATTTATTAACATTCTATTTTACATAAATTTTTTTAATATTAAATACATTGTTGATTCAAATAGTCAATGTTCAAATAAATTAGAAGTTAAAACTTAATTACATAAAAGCAAACGCTAATCATATCATATACTCGTATGCGCGAAAATGTAAAATGTATTAAAATCGATCCCTAATGGTTATAATACAAGTATTTTTAATACTTAAGTATTAACATAATTTTTTATATAATATATAAATAAAGCAATAAAAACATAAGAATGTAATCATTTAAAATTGAATAAAACGTTAAACTCAGTTGAATTTTAGATAAGTAGGTCACTATATGAATATGTTTAAGTATTTCGAAAAGAAAAAATACAATTATTTTTTTTAAAAGCTCAACGTATTATTGATCTATAAATTATCTGTGCGATATAGCATTATTATAATGTAATAAAATTATTTAAAAATACCAAACATAATGATGAAAAATATTATTATGAAAAAAATAAATATTTATATTTTTTTCCAAAAGAAATGAATACGGTGTTTTCATAAAACTTTATAATACTCTGAATCGCTGTAATTGATAACAAAGAAAATAAAACAAATCCTCAGTTTTAATTAATTATTGATTTCATATAAAAGTCTTGTTAGGAAATTTCTATTTAAAATTAACACATTCCAATTCATCATTCACTGATTAATGTGTACACCAGTTCTACCAGAGTTCTTGTAATCAGTCAAATACATGTAATACGTACAAATGACAGTACTGATTGATGTATTCGTAGGTCGTTACATATTCCGAAGGGTATTCAACCGTATAATATAATGTTGATCATGAAAATGCATTTATAATTTAAATTATATTTGAATGATAATCAATTAAATATAATCTATATAGATGTACCATTCAAATGAAATACACTTATCTAAGAATTATAGAAAAACTTTTAATTGTCTAAAAACCAAACTTCTTATGAATTTACTTTTATTAGGTATATATTTCCTGTATTTTAATGATGATTTAATGTTAGGTTAGGTTAGGTTAGTTAATTTGTTCAATAAATAAATTAATTTTATCTTGTTATTACTCAATAATATTTTGCCTGTCATTCTCTTTTTTTGTATTACTTTTTATCTTTAGTGTTGACAAATAATATAAATAACGTAATGATTGACAAATAATCAAATCACCCGATTGTGTTGATCACAATGTATAGCATTTCTAATCTCACGGCAACTAATCCTGAGTAAATGTAAATTTGCTTCTTAGCAAAATGTATAACGATTGAACTCGTGTACATCGGCACGATGTTCGCGTCCTAACAAAACCTGACACATAAATTCGTAGCAGTGAACTTAGACAATTAGACAAATTAGGCCCAATTAGACATTACGTGTGTAAGTCTCGTGCAGGCTGTCGAAAAGGGCTGTTATGTGGGACGGAAAAGGATTACGGAAATTCAACTATGTTTCACCGGGATTCGTGGCGGTAACAGACGAGATTTTATTGGACCTCCACCCTCTTCTCTCCGAAATGCAACGCTCGTAATTAGACCGAGAACTGTATTAACGATTTGCGGGTAACTTTGATTCGACGAGAGCGACAGTCGAGAAGGGACAAGGCTTTCATACGTGGACCCTAGAGACTTATTCGTTATAGTGTTGGCCTAAAGGTCTGAACACTTCCGGTCCCCCGTTCAATATTTCGACATTTTTACTTCCTCAGATTTCAATGAGCCAATAGGAGCTCACGAAGTAATGGATTTTGGGTTTGATCGGCGATAAAAACGATGTTTGCCTTACAATAATTCAACATGACATAACGTTATGAGACCGCGGAAAGCTGCAGATATCGGTCCCCGCTGCGGGTTCCCATTGGTAAACCATCACGATAATATATGCGTCGACATCATAATGTGTACACTTGTTGGACAACGGCAAATTACGTGGACGGATTAGCGACGACGCGGGCGCGCGTATTCTTTCGGCGACGTCCGTGCAGGGTGCGGGGTGCTCTGGTTTTGATGGCAGACGGGGGACGACCCCGTTAACCCGCAATCGCCGGCTGAGGGGAAGGCACGCGCGTATGGAGGTTAGCAACGTCGTCGGCGGCGGTGGCGGCGGAGAGAAATGGGTAGAAAATCGATCGGAGACCTCTACCTTTCTTTCTCTCTGTCTCTCACGAGACGCGCCCGCGCGCATGCACACGCATTCACGCCTACACAGGCACGGCCGCGACAATCGTATTATTATGATTTTTGTTATTATTGCTATTGTTGTGTTCCGCGAGAACATGTTACAACGACATCCGAAACGACGAGTGTTTTCAAAAACGTAAACGGACATTTTTCGTTTTTCCGATCAGCAGGGCTCGACGGACACGGAGCGCTACGTATGGGGTAGCACGGACACCGTGACCGAATAATCGTCCGACCGCCGGGTGCGCTGAAACCCGTTATTATGTAGGGCAGTCGCCTCAATAATTTTCACCGGTGGTACCCCTTGTTAGCCACGTTTTTATCGGTTCTTCTGCGGTTTTTTTTTTTCACTACAATGAAAACTACTACGATCTTTGGAAAAATGTGTGCGTGCGCGTCGTTCGAATTAAAATAATTACCGTCATATCCCCTCCCCCCTCCACCACACACAAGCACACACACAGGCGCGTAAACTTTGAAACAACTTCGGCGAAAGGACATGTGCATCCGTACGTACCTGTCGGCCAGACCACCCCAAAACGGCGCGGCCAGGAACTCGACGAACGGCCGGGACCCGATGAGCAGACCGCATTGGCTAGGGTTCATGCCCATCTGCTTGAAATAGACGCCCATGAGCGGAAACAGTGAACCGAACGCGGAGTAGAAGAAGAAGTAAAACGTCTTGACGGTCAACAGCTCCTGGTCCACCGAGCCGAATATCAGTTCGATGATATCCGACTTGCCGCGTATCCGGTTCGTCGAGTCCTTCGGCTGCGGGTACTGTTCCGGGTCCACCTCGCCTAGCGCTTCGGGGTCGACGCGCGGCCGGACGCCGGCCGCGGCCAGCGCGGGCCCCCGGGACTCGCGAGGCACCTCGTACGGCAAAGCCATGCCCAACAGTAACGACGACGACGACGACGACGACAGTGACCGGACAGCGAAAAGCGACCGGACGACAACACCGCGGGACAACACACACCGCCTGACGACGGCACACGCTATCTGACCGAGTGCCAATCGCGGGGGGGGCCGCCGCGTGACGGGCAGCGCTCGCCGAGGGGTTCGGCCGAAGCTCGGCTGTGCGCGCCCAGTGCGGCCGTCACGCGCGCGTCGAAAAATGTTCGCGAAAACCAACACAAACGCACAATGTCGTATCCGGCGCGATGGTGAGGACCGTATCAACGTTCAGAAATATTAACTCCGAGGGAGAGGGGGGTGCAGAGGTTGAAAAGAGGCAATATTTTTTTTTTTTGTTTTTTCTCCCCGGTCAAGCCCGGATTAAATCTTGGGGTCCATAATCATATTCAAAATATTGGTGACCCACACGTAAATATATTTCGGAGACAAAAAAAAATTATATTCTAATTTAGAAATTTATTTCTTGCTTTTTTAAATACAAAAATAAAAATGTTATTTGCATAAATAATTTTTTCTTTCTTTTTAGTAAGGAAAACGGTTTTTAAAACGTGAAAAAAAATGAAAACGAAAAAAATATAATAACAAAATCAATTAATAAAACATAAACAAAAAAAAATATTATAACGAAATCAAAAACGAAAACGAAAATAAACTATAGTATTATACTATTATTATTTATTACGAAAAAAAATATATATCTGTTATCAAAAAGTTAATAATTCTGATAAGGAATAGATAATTGTTGACAAATAAAATATATTAATACTATAGCTCAATAATTAATTATAATCCACATGGCACATACACATTGCAGTGGTCACGATAAAATTCAATTATCATTCACGACGACGGTCATGGATCATCTGTAATATGGTTGCCGCTTCAATTATTATAATATGACTAGCTGACTCGGCAAACGTTGTTTTGCCAAAAAGTTTTTTTAAATATTAAGTGGATCCGACGAACTTAACGCTTTCAAATAAACTTTAGAGTGTTAATAAAACATATAGTTCAAGAATTTATTTGTTGATTTATTTAAAATAAAACAGAAATCAGTTGAGTGAAATATGATAAACAATGTTTTTCGTTTTGTTTTCTGGCGCAAAAACAAACATTAAAAACGGTTTGCCAACACGTGAACTGGCAACGTACAGCTGACCGTGCAAAAATCATGAAAATTCTAAATTGATTCCACAGACTCCCAACGATTTGCCTTGCGATTTATTAATTATCATCGCAAAAGCCAATTGAACGGGAAACTGAATCCGCTTGAATTGAAATGGAAGATCTGTTGGAATGATCGGAATTCGTGGGATAAGGACTTCCTCTCCTTTAAAATTACCCTTAATGATCGTTGCTTGTATTACATTATTCATCAGTTTCTTAAAGGACAATTGCGTACCATTGCACAATTTAGGACAATTTAGATTCCGCAACATAATAATGATCGATCCCACCTTTAGCTGTAAATTATGCGGCAGATTTCCTGACACATCAAGCGAGTTCAAAAATTCTATCGGATAGTTGGTCGCTTTATTTTGTCGGTCATGCTGTCAACGGATTTGTACGAACGCAATTCTCCAGCGATTTTACTTTGAATTACACAATTTAAGCTATCGACGTCCTTTCTTCGCTGCTAGTATTGCCCGTTCACTTATTCAATCAAGATGTTTATAATTGTCTTCAATTCTTGGGAACACTTTTGTAATGAGTTCCTTCTTCGACGATGTGAACTAACAAAATTTTCCGGGAACGATATTAATCTAGTCGAAAGATCAATCGGAATTTGGCCGTTGCCAAGCGCCAGCAGTTGTCTCGAGAATTCCACAGCCGATCGGTCATTCTGCAATGCAACTCTCATGTTCGTTGTCAATTTCAACTTCTTGACATACCACCACAAAAACGACGATTTCACGCATGCATTAATTACATCGGCAGCAGTAAATTTCGGGATGACGGGAAGTATTTGACGAAAATCTCCGGAGAGCAATATCATTGCACCACCAAATCGTCTCGAATCACCTCGTAAATCCTTCATCGTTCGGTCAACTGCCTCCAAAGCTAGTTTATGAGCCATCGTGCATTCATCCCAAATGAGAATTTTGCATTCTCGTATCAATTTCGCTGTCTCTGAATTCTTGGTCGTTGTGCACATAGGCTTGTCAGCCGTGAGAAGATTCATTGGCAACTTCAAAGCGGAATGTGCAGTTCAACCACCTTCCAACAATGTGGCAGCAATGCCAGATGATGCAACATCAACGCAATTTGAGATCTTGACCGAATTGTTGGCAGAATCAACGAAATAACGAACGTTTTTCCTATCCCACCAGGAACATCGATAAAGTTAATGCCTTCCGTTCCATCATCAACAACCTTCATCAGTGAATCGTATACATTCTTCTGCTCAAAATTCAACAACGGCACATTTGTTCGGACTCTTTCAACTAGCTCATCTCGATCATAGTCTTTCTCCCGCTGCAATTCGCGATTGAATACATCGTGCGTCGAACAATTTGACGCTGGCATTCCCAATATTGATAACAGACTATCGCACATGATCACGCACATGTCTTCGATCAGAACTAATGCTTCGTTGCGCATCTCGTCATTAGTTTCAAGATCAAAATTCAAAGTTGTCGTGCGAACTCTGTGCAAAATTTCGTCAGCCATCTCATCCTTGTACGTTGGCAAGCCTCCCGAAAAGTGGCGCATAGCACACCATCCAAAGTATGCAGGGAATTGAAGGATGTCGGGCCAACAACGGAAAATGGAAAATGAAGTCGTAATAATCGAATAATCATATTTCATATAGATAAAACCTAAATTTTATCTCTACTAACGACTATTGCGTTCTATGTAAGGAGAGGGTGTTTACGGCTATTAATAAAATCGAATAGAATAAAAACGATACGAAAATGATCACTTTACAAAATTTAAACTTTACTTTATATAGTAAAACATAATATTAATACCTAATAATTCCTAATATTCAATACACGACATATATCTTCAGGTTGATCCATTTCTTTGGTGTTGGCCGGGGGTCCCATTTTAACGATATATTATGTCATATGGATATTTTATAAGCTAAAACTTGCTGTAGCTTTTTCAATTCGAAAAACATTCCGGAACTCAAAAAATCAATCAAAAAAATGTTTAAAAAAAAATTTAAAAAAAAAAAGAGTTTTTCCAAAAATGTTTTTTTTATATAAAAAAAAACCTTCTCCTGGCAATTATAAAAATAATTTGAGCCAATTCGGCCAGCCGTACTCAGTTTATGAACTGTTATACATTTTTGGCTTCATTTTTATATGTATGGATTATTTTATTATCTATTAGCAGTTTATTTGGAATTGATTTTGTTTTATAATTTATTATACCTACTAATTATCCTATTGGCTATTATAGTTAATTGTAACAATAACATGATTTTATTTACTTTACTTTACGTCTTTACTTATTCTTTACCAATACACTTTTTAAAAACGTTTTAATTTAAAATTTTGAATTTTATTATTTTCATATAAAATATAAATTATAATTTTGATTTGAAATTGAAATTTTAAATATTAAGAATAATTAATTATAACTTAAGTGCATTCCTAAATTCAGTATATTGAATATTTATTGTAACTATTATAAGTTAGGTATAAGAAATAAGAATATATAAAAAAATATATATATATCAAAAACGTTATTTGGAAACATTAAAGAAAAATAACTTTTAAAAACATTAAACAAAAACGAAAACGAAAAAATCAAAAACGTTTTCAATTCCTGCTTTTTAGGAAGCAAATCCTTTCATTAAATCATCAGTATTAATTACCTCCAAAACATCACTCTCTGAACACAAAACCATAAAACTATTTAAATTTTCTTGAGAACTGCTTGTTCTACACTGGTTTTTTATGCTAAAGAAAGAGTTAAAAAAACGGAAAAAACCTACAATCTGCCAGGGACCCACTATTATTTGATATCCGCTGTTGGCCTGGGGCCATGGCTCCCTCTGCCCCCTCTTAATCCGGGCTTGTCCCCGGTTCAGATTATCCGGTTTGAACATTTCATGCCACACTCGAAAACACCTGCCTAACGACGTACCGAAACTCAACCTAATGCCAAAACCTCGGACACGGAAAGATCGATCGAGATGAATTTTTCTACATGCTTTGCAGTACAGTTCGACTCAGCAGCCTACAGAAATCCGTAAAATCTATGGCCGGTTTGACCATTTGACCAATGGATTTTTATTTTCGAACATTTACTTCCACTTTATTCCTCTGTCGACGAATAGCTTAGTAGCGTGGGCAAATATAAAGCAACGGGGTCCCCGAACAGTTGTTGACATAAAAGCAAATCTTATATTGTTTGACGCTTTGAGTTACGAAAAGATTAATTGACTACGTTACTTATCGCGAGTAAATACTCCACGAGAGAGGGTATTAAACTGCAACTAAATACGAATCGATTTTGAAAATGAACTTGTAACGAGTCTTTTTTAAGCCAACACAACTTATTGTGTAGACAAATAATCAAACCGTTTTATTTGCACATGATATTTGTATTCAAACACTTTTCGTTCGCTCAACAATAATAGTTCAACAACGTTTACGGGTAAACCTAGAAACGTAAAAGATATTTTACATAGATATAACTCTAACTAAAGATATTTTTAGAAGATTAAACAAGTTTACTTATTACATATTATATCATTCTATAAAGGTATAAGGTAAATATGCTTGTAAATCTGAAGAAAAATATTCCTATCCTAAACATTTGACTAACAAAAGGAAACCTGAAATCTCTAAATTAGATTGTTGCCGTGAATTAGATATATTTGAAAACTTTGACTTACTGCAATAATATTATCGATTTTCCATCTTTCTAACAACAATACACCGCAGTACATTACTACATTAATGTTTCACTACTTGCACAGCGCACACAGACACCTTAACAAAGAAATATAATAAAACAATTTTATCAATGTCTATATCTGCTTAAATAGGTATACATATGTGTGTGTTAGCGGTAATGTATGTAATTCGTTATTTTATTAGATAACTAGTTATTCCTAAATATGCTCGTTTATATATATATATATTACATGATTTTATGAATTAATATGTAGAATACCATTTGATTTTTCGCTAATGTTAAACAAGAAATATTTGTCTTCGAAAGGCATCCGAATCCCAATCACAAGGTAATGGACAAGGGTTTTTCAAATGCATATGCCAGCAAAAGTGCAACACGAAATTTAAAAAAAATATACTTTGTCACCAGGGCCGTGTTAAGGAGGAGTCAAAGTAATCTTATAAACCCGTATCGACCGTTTATAGGGGTCCAATAGGCGATATTCAATAATAGATAGTAACCCTAAGTGCCACCTTAAAACGTGTACTAATAAATAAAAATGATATTGCAATAATGCAGGGTATGTTTAAATTTAATTAATATTGACATTAAGACACACACAGTGACAATTGATATTGTTTGATTATTATAATAATACACGGCATCATCGAGTGTCGGAAATCGTTCGGTTTGCTCGGGCGAACGCCTTTGGATAGCTCGGAAGGCAACGGAACCGTTACGATAAATACCGTACCCCGGTACCGTGGAAATTGTGCACGGAACGCTCGCGCCGGCCTAATGCGTGTCGCGCCGCGGCGGCGAAGAGATCGATTCGCGCGAGTTTTACTTTTTCGACCCTCGTCGCCACCCGCCGCGTCGTCCGTACGTGACGCGTGCAGCGGTTTTATTCCCCGCCCGTCAACGCCTCGACCGGCGATAGATTTGGAAAACGGAAAACGAACGGTAATATAACATCAAAACCGTATACGGTACATACATACGATACGGGTACTTCGTACGGGTCGCCGCCGGAACATTTACATACGGCCCAACAGTTCGGGTATGAGCTGATAACGGGATAGAGCACCTAGATAAACTTACCTAGGCGGAGTAATACGAAATCTCGTTCTCCCGTGTCGGTGGCGTAGCCAAGGGGTAGGATCAAGGGAGCTATAGCCCTATATAGCCCCCTCCCCCTTGTGGGTCGTGTTTATGTGCTAAACTAGTATACTACTACAGTGAAACCTCCCTTAACTGACACCTCTAAATATCGGACAACTCCGAATAGCCAACGTTTTTATGGGAACGGGGACATTTTCACTGCTTTCATATAGGAAAACCCCTAAATACCGGACACTTTTATGGCAATTTAAATTTGATTTTGACAATTTTAATCGTAAATATAGAATAATCGTTGAATGCCAATTCAATCTAATCTTACTACTATGTATTATAAATTATTATACAATTATAGTTTATCTTATCTGCCCATTGATTTATCACCTCGATGAAACATTTTTCTAGATTATGTTTTGTGAAGTTGTATGTATGTATGTATGGCTATACAAATTGCCATTACTTTACCTGCAACTTCATGTCCAGTAGAAAGATCTTTTAGGTAATATTTTCTATATTATATTTCTCATTTTTTATTAGGTATTTTATTCTTATAAAATAAATTGTCATTATATTTTTAGTCGTTTAAAGACATGGCTGAGAAACAGAATGGGAAATAAAAGTTTAAGTAGTTTAAAGCTGATTAATATTCATCGACAAAGATGCGAAATTAAGGAATTTTTTTAACAGCAATTAGAAGGTATTATTGAAAAGTTTAGATTGAGTTCTAGGAGTTGGTATTGCTTTTTAATGATTAATAATGTATTAATGTAAACAATAATATACATTTTTATTAGAAGTAATAAATAAAATGAGTTATGTTTTAAATATATTTTGTTATACCTTTCATTGATGATAAATAATATATGTCATTTAATTAGTGTTAATGGGTTTTAGGGGTAAAGCCCCCCACAGCTTATATTGACACTAAAAATATTTTCTACGTAGTGAGCAACATCTCTGCGAGCATGCCTACCTCTCCCCCCTCTGAATAGCGGACACCTCTAAATAACATACAAAATTATTGCGACCAAGAGTATCCGGTATTTAGAGGATTCATTGTATTTAATTAGAACTTTGAAATTTTAGAATTTTTTTAGAACTTCGGCACTAACCAAATGTTGACGAATAACGGGTGTTCGGGTGTTCGGTACACAAGCGTATTGCTTCTACCAAGATCATTACTATATTTTTTAGAGATGGAAATTGCGAAGCACTTGGATGAATCAATTCACTTCAATGAGTCAATTCTCAATTAATAAGTAAAATCATATTTTAACCAAGTTATGATTTGAACTAAAATTTTAATGAATCAATCAAATCTAGTAAATTATAAAATTATAACATGTTTTTCAGCCGATGAATTATCATACACCACAATGAATTTTCAGTATTGGTACTTGGTAATGTTGTATTTAATTGCCGAGTATTCTTGTCTATGTTGCTGAGTCACTGATTTATCACACTAACTTAATTCACTAAAAAGAGTCGATTCTACATTTTTACTATTTAATGCGAGAAATACTATGCACCCTACACCACGTAGAAACAGTTTGCGACTTCAGCCATATCATTTTCCATTGCTCCTCTCTTTCTCCTAGAAGACATCTCCTTTTTTCATTCCTATCTACCCTAAGTTATCTCACTCCCGATTCGGATTACCTAATCGGGAGTCCCGATTCAAATCTCATCCTATAATATTGGTATATTGTAATAATTACAATAATAATAATTAATAAATACTAATAACTAATAAGTAATATGATATTATATTATTATATTGATATAGATATAAATCACAAATATATAATTCTTAAGAACATATATATATATATACGTATAAATATATATAATAATATATATTTTCGTCATAAATAAGTTAATTTTAAATTAAAACCAATTGGGTTTTATGCAATTATGCTTTAGACTTTTAATTCCCTGAAAAAGTATTCAGAGTTTAGAATTAAGTACATTCTTAAATACCATATTATTTTTATTTAATAATTTAAAAAAATTATTCATAATAATATCTGTATTAATAAATAAAATATTGTATTTATTTCGGTATTTTGTATACTTTTAGTACCTACTACATAATTATATTCATCAGTACTTAATAATTTAATTATATTTATAGAAAAGCTATCGGTTATTTTCTTTATTCAATAAAATTTATGATTTTTATTATTTTAAACCATATTATTGGGTGTTTATATAAATATTAAAAAATAACTTAACTTAATAAGTTAATTTAAAATATTCATATAATTTTTAACTAAACTGAGTTTAAGTTTAAGCTTAACTCATTTAAGTTTTTAAAAAATGTAATACTATATATATACATACAGTGGAGTAGTTACGGGGAAGGTGTAAAGGGTTTCCACCTTCCCCACAGATTTTTTTTTAATGATATTTATTATTTATTAATATTTTTATATTATAGTAAAATTATATTTTGATTTTACTATGATTAAGTATATATTAAAAATTGAGTAACAAAATAATTTTCATTAAGTACAGGATATAATAATAATACCATTTTAAATGTAATATTATTATATAGAACCTAGTATTAAGATATACTATGAACATTATGAATTGACTCTTAAACCCCTCCCCCCAGAAAAAAATTGTATCTACGCCACTGTATATATATATATATATATATATATATATATATATATATATATATATTAATAAATTATAAAAATGTTACCATATTTACAAAATTTGATTTCTAATAAAAATCTGTATATATAAAACAGTAAGCTGATTGACTGCTATCAACGCACAGCTCAAACCATTGGACGGATCTGGCTGAAATTTGGCATACAGATGTAGACGTGCGCTAAGAAAGGATTTTTCGAAATTTTGAATTTAAAAGGTTGAAATCGGTTTAATATTTTTTGACCAGGTCGATAACTGCGCTATTAAAAATGAATTATATTAAATAAAACTATTAAAAAATTATTAAAAAACTATTAAAAACTATTTAAAAACTATTAATTTTATTTTTGGTAGTAAATGACGGGTATTGCATAAATATTAAACAAAAAGATCCCGCAACAGGTGCCAAAACAAATAAGAATGTTAGTTCAAAAAATTATTATGCATATCGGTTGATGATTAAACGCGATCAGGACTAAGTTATTTTACGATGCATAAGCTTTGTCAACAATTCATGGTCGAAATATATATAAAGATAGATAGCGAACGATTTCGATACTTCGATTTCGATTCAATCAAAAAAAGCTGCGTGCAAAAGATTCTCAAAACAATTGTTAGATATTGGAGATGGGAAAGTTACTACAGATGAAACGGGATGTATAAAATTACCGAACGATTTCTGCACAATCATTTATTTGCAAGATGCTCTCATTGACCAGATATGTCCCAGTGTACACAGACAATACACAAATCATGAGTGGCTGGCAGAAAGAGCAATTTTAGTAGCAAAAAATGTGGAGGTCAACGAATTGAATCTCAAGATACAAAATTTGTTACCAGAAAACTTGGTGCCATACAAATCTAGATACAGTTTGCGATGCTACTGAAGTTGTAAATTATCCAACAGTTTTTAAACTCATTGGATTTACTAGGCATGCCACCGCATAATTTACAATTGATCATTACAATTTACCATCGATAAAATACCTCCTTCAGAGTCATTTAAAGTTGTAATACATGCAGATAAAAAAAACCACCAGAAGAACATAGAGACAGGTATAATGCACCAACGGCAAATGAAGTTGCTTTAGTGTTAGTAGATCAGCAGTTTGATCGAAGAGACATCATCCTCGAAAACCGAAGTAACTTACTTCACCGTATCAGTGAGATACATCGATCATACGACGCACTGCAGTATCCTTTAATGTTTTGTTGGGGGGATGATGGGTATCCAATCAATATACCACAACGCGATCCAAAAACCAAGTTACCGCTTAAAAAAACTGTCTCTGCATCAAGTTTTTACTCATATAGAATAATGGTCAGAGAAGGGGAAGACAACTATTTAGTTAATTATCGTTCTCTTTTCAGTCAATATTTGGTAGATGAATACACCAAAATTGAAACTGAAAGACTAAATTACATCAAAAACAACCAAGCCAAATTGCGTGCAGATGGTTATATTCATTTAAAAGATGCGATTGGATGACGAGATATAGAAGCTAATCAGTTAGGCCAAATGGTTATACTCCCGTCAACTTTTACTGGAGGTCCAAGGTACATGCACGAAAGAACACAAGATGCTATGACCTACGTTAGACATTACGGTCGTCCTGACCTTTTTATTACTTTTACATGTAATCCTCGCTGGGACGAGATAAAAGAGCTCTTACTTCCCGGTCAAAGATCATATGATCGACATGATATAATTGCAAGAGTGTTTCGGTTAAAAGTCAAAAAGACCATGAACTTATTGACAAAAGGTAAAATATTCGGAGAAGTGAGATGCTATATGTATTCAACAGAATACCAAACTGTAGAGAGGTTCAGGTAGTTGTAAGCTATAACTTATCGAATAGGTTATGATAATAACTAAATTAATATGTATAAAATATTATTTCAAAAATCTTAATTAATTTAAATTTCAATAGATTTAACAAAATTTAATCTTGGCAGGTTACATACATTTATATACTTAAACCCGGCAACGACGGGTAATTTAGCTAAAAAAAAAATTTTAAAATCCTAGACTAGGAAGTTTCTCTTCCTTAAATACTACATTTTTATTTAGGGGGTCCAATTTACTGAAAAAGGTCATTTAGGACCCAATTTATCATCCCCGAATTCGAGGAACTTTTTTTGGTTAATAATTTCGAACAGCTCCGGGATGGTTGCCGAAGAAGTTTGCGGCTACATGGTGGAGGATTAGTAACCGTCGGCATACAGATAGAAACGATTACGAACGATGCCTAACCTACAAGTGCAGGCTTGGAAACCGAAATATACCAAGAAAATGCAAGTGTTAAAAGTTCATACGTTCAAGACCGGTAATATCTCTTAAGGACCCGGGAGCTGATCGATTGCAAGCTATCTTTGCTTACACTTGTTTGGTCAAGGTATACATACTTTAAATATATTCGAATTTGCATCTTATGCTACGGAAAATGAGATTATTAAACAATTTTGTTCAAAAATCTGAGATTACGGACCCTCTTGGAAGTACAGGCTCCGGGGCTCTAATCCTCCTTGCCCCACCCTCTCAACTGCTCTGCGTACGTTTCGTCATAATATAAGCACGTTGTACGTGCATTTCATAAGAATGATAGTGTGAAATTAAAATAGTGATGGTCGATTGAAAGAAAGTATTTTGCACAAAAGTTGAATAAGTACATTATAATTCATTAATAAAAAATTATACCAAGAAGAAATATTTATATAATTTTGTATAAAAATAAATTAATAATTATTAACCAAGCTGCCTGATCCGAAAAAAATGTTCTCTATGTTTACTATGATCATATAGATATGGAATACGAGAGAACGTGCGTTTTCAGACAAAATGGACAATGGAGCTACTTCGGGTTCTAAACGAAGCTTAGTGAATGTATTGATTTTACTGTTTGTTAATTAATCATTGACTGCTTTTAATTTTATATCATAATATCATATGAAAATATGTAATTAATTTTAATAAAAGAAGATTAAATCTTTTTCTATCTTATTTTTAACCAAATATCAAAAGTTAAAATCTAAATTCAATAAAATTACAATATACATGTTTTGGGCTCCCGAAAAAAATTTCTAGATACGGCCTTGGTCACAGATGATTCAACTTAAAAAGGATCACAGGAACGTATACCTTGTTGACCGTGAAAATTGGTTCGATTGTGTTTCAAGCCGTTACATCGTGGCGATAATCTCATGCGGATATATAAACGAAGATTTTGTAGAATACCGCTAATAATTATAAGGAACAATGAAAATATAGCTATGATTACGTAGCAATAAAACAAAACAAAATGAAGCAAAATTAATTTCACGTAATACTTATGGCTTGATTTTTTTTTTTCAAGGGGAGGATTCTGCAATGTAGGTATTTCGTCGAAAATTAAAAAATTAATTCACTAGAGTAATATTGAAAACAATAATTTTTGGATGAACAACTCGAGGCGTAACAAAAAAACATTTTTATAAGTAACCAAGTTATAATTATCGGTTGATAGTAAATTTCCCAACGAATCAAAATATAAATTTTATATGAGAGAGGGCCATCACTAGGGTTGCCATAAATTTATAAGGCGAAACCGGGACAAAACAAACAAATTATTGAGTAATATACTTTTAATATATTGGGAGGACCAGTGACGTATACAAGGGGGGTTGTAGAGGTCAGTTCCCCTAGACCTTTTTTTAAATGTTATAAAATAATGTTCTTAGTATAAGAGTGTTAAAAACGCAAAAAAATAAAATAATAAAAAAAAAAAAACCTATGTTTTTTTTGAAAACCCCCCCCCCCCCCCCCCCCATACAAAAGTTATGTATACGTCACTGAAGAAGACCATTAATAGCCGGCAATCATTGGCGTGCGCAAACTTAGTCCGCAGGGGGGCCCTTAAAAAAAGTGAACCAAAGATTCTTGTACTAAATACAGTATAATTAAATATTTTAAATTTTATAAATTATTTATTTTATTCAAAATAAAAATATAAAAATAAATACTCTTTAAACTTACACAATTTATGTCTAAGAAATCCTTATTTACATATTATTATACTATTTACAACTCCATTCTTCTGTCAACGAGAGTAAGGTTTTTGAATACATGAATTACATCTTCAATTTTTATATTATATTCAAGTTCTGATTAGTCTGATTAATAACTAATAACTTTATTACATTTATTCACAGATATATATATTCTATACTATATAATTAAAACAGGCTTTACTTTATTCATGTAAAATGTAAAAAATGTTCGCCATCTTGTATAATATAGATATACACCTAAATAAGAAAAACCCAGAGTCCACAGAGGGGCCACGGCCCACCCGGTTACCCCCGTGCATACGTCTATGCCGGCAATATAATATTTAAAAATCTTTTTGTAAAATAAAATATATTATATGTGTAAATTACAAATAATGTTTTTATTATATATTGTTAATCGATTACGATTAAAAATGTACTTTGAAATAAACTGGTCGAAATTAAAAAAATAAACAATACTACATTTCCTTTAGACGTCTAAGCCGGGACATATGGACGTCCCGAAAACATTTTTCGGGACACCGGGACACGAAGTCCAAAACCAGTGACAATCCCGGTTTTCCGGGACGTATGGCAACCCTACCCATCACGGTCAATTTTGAATGACCAAACAACGTGATTGACGACATTCACAATTGACTGTGTACGTATATGACTAATAATGACTGAAAATCAAATTTTATAACTGATGAAATTCAAACATGTTTGAATTTTTAGCATCAGTCAAGGTGGTTGACATTGGAATTTGGAATTCATTATAAACACTTAATTTCTTTTCAAATAGTAAATTCACTTCCATTTTAGCAATGATAAAGAAATTATTTGGATTTTATATATATTTAACTATTAATATTGCATTTTTGTATAGATTTTAGTGTTTAAGTGTTT
This sequence comes from Sipha flava, assembly GCF_003268045.1. Lineage (NCBI taxonomy): Eukaryota > Metazoa > Arthropoda > Insecta > Hemiptera > Aphididae > Sipha > Sipha flava. The sequence goes on from NW_020273018.1 coordinate 1,116,790, forward strand.
TTAAGTAATCAGAATACTTCAAAATACATTTCAATGGTCAATGACCGTTGATAATGATTGTAAGCAAATTTTAAAGCAATTAATTATAGGTATAATATTCACATTAATTTCTTTTTGAAATTTCATAATTCATCCATGCATTTATATTTATTAACTTTACACCAAAGTGTCTCTAAAACAATATAAGCTCAAATTATATTATAATTAGGATAATGTTATTATTATTAATACACCTAAAGATTAAAATTTATTGTGAAATAAGTAAAGGAAAATAGCTTCTTCTTTATTTTCAGAATGGGAAAATTTCAAATAAGTCTTGTGATTAAAAATCCTTAGTTCACATATTATATAAATAGGATTTATGAAAGGAAAATTTAAAATATAAGCTGAAAGATAACTTTTACATTATTTAATTAAATTTAGACAAATATGCATAAAAATTAAAAAATCATATCACCAGTAAAGTTATTGCAAAAAGCAACAAATTATAAGTGTTATATTTTAAAATCTATGTTCTACATCTTAATTAAATTAAAAATAAATAATACAGCAGCATTGTAATCAAATATTGTAAACAAGGTTTTACATAAGGTACATCAAATATGAAAAAATAAAACACAAATTTCAGTAATATAAGTATACAAAAAAACAAAATTAAACATAATTAATCAATAAACATGGTGAAATCTAATAAGTTGACTAGAAATTTAAAAAATAAGAAGGAACCAAAACAAATTATATTAAATGTTAGCAAAATAGATGTTAAACAAGTATTTGTGATTGATTCATAAGATTAATGAAATTACAATATGCAATAAAAGTTTCAATTATTTTAGCTAAAGCTATACGGTTGAATATTTTTTTTTTTTTTTACAAAATAATTATTTAAACAGATAGTATAAATTATATTATATCCATTAGATACATTGTAAATATTATATGTTATAAATAGTAAAAAAAAGAGTATGCATATATGTATCTACTAGCTAGAAGAAAATTATATCATGAAATTAATAATATAATTTAAATTAACATATTCATTTCAATAAACAGTAAAGTTAAAGTAAATATAACATTTTTTATCTGGCAATTTTTAATTATTCAAATGTACTTAGTATTTGTGTATATATATATATATATTTAATACATTTTATTTTATTTAGTATGTGATGTTTAAAATAAAACCGTATTGCTTTTTCCAATTAAATATTTTATTGAAAATCGTAAAAATTTAGTGCAAAATAAAATCTTACCAAAGCACAAACAACTAACCTAAATAATAAAAAGAAAATTAGGGAATGTTCTTTCAATTAAGAGGAGTTCATAATTCATATTGTATGAAAACATTTACAGAACCTTAGTAATTATGTAAACAAAAATTTAATAGTGAAATAATTTTGATGTTATCATTAACATAAATAATTACTTTATGATAACACAAATTATTAAAACTACATAAATTATAAAACATTATAATTATGTTTTATATTTTTGTTTTACCATAAATGAATGGCATCTATGATTCCATAATTAAAAAGAAATTTGATTAGATGATACTAAAATTGATTTGATTATAAAGTAATCAATTGCTAAAATATATTATTACGTATTATAAATCATTTTCATTTTTAAAACAATAATAATAAGTAATTTTAATATTTGTTAGTGTGAAAAATATCACAAATGTGTATGTTTTTATATATTCAATATGAACTCCATCTTAATAAAGGTTATATTTTATTAAATAATATTTGTTTAGGTTTTTTTTTAATTATGAACCAATAGTACAATTATAAAAAAGGTATTAATTATCTTAATAATTTGTATAATAATTTTAGCTTATTATGATATAATTAAAGCAAATGCAGGATATTTTATGAATTCATTCTTCTTTTGGTTCTTCAGAACTTTGGAAAGGAGGTCCAGCAGCTTCATCAACTTCAAGAGATAATTCTTCTGGATCTGGAGCACGGGGCAAAAATTCAGAATCTGGGTACATTTTGGAAAAAATTGATTTGGCCTAAAACATATAAATAAAACTACATAAGCATCCGTTTTAAAATAAATACAAATAAACTGTACTTGTTTAACAGCAAATTCATAATCAACTTCTAAATCCGGTCCTGAACATAAATGAACATTACTTGGAACATTCTGAGAAAGATCATATTCCGAAGTTTCAGGACAATTAAAGTATAGGGCATATAAAACTTGAGGTTTTAATGCTTCATTCTGAATGACAAATTCTGTTTTTGTGGCAGAAGAATCACCCTAAAAAAAACTCATATATTAATAATTAGCTAATAACAAAGGCAAATTAAAAAAAAAAAAAAAGTACTTGTCAATTTTATGACATAAATTTAAAATTACCTCTTTTGGTGTTTGAGTTGCCTGAGTATCAGTATCAATTCTAGAAGTAGTACCATCAGCATATTCAGAATGCAATAATGCTTCAACAGCAGGTTTTAAATCGTTAATTGCGTTATCTATTTGCTTAGTTGTCATGTGTAATAAATCTAAAAATGTAATAATACTGATAATTATGTTAATAATAATAATAATAGTTACAATAATTATAATTATAAAATATAACAAAATTATAATTTATTTAAAAAAAGGCATGCCTAGTATTCTTACATAGTCCTGATGGACAAACATGAGTAGATGGTCCAGCTTCAATTACTGTAATGGGCTCTTTCCCTTTAATTGGGAACTGGAGTAATGTCAATGATTCCTTATCTGTGGTTGATATTGATCTATCAATAATGAAGATACCTCTAGAAAGACCAGATTTTGGTACAGAACCTAAGAATTCTGGAGGAGCATCAGCAACACCTAACACGAGGTGATCGCAATCAAGTCTCGATCCATCAGATAGAATTGCTTTACATTCATTATTCTCAACAATTACACTATCAGCTGCCCGTTTTAGATGATAAACACCACCAAAAACAGCACATAGCCTAAAAAAACATTTTTTTTATTTTTCAAAAATGCAACAAAATAATAATTTGAACATACCGACAAAAACATTGAGGAAGTTCTCCAGTACCATACATAGGCCATAAAAATGGTGTGTTACCATAACGACCGAGACTACTCAGAAAACGTTGAGTTCTTTCAACACCAACCATACATGGTGTTGTATCATTTGACATAGCAATAGCATATAAAACATAATGCATAAGATTCTCAGTCAAACCTTTGCTTTCTAAATATTGTTTTAATGTTTTATCTTCAAATCCTTTAAATTCATCGTTCTCTGGTTTATATTCAACACACAAAGTCAAAAGTTGCATTAGTTGACGTTTTTCAATGAGTCCAACATTTTTTGTAGCAAAGACATCTGCTCGAGAACATGGAACAGTTTCCAATTTATCAGATTGCCACGTGAGGATACGATTAACACATCGAAATTCAGCATAACGAGAAATATTTGAAGAAATAAGAAGTTCCACTAATGTACCACGGGAAAAAAGTAACTAAAACATATTAATAAAATAAATAATTTTTATTGATAAATAATATTTCAAAATATCTTTAAAAGAATAGCATACTAACTTTAGGAGCTAAATCCAAGTTAAATTTACGTCCCAAACTTTTAAGTTTAGCCTGACACCAAAGTTTATCATTATATTTTAATGTAGCTTCAGTTTCATTCTGTTTATCCTTACTTTCTTTAGGACTATCTTCAGTTTGAGTATTTTTAGCACTAAGTAAATTACCAACTGATGGAAGTTTTCTATAATAGTAAAGACAGTTAAAAACTAATTATATAAAAATATAATTTCTTTAATCATACTCAGGTATAAACCATTTTTCTTCAATATTAAATACGGTCGAAAATTGATTGCCTATAGTTACAGACTTTTCACTGTCTTGTACTAAGGGAGAAGAAGTTTTAACAGAACCTTCTGTTTTACCATTTCTACATTCATCCAACCACTTTTGAAGAGCTTCAAATGTAAAAGACGCCCACATACCACCGTAATAATCATTTCTGTAATAATAAATGCCAATAGACTTAAAAATTACAAAATTAGTGGTCAAATAATTAAATGTTACCTATCTAAATGTAAAACCCGTTTTCCAATTCGACTAGCAGCAGCAGCAACAATTGACTCTGTCATACCTAAAATTATTTTTAGATTATAATACAAATTGTCATTAGCAAGATTTTTATACCAATCCAAAAGTTAAATACCTTATAAAAGTGTAATGATAATCACATGATCATAGTGATTTAATTTTTTAATAATAATTATTTCAACAGAATATCTTTTTAACATTGCCATCATACACCATACTCATAAGTTAACATTATATTTTTTTTATTATGTTAATTGGATAAATAAATTTTTTTTAAAAAGTAAATAATTTCCATACTATTCAGCCTGTTGTGTCTGATACACTAAAATAAATGGTGGGTCATTTTACTCTTATTTATACAATTATATATAAAATTCATATCAGAAAACCTAATTAAACCCAATTTTTTTTATGTAAATACATTTATTTTAGATATATAATAATATATGTTATAAACACTATTATAGTATATTGAGAAACAAATTGAAAGAAAAATTCAAAATAAACTAAAACAATTGATTTCATAACAGACAAATTTAAAAACTTTTAAAATTATTGATTAAATTAAACCTCTTTTTTTTAATTAAAACATGTATAGTTTTATTTTTTTAGTGCTGAGTAAAAGACAGAATATGTATTTTTCTATTTTATTATTTATTTCATGTTTCATAACAAAATAAAGAAAATTTACTTTCCCATTACCATGACCAATGGACCATGTAATCTCCAACTACACAACCGTTCAATGAACTCTTTGCAAGAAAATAAGTAGAACACCTACTCTTTCTATCTTTAAAATAAAATTACAAAAAAAACGATTTAATGTTTATAACAAGTTTATGATAAAATAATATGCTTAATACCAAAATTTAGTATATTACAAAATATTTGTAGTTATTAATATATGTATTGAAAACATAAAAAATATACTATTTTATAACTTAAATACATATTTCTAACTTACTATTTAATAATAATGAATCAATCAAATATGATTCCAAATAGTTTTCTTTAACTTAAATAATGTGTATTATTAAAAATAAATAAGTAGGTAATAGATACCAACAATATTTTATCAATTATTAAATAATATTAAGACACTAAATATAGTACCTAATAACAATAAGCTTTTAAAAATAATTAATTAAAACTGCTAACTTAAGCTGTATTAGTCATAAGAAAAATGTATTTTTAAAACTCCACCTACTACTAAAGGAAGAAATTTTAAATTATAGATACATTTATTTTCATGAGAAAATTCAATATTTTAAATAATTGTTGAATTACACAATGAGGTTGAAAGAGTTTTAAATCAATTTTAAAAGATACAAATATTCAATACAATCAATTTATAGACTAGCAAGAGGCAAACAAGTACCTATTATCGCATTCGCTTTAAGTTGATCATAAAAACATGGCGAGTATGTTGTACTATGTACACACAAATAAAATGAAAAATATAGTATCCGCGTTTAAAAGCATTAAAAACAAATCACACATATGGAATACATTACCAGTGCCAATGACGATCACTTCATACTTGGATGGCAAGTCGTCTTCCATGATCAATATAATCGCTGGATTTCACTGGATAACAATTCGTAATATCCAAACTCACGTCGAAACAGCGAATTCGATTAACGACGATATTGTGAACTGAGACAGTTGTGATCACAGACGTCAGACGGCAACGTAACGCAGAGTTAAAAATGAATAATTCAGTAATTTACCATTACTGTCGGTAATCAGTTTATGGTACGTTATCACTTGGTATTTTATCGAAATAAGATATTAGAAACCAGAGAAATGGTAACAGCAAAAAACCTTATACTAGGTTATATAGTTTATGGGACGGTAGATTATAATGTACCATGGTTTTTAAGCATGGCACTAAAAATGTTGCCCCGTTATTCTGCAGTATATTATTGATTAAAATATTATTATTATAAATCAGCATAATAACCTAACCTTACTATTTTGCGTGCTTCCCTGATTTTCAAGTTGTCTATGTTTGTCGTACATTCGTAGGCATTATTGGTTGGCTGAAACTTTGAATCGTTCTGCTCTTAAGCTAATCGGCTTTCCGGTGCTGTTTGTTAAGGTGTTCACAAAACTATAAGAAATAAGTGTTAATCTATAGATAAATATAATACTTTAAAGAAATTAATAATAAAAATTAGAAACTTATATTGTTCTGTACTATTCTTCGAATGTAAATTTTTTCCTATTAAATCAAATTTATTTTGAAATAAAGTTATTTTTTTCGATCGATAACCAATCAAGTTTGAATTCAGTGACTTTAGTTAATTGCAATGTCTCAAGAAAAAGCTGTGGAAAAAGTTTCATTACAGTTCATCATTCGGGCTCAAACAGTTGAAGGCTTAGAATTGGCCAAAATCATTAATCAGGCTTTGAATTCTGGTGATATATTTGTGTTTGCCGAACTCTTAGAATGCCCAAACGTTCTTGCACTTGAATCTACTCCGTATGCTCCATATTTGTATGCATTACGTTTGTTCTCACAAGGTACATATTTGGATTATTTAAGCGCAGAGAAATATTTACCGGAACTCACTATGTCTCAGAAAAAGAAACTTCAACACTTGACAATTGTTACATTAGCCAATAAGATGAAAAAAATTCCTTATGATGTTCTTTTTAAAGAGTTAAATGTAAATCATATCAGAGATCTGGAAGATTTAATAATAGAAGCAATTTATTGCAATTTGTTTACGGGTGTATTTGATCAAAAAACTGGCTTCCTGAATGTTGATTGGACGGTTGGAAGAGATGTTGGAAGCATTGATATTGACAATATGATTGACACATTAGAACAATGGGCTGATTCATGTAAGACTATTTTGCAAACAGTTGAAGTCTGTATTGTTAATGCTAATCAAACAAAACAGAATGAACGTAAACATCAAGCTGATGTAAAAAATGAAGTAGCCAATATTAAAAAGGCATTAAGAATCCAATTACAAGATGAAGAAATGTCTGTTCATACTAGTGGCTATTCAAAAATAACTGGTAAAAACATAAAATACAGTGGAGATAAACATTCAAATAAGTAAATAACTATACATTAATATTGTACATGATATAATTTTTAATAACAGTTATTACTTTTTTATTTAAAATAATTGTATTATTTGAAACGTTTACCTAATAAGCTATAAGTATATAATATATAAATAATAAAGCTAAGACTAGATTTAGTATTTATAATCTAACTTAAAATATTTACTTATTGAATATATAAATTATTTTTAGAAAACATAACTGTTACCTATGATTAATATTGTAAGAATCTTTAAAAAATAAATTTAATTTAGTTTACCTTCTATCTCTAGTTTTGTCATACATTTTTTTTTTTTTTTTTGTTTAAATTTAAAATATTAAGCATTAATTAATCAAACTAAAATAAAATATGCAAGCAGTCTTGTATTCAATGTTCGAGTTACATACTTAATCATAAGATATATACATGCCACTTGTATGCAATTTAACTGGCATTGTATTAGACATATTTTACTATTTTAGATTTAAACAATTACTATTTTAATGTAAAAAAAAAAAAAAATGTAGTTTTAAATAAGTGCACAATAATATATTCTTATGATATTTATTTATATTTTATTTATTTACGCATACCTCAATCAGTAACCATTAAAATCAACATCTCAAACAAAATAAAACATTTCTTTAATAACCAAGATGTGAAATGCATATTGCTCCAGCCAAAAGAACAAAACTATATTGACCCTAAAAAATGCAATTATTTAATTTATTTCACCTTAATATACTAATAAGTACAAACCCATAAAATGTCAATTGAATCAGTTTGGTACTATGCTTAATAGTAAGTGAGTGCATTTTATTTTAATTATGTATACATGTATTGAGAAACTTTTAGAATTCCAATTGCTATTTTATTATAATTAAAGAGCGGATTTTTAGGTTCTTAAAAGCTTAAAATATGATACAAATACATATGTTCTAAAAATACCCTAAAATAATCTCTAAATATTCCTTAAACTTATAAATATGCAGATAATATGCTCTAAAAATACTCTACATTTTCCTTAAACTTGTAAATATGTGATAATATGATTTTTTTTTTCTTAAATAGTTCAACAAAAACAATAAATTACTGTTATGGGCAATTCCTTTGGTAACGGGTAAATTATTTAAATATAAAAATTTAAAACAGTTCATACATAAGAATATAAATATAATAACATTATATATAAAAAACAAAATAGTTAAATAAAAACAATGAACAACTTGTATGCACCATTACTTGGTAAAAGATAAATTATTTAAATGTCAAAAATAGATAACAGTTCCATATATAAGAATATAAATATAACAATAAAAAAAATTTTTTCTTAGAAAAATCACAACTCGAAAAATTAATAAAATATGCTTTTTTATGAACAATAATTGAATATATTCAAAAATATGAAAAATAGACTAAATATGCAAAATTAATACTTTCCTACAAACTCTATGATGGATAAATCGTTCACATTATTTATCCTCGTAAATCTACATAAAGCCAATAAAAATATGTAAAAACCTAAAGATCCGCTCTCTAATTATATTATTATATTATTATATATTATATTATATTATTATATTATATTATATAAAAAAAATAAATTTATTAATTTTGTTAATATTGTTTATTTTGAACATCATTGTTTTTTAATTACTTTGGGCTTGCATAGACTTGAAATTTCGATTTATGAAGCAAAATATTTTTAAAAAAAAATTAATGTAACCCACTTACAGTGGCGTAGCCAGGGGGGTTTAAGGGGTTCTACCCCCCCCTTGACCTAAAAAAAGGGAAGACTATTATTGTCCTATCAATGTCTTTATGATCTATTTTTTTCTTTTCATCAACTCTTTTTTTTTTTTTTTTATTTAAGGAAATAATTTTCAATCTGTAATATTTATATACAATACGATAAGTAAATATGATAATATAAGGAACATAACGTGAAATGGCGTTCCACCATGGCCCCATACCATCTAGCTTAAGATAGAGAGTTTTACTTTGTTTTTTTCAAATTAGCGCAGGTGACTTTATGATCTATGATTTATATATGATGAGCATTATTTTAAATAATCAGTTTAAATTTTGTAATGGCTTTTTGGCGAGCAAGTGACTTTATATCGTGTAGTACTATTGTCGCGTACCAATCGATATCGGTGTTGATTGTAGAATGCAGTGATATCCACGGTTTAAGATAGAAAGGTTACACATCGGCGTATACTACGCAATGTTAGACCGTGGTGTACGAGAGTTCTTATCTAACATACGAAAAAGTGAACTACTACTAACGCTCACAGCGGTTGTTAATTGGAGCTACAATATTATAATATGCCCATATCCCACCAAAATATTAAATTTTTGAATATTCAATTATGAATATAATTGAGTTAATAACAAAATTATTATCACGATTCACTGTAGTCTGTGTTTGGTTATTGGTTTTGTGAATTTTCTAATACGTTTATTACCTTAGATCATTATGCCTAATTATTGTGCAATTCGTGAGTCACATAATGTTCCTAAAACTCTTTTTGGCATTCCTAAAGAAGACAAATTAAAAAAACTTTATTTATTTGAGTTACAAAATTAATTCCACAAGTTTAACGTTTATTTTTAGATACATCCACAAAAGCCTCACATACAATGAAAAATGTATAAAAATTTATTTAACTATGATTCCCAACAATTAATTAAAGTGTGTCCTAAAATTAATAAAAATTATTTAGAAATTAATAATTTGGCAAAAATGAAAGTTAAATATGCCAGTCAGGTAGTTGAATTTTGAAAATATATTTGTTCTTCTTTTAGTTAATTGATTGTTATAGATTTTCAGTTAATCGATGGCAGTTGGAATTGAGTTTCATAAGAAAAAAACATTAACAAGGGTTTGAAAATTATGAAGAAACGATAAAATTTACCCTTTTTACGAACAACTTATTTTATGCCCTTAATAGAAAATATCCGGCTAAAGGGATTAAGGAAAAAAGCAATGATTTAGAGGTCTTATTAAAGTTGTATGCTGTGTACTAATGGTTTCATAACATTTGTGGTTTATTTAACAAGAAATTATTTAATTATGATTAATAACTAATAATGTACTAATGTTATATATTAGTATAATAATAGTACAATAGTATTATAATAAGTAATAGGTACCTATGTTATAATATTTTAAATGTAATTTGCACATTATATAATATATTGATGTAGATATTGTATTATGTGGACAGTGTAGTGTGGACCAAATTAGTTATTCTGTTTAAGGTATTGGAAGGATACAAGGACAGTTCTATCCAACTTAACAAAGTGTTGCATGATTGTATGTACATGTATTCTACTTTTTTATACGGGAAGTATTTTAGATAGTTGTATTTTAAAATATTTGTTAATTGTAACTATACAATTTTTATGAACAAAATAATCAATAATTACAGTCTTAACAAAATAATATTTTCTTTTAAGGTATTAAAAGATGTACTAAAATTATTGTAAAATGGGAATGTGCCAAACATAGAATTGAAATATTTTTTAATATTTTTGTTTTATTTATTGCTATGTAGATGAGGCAGCATAGTTACACTAAAACAAATGAGTGAAAAAAATTAAATTGTACAAAAAAAATTATCAAAATTAGTTACTTCTTAAATTAAATGTTATTACTTATTTTAATTGATTAAGAAATTAATTGAAAATTTAAAAAAAAATAAATATTAAATTTATTTAGTCTTGAATTTATATTATATTAATAATATTATATTTTCCTTTTTGCTTGTTAGAGAATTTGAAACCATATAGTTACCAGTTAAATCCAGAAAAAGTATATTAGAGGTTATATATATTTAGAATAAAAAATATTAATTTTTACAATAGGCACTACGCACGAATTAAGTGGTTTTAAAAAAAAAAATAAATATCAAGATTTAGTTTTGTGAACTGTGACCATCCATTGATGAATCTTCATAGCATTTATTTTGTTCCTGTTTTTTTTTTTTTTTTTTGTAACTTTTGTGAACACGATTATTCAAAATAAGAATACAATTTTTATGATGTTTATGTAAGCAACTAGATAGCACTATAATGTAACATTTAACAGATTTCTGATAAGAACAATTGGTGATCACTAGGGCTTGGATTTTAAAGCAAATGCTTCTTTTTATATATTTAAGATAGAAATCTAATTTTTATACATAAATTCGTTTCACGTTAATCTGATTCGAAATAAACGAATTTATTTTTAGTATAAATGCTTTTTTTTGCTTTTTCATTGCTTTTTTCAGCTATTCTAGCTGTGGAATTTTTATTTGTTTGTTATGATATAGTAATGAAAAAAAATGTTTATATAATTTATAAGAAATGTGAAAACCCACAATAATAATTATAAAATTAATATAAATTTAGATATTATATTTTACCCATCGCCGGACCGTGACCGTACCATTAAAGTCCGTTCACACGATCCCGAATCGGCGGTTTTGCCGTATCGTTGATCTTACCGTATAAGCCAGTGTCAATATAATTTAAATGCATATATTCAGACGACACGGCATTGTACTATATTCGGTAAAATTACCGATTAGGTCGATTTTGTCATTCGGTTTTGTCTCTGCAAATCGTTTTCGGTCGTACGGTAAAAAAAACCGATTCGGTTTATCGTGGCAATGTATTTATAGACACTGCGTTCAGGTAATTCGATATTTTGACCGATAGTGTGTCATTTTTTGTCTGTGCTACTGTCGAATAATTTGGTATCGACATTCGAAAATAATTAAAGAATTTTGTTTTGTCCTGTCGTAATTGACACATTAGCGTATTAAAAGAGCCCAAAATATTTTTTCGTCTCACAATAGGATGTACCCAGAATCTTCGATTTGAAATCCGTTGCGGTTGACGATACTTACGATACCAGTATATTAATATAAATGTATTCAAGTTCATCTTCTCGCGTCTTAATGCGAATACGATATAAATGCAACTGAAATTCGAGTACGGTGTAGGGTTGAGTACGGTGTACGGTTAAATTACCATACCGTCTGAACACTAACCGAAAGATACCGAATCAAGAAAATAAAATCAAATAATATAATATATATATAATAATCAAATAAATCAAATAAAATCAAGAAAATAGCCGATACGGTAAAAATATCGAATCGTGTGAACGGGCTCTTAGTGTGGAACGACCATGTAATGTAATAAATGTAATGTATAGATTATCGATCTACAGACATAGCTTAGAAGTCTATAGCTTATCGGTTATTGAATATAGCCTGTAGAAACTACTCTCAGTACTCACTAATCGAAAAACATCGATATCGAAGTATGCACCGATTACTTCCGTAGATATAGAGCGGTCATTTACTATGTATAAAAACATCCTGTCAGACAATAGAGTCAGTTTCACTTCTGAAAATCTTGCCAAATATATGGTAGTAAATTCTTTTTTTTAGTTTAAATTAATTTTTAAATTTTTTTTATTCAGTTATATAAAATTATAACTAATTTATGTTAATTTTTTGTTATGCTTTTTTTTCCTTTTTTTTTAAAAATAAATAAGCTTCATTTTTACTTTTTTTAAACAATTTTGTGCTTTTTTTGTTATTTATTATGCTTTAAAATCCGAGCCCTAGTCATCACAAAATAATGACTCGTTGTGCAACCATTCTATCTAAAGCAGGCGTGCATCCAGGATTTTTGTTTGGGGGGGGGGGCTTAAACATTTCTATTACAAGTAAACAATTGCCATTAATTTTCTATTAATGTATAACTAACATAATAATAAGACTTGAAAAAAAATTTCACTTTTCATACCTATCATTGTAATATTATACTTGTGACGATATGATATAATGTATAATTTAATGTAAAACATATTTTTTGGGGGGGGGATACAGCCCCAAAGCCCCCCCTTGGGTGCACCACTGATCTAAAGCCATGGTGATAACTCATTAGTTATAATCATGGTTTAAGATATACTATATATATATATATATATATATATATATTTAAGTCAAGGTGGATTTGATTTGATTGAGCTACCTCGACTTAAGTATATCTTAAACCGTGGTTTTAATTTTACGATTCAATTAGGGATGGCAATTTTTTTGTGAACATCGATGTTTTTAAAAAAAACAAACATACATTTTATAGGAAAAAAATTATTTTTCTTTGCCATAGTCCACAAGCTAAATTAATTATAAAAAATTTAAATTTAAACATCAACTCAATTTATTTACTTATTTATTAAAAAAATTTAAAAAAACATTGTGTAAAAAATTAAATTTAAATTAAATGAATACACTTCAAGTCAAATATAATCACAATAAATTCCAATGTTATAACAACATTTTTTTATACGTTATAATTTGAAATTATAAAACCAATGTTTTCATTCATATCGAAGACAAAATTGATTGGCCGTTGTTTAAAAAAATCAATTTTGATGCCGATTTTCCACATAACCGGTTTCATTTATTTATTTTTGGTAAATATTTTAGTTTATTTCTATAATTAGGTATTACAAGGCTATTATGATATTTTTCTAGCGATAAGACTATCCAAGTGTTCCGAAAATCATCAACAAATCTAGAGGATTCTTCAGTGGATTGATTGGAGTTTAGAAACACCTTTTTGGGGCATTGCGTTGTAACGAGTTGGTTAATACGTTTGACCGCCATCAACCGCTATGATATTAACAAATTATCAATTATATTTAAGCAATAGTCGATTGTTATGAATTAACTAATAAAATACAACATATCATTGAATAAAATATTAATTGAAAATCGTAAATTAAATCTTCAAAATGAATTTTCAAAACATATCTCATTACATATTTTTTTTTAAATCATCTTCAAGAAATGAATACTTGTTTAGATAAGAAAAAAACGTTATTGTTAAATCAACTTAAAAATACTAAAGCCCGTATTACTACCTTTATGTTAGTTACGAGTTTGTAAAATGACTTAGACTTTAAAATTAATTTAAGACTAAATTTTAATCGAAATATTGATTTAGTTGAAGCCATGTCATTAGCAGATAATGTTTCTAATGTGTTAAATAATATCAGAAATAATGCTGAAGAAAAATTTGAAAAAATATTCATGGAAGTGAAAGAAAAATGTATAGGTATTACTTGATATTGAAATAACTTTACCTCGTGTTACAAACATACAGAAAAATCGTTTTAATGAAAAAACTACTTGCCCAAACGATTACTATAAAATATCATTGTTCATTCCATTTTTAGATAACTTTATTAGACAGCTTCATGATAGGTTCATTGTGCATAAATATCTGATCGTCAATTTTTGGTGTTTCTTGCCAAACAATAATTTGCCAGATAAAGAAGAAATATTAAAATTTGGCAAAAATGTATTGTGAAGATTTAAAATGTAGTCCTAATTCGGTAATTGGAGAAGTATTAACATGGACACAAATGTTTGTTGGAGTAGAAAAACTATAAAATGCATTGGAAGCTTTTATAACATGTAACCCACTCATTTTTCCATTGACATATACTTTTGCAAATACAAGCTACACTTTCCAAACTACAGCAAGCAGTGAAAGGTCATTTTCTACCTTAAAAAGACTTAGAACTTACCTCAGAAATACTACTACAAAAAATCGACTAAATAGTTTAGCATTACTAAATATTCATCGTGAAATAGTTTTAACTACAGATGAAGTTCTTGATGACTGCTAAAATCTCAAGAAAAATAAGATTGCTATAACTTATACATTATACCTAATTTAGAATGTAAATGCCAATATTATATAAATATTTTTAATTTATACTTATACTTATATTACAATTTAATAAAGATTTTTTTTTATACTCTTACCTGTGTATCTATATTTAGTAATAAATGTATAATCTGTACAAGAGTTATAAATAATAATAACGTTCACAAATAGGTCTAATCAAGAATGTATTATTCAATTTGCATACAACTCAGTGGTCCATTTACAGTTTTACCATACCGCGGCAATAAATTTTAGTGATGTGCAAAAAAATAAACCCCCTCCCCTCGGATGATTCCTAGCTACGTCACTGGCCACTGGCTTTGCTGTAATGTTTATTAACAAAGGCAAAAAATAAAAAATAAAAAAATAAAAAAATTAATAAAAAACCCACTGAATATCTAAAACTATCTAATATAAAAACTTTATTTAAAAATTATCATATTTAAATTGTTTATTACATTTATTTTGATAATTTACATATTTAAAGCAATATTAATAAGTAAAAATATTTAAAAAAATTTTAAACTCTAATACCACATTATAAAAAAAATTTAACATACAGTACAAAAAATTAAAAAAAAATTAAATGATTTAATCAAATCAATTAACTACATAGTAAAATTTAATAAGTTTTACAATGAAGATATTTTTTAAAAAATTGGAAGAAAGTTAACAATTGACCAAAAAATGTTGAAATATAGTTTTTGTACTATAATGTAATAAATAAGATTTAAATTTCAACTAAAAAAATATCTCATGGTTACAAATTTTAAAAATTAAGCTCTAATTTATTGATTTATGTATTGATCTCTATTAAACCAAAATATTTCTTATGCCTGGTAAATTTTAATATTTTTATTAAAATCATCACAATTTCTTTAAACATTGACCAACTTCTTCTTCATCTTTCCTTATCTGTAATAGTCAATTTAAAAATTTAGGGAATGGGTGCCATAAATTATGTATAAAAATTATGAACATTCAGCATTTATACATTATATTAGTCTTCATACTTTATACAACTATTCTTATTTTACATACCTTTTTAATATAGTTTTTCTTATAAAAATCGCCAAATAAAACCAACATTGTGAACATATAAAAAACAAGTAAATACTTCATCCATAATGGCCATTTACAACCACTGTGTATGGCATTAATTCCTAATGGCAGAGCAAATGTAAACTGAGCCTAAAATAAAAAATGTAATGAATAACTTTTAATGATTCACTAAAAGTATAAATCAATTAAACATATTAATTTAAAAATTTTACCTAAGTATTCATTTTAAATTAGGTACTTTGTATATCTGCATTACAAATTAATTAAATATATATATATATATATATATAAGTATGTATATTATGTAATTACTAACTTTTTTAGAACAAACATGGGAGTGTTACTAATCAATAAGATGTAAAATATGTGTTATGAATCTCTTAAAATTTTAAAAACATTTATTTTGGTATCTTGAGTATTAAAAATCGATAAGAATACAAGGTTTTAGGCTCTTCTCGCTTTGCTCAACTCAATTATTAAGAATGTGGTATTATTTAAAACAGTTTTAAGTTGATCTTAGTATACAATCGTGACCCGTAACAGTTCAATAATAATATTAGGTTTGAAATGCCAATATTTATTGAAATTTTTAATATCAAGTATATTATCTACTTTTAGAGTTATAACTTATTAGTGTGTATTAATATGCTTAGTAATAAAAGCTTTAAGATGATTGTAACAGTATTATTAGTATTATGAGTATTTACCAACTGAATGATTGTTACGAATTTTTTGTATTTCATGATTTTCGTACAGTGCATTGCAGCTAGCGTGTAATACAAGTACATTATAATGTGTACAAAACTATTAATTAAAATAGGTAGGAATGCTGAGCCACCTGGTACGTATTTGGTACCTATCCATGAGAATACAAACATTGTTGAATGATGGTAAACGTGAAGAAAAGATAATTGATTGTTTTTCTTTCGAAGCATAAAAAATATGGTGTCCAACAATTCGAAAAAATTCGTCAAATAAAACAACCATACGGCCACCGCTATCTGAAATAAATGTGAGAATTTAAATTTATAAAAACATTCACGGCGCCTACGATTGTTCAAAAGTAGTTTTTAATTTTTGTGATTTTTTATTTATTGGGTTGTGAAATGATCGACGTCAATTTTTACCCTGAGTTCAGCTTCTGGGTTGACGTAGGTTATTGGCTGACACATCCAACTGTAGTTCAGTTTGATAGCCATCAGTAATAACTGTAAACAGAGATAAAATATATTTTCATTGTGCGTATTTAATTATGCTTGGAATACAACTTTTTTTTACCTCTGTAAAGATGAATACATTTACCAATATCATAATAACGTTGTAAATTATCAATATGTATTTTAAATTGTATGCTGAACGTTTCTGCATGTACCGCGGAGTCAGCCATACTATTAATAAATAACAAATGGTTATGGTTAATGTAGTAAGCCCCGAGTTGACCATCCACCAACCTTTAGTTCTACTATCTATAACAATTCAGTGCACACATAATATAGTTACTAATCTGCATTCATGTACCACTGTAAATTAAAATAGTGCGATACAACACTTAATTATAGTACTCCATATTCAAATACTATCAGAACAAAAATTACACGACTTTCATTATTCTAACTCACCACTTAAGGATTCTGACCATTGGTTAAACTGTTCCACTTGTTCAAATATTGCAGATATGTTATAATCCAAACGGAATATTGTATATCCCCTAAAATGACATTGTTTCAACAATAAACAAATTATTAAAATATATTTAAAGGAGACACCGTATAATTGTATGTACGCGTATAAATATAACATAATTATATGAATAACTTAATAACATCATAGTATTTACTATTGATCATTGAACACAATAAGAGTACAGGTATTAAAATATGTGAACTTTAGCCACAACTAGCTTCCCTAAACGGCGTTACATTTATGTTTTTTATATCCACGCATGCAATTAGACTATTATATATTTTTTCTTTAAAAAATTATTATTAAGGAACGGATTTAAATGCAAATGCATATGTGTATTGGATTAAGTTTTTTGAAATCTGATGAGAATTGTCCCCGATTTAGACCATTATTAAAGAAATAACATTAATTTTATTTTGCATATTTCATGCATATTTGTAGTTTTATAGTGTACATTTTTATTTATAGCATATATATTTGTTTCACTTTATATTTTTACGTTCACAGCCACAAAATATAGATAAAATAAAGACCGGTCGTTATAGCCAAAAATAAAATGACATATGGTAGACTACATATGAGTATACACAAATTATATTAATATAGATAAATTCATATGATTGATTGAACACTTGAAGTTAATGGAATTGCGGAAACCAATCAGTCAGTGCGTATATTTTTAAGTATAAAACTGTTGCAGTTTTTGTGATTTTTTTTTTTTTTACTATCCGTTCGTAACTTGAAAATGTTTAAAATAAAAACACTAATGATTCGTTTACAAACATACGTAAACGAACATAATGATATTTTTAAAAACTATGGTTTAGTTTTGTATTACAATATTTCTGAAATTTTTACATGATTTAAGAAAAATATTTTTGATTTAATTATAAGTGCATATTTTGCAGCATATTACACCATTTTTTGGAAGCATATTTTGTGGATCTAATGTGCATATAAATCCGTTTCCTAATCATTACATATATGTAAACAATATTATTGTTGTATACTATAAAATGCAATTAAATCCATATATTGAATGTTCTCAAACGAACTAAATACTATTATTTGATTGTTGTTATAATGTTTTATATTTTTTTCTTGACCAAACTCTGGTGATAAACATGCATCAAAAGTCTCATAAAGTATTTCATATGATCAGCATTTAAGCCCCGAAAATGCTAATTATAAACCGGTATAAAAACATAGGTAATTTAATTTAACTGCTAAGAAAAAATATAAATCGTTATTACTCTACGTATTAAGAAATGCAAAACCACGAGTAATTCAATTTGAAGGTGTTAGTCAAAAGATTTTAGTGTTTAGTACGTCATGTCAAAATATTTTAAAATTTAAAATAGTCGAGTTTTTTTTTGGTTACTGTAAGAAGGATCCCAATATTATCGTTATCGATATTACCATATCAACAAACATAAGTGCAAATATTTTTAATAATTATAGATCCTTAATTAAATATAATAAACAGTAATGCAGGGCCGTATTTACAAATTTTACATCCCGGGTCAACCATATTTGAACGCACCTTCCTCCAAAAAAGAAATACAATTTTTTATTTTTTTAATAGATTTTCAGTTATAATTTTTTATTTAACTACTTATTTATTTTAATTCATTACGCACATAATTTTACTGAGAATTTTTATTTATTATTTATTTTATAATATTTACAATATTTATTAACACAATATAACACTGGTCTATAGCGTTGCCTGGCCGCCACCCCCCTAAATGGATCACCTGGGTCAGATTTTCCCGTTGCCCCTTTTTAGGTAAATACGGCCCTGAAGTAGTACCTACCGCAGATTAAATAAAACGTTGTGAACTTGTGTTTTTTAATATATCAAAACATAATAATAAAGATGATATTATATAGGTAGTTCAGAATTTATTAAAGTTCGAACAACATCAATTATTATAAAAATTGAATAAATTATGGTTGATTGTGACTATAAATTATAACTACGAATTTTTTTCCAGCCTATATATTATAAAATATTGCAAAAACATATCGGGTGTTTAAAGATTTGTTGTGCTCTTGATAAATATGCTTTTAAAATAGTTTATTTAAATCGATAATAAATGTTACTTTGAATACGAAATACGTAATTACATACTCGTTTGGCGGTGCGGTATACATCATACATACGTATATATATGTGTGTATTATGTTGGTGCGCAAGACGAATAGGTTGTTTTGCAGTTTAGTTACACTTTGATTTTAATTAATAAATAATATAAAAAACAAAACAAAAATGAATTACGAACGAATTAGTATTTACATTATACTATCTCTATTTTGTATTAAATAATTATACCAAGACGAAAAGTAAAACGGTGTAAAAAAAAATTAAGCGAAAAACGTAAAAAAAAAAAAAAATTTAAAAACAAAATCGGTATGCAGTGGCAACTAGTGGAGTGTGTTCCATACTATGTGTTTTATACATTGTAGACACCCCGATTGCGGCGTACCCGTACAGACGAATGAGAGGAGATCAATGTTCGACGAAATATTGCGCATGCCCCGTAATTGCTGTAGAGTTTGTGCGCAAAACGTTGTGCATGCGTCGCGTTATCAACGGCAACGGTTATGGATAAGGTTACAACATTTCAAATCCGATGTACGTTAAAATAATAAAATTAAATGCGTTTATGAACCGTGTACGCAATACATAAGAAGCATTCAAGTCAGTCAGCGTTGGAGCTATCATGAACAAAGTGTAATTTAAAAGTTATACAGTTTGTACTGCGAAATTTGCAAGACTTAAGTGCCCCTTGGACAATTCTGAAGCTACTTAATAAATCAATATTGATAAATATTATGTATAAATCAATTTGTTATTATTAAAGCACGTAAAATATTATGAATTTGATTATATACGTGTTAGGAAGATAAAATAGGTGATGTAAAAAAACGAGACGAGTGGAGGTTTAGGACAAGGGTGGCGGACCCTAAATATTTGGGAGAATGGTAAAGGAGAAGAAGTAGAAGAAAATACATGTTAGTAAGTTATAATAAATATAATAATTTAAAATAAATTAATTAATAACAATAATAATATAATGTGGTAACTATAGTTTTCATAATGACAAGCTGGATTTTCTTTTATTAACATATGTTTATCAATTATCTGTTTATTATTAAATATTTATAGTTTCATAGAAAATATTCACATCCGACAGAACTATATTACATGTGTATTTTTAATTTTCGTGTAAAGATAATATTAGTCAGAGGACGTAGTTTATTTACTGCCACGGGGGCCCTTTCCTATATAGCTACGTTACTGATTCAACTAGAACATCAGCACATATTTAGAATTGTGTACCCCCATCTCCTCATGTCGATGTACTTCAGACAATGACTATACCACATATATCCCCATAAATTCTTTTATTTTTATTAATAAAATTATTTTCTTCAATTATAAAATAAAGATAAAATAAGAATAAAAATCAGCCACGTATGATACTGTCAATAATTAATGGACTTTTGCCTTATTCTCTTTAATTTTATAAATACGATGTTGACACCAGATTTGAGATTTAGCCCCTTCCCCTCATATAAGTACAGTATTAGGCAATTCAAATTCAGTAAGTACAATCAGATTTTTCGAATCCCTTATCTCCCTGGTCTGCTGACATAATACTTAAATGTTCCCATACATCAAGGTAGTGTAGGAACGTTATCTTAAGAATTATAATAGCTCATGTGTAATGCATTTTTTTTTTTTTATAATATGAAAGTTATAAAATATGTTAAAAAAAAAAAAAAAGAAAAAACATTATTTTTTCATTTTCATTTTTTACCATTATTTAAAACACGATTATTCAAATAATTTAATTTAAAACAATACACAAGTATTATAATTACTATTTTTTTTCATATGGTGAAACATTATTATGTTACATATTAAATTACATATGTAGAAATAAGTAATATTTTTTACAAAAACATTGTTTGCATATTATATTATATTGAAATCATTTTTTGCTTATAATATTAATTGAACATTAAAAGGTTTTGAATCATTTTACCGATTTGCATACGTACATGGTAATCAATTGGGTCCCTATCAAAATATGTCTATTGTCATCTATTGTCAGAAAACATTGTCTGTCTAGAATCTAGAAATAAGCTAACATACATTATTTCAGTAAAATGACCAAAGGATTTATACATTTATTATTTTAAAATACTCGTTATCTACTTGCTAAATTAGAAAATTGGTTTAATAACACGATGCAGATCAAATAAAAAATATAATAAAATATTTTTATATGAACATTAAAAGTAAATACTTAAGTCCTTATAGTGGCTGTTACATAATTTACATTTAATGTAAACACTTTTCCGCGTTATTTATATTCCTAATACCTTGTTAGTATTTAATTTTTTTAACAAAAAATAGATCATTTGAATAATCGTGAGCAGGAATATAACAATTATTAATACCAATGAAGAAGACTATGAAGAGTTTTACGAAAACAAGTCACAAAATTACATAGTTTATATAATATACTATTAGCATACATTTTATTTTAGATTAAGATATAAAATACATAAACATGATGAATAAGAACAAATTATTTTCAGTTCTTACGCATTTTTGTATATGCTTCTCGAGAAAAGTTAATCAAATTTCATAAATACGTAATATAACTACAACAATTATTTTTAGGATACTAATGATTTTTTTTCGACGTGCATACGCTATTTTCTGTATACTCGTACTTTCTGCTGACATTGGAATTATTGTTTGTGCCCTAAAACAAACAGGCATGTTAAATTTAAAAACAAACATTACATATTATAGTAGTAAATAAGATCATATTAGATTACATTATAATATTACAATAATAATTTGTAACACAGCTAAATGTTTAGCAGAAGTACATTTATTTACAGTTGAAAAAAAATGAAGACGTTTTTATTAATATAATTAAAATTATAAATTATAAAATCATTAATACTTGTAAATTTATACATAAATAAATAAATAGTTTTTATATATACTCTTAGTAAAAAATGATTAAATAAATAAAAGTTTATTTTGGAGTGTTATTATATTTGTGTAGTACGACCAGTCTCATATTAAAAACTTATCAATAGGACATTTACAAAGTCAATAAAATCGCGACTATATATGAAAAAAAAAATAGTGGGAATTTTATTTTTTCATATTCATTTACGACCTTATTGACTTTATATGTACACTGACAATTTATTTTTAATTCATTAAAAAAAAAAGTTCAAAAGTTATAAATCTACGATGGTACAGAGAAAGAAAACGTTAATTTATATAATGTGATTGTAAATAACTCTTCATTACAATTAATATTAATAATATAATTATTAATTCATACCTTACACATATTTTTTATAATATTATAAAATCACTTATTTTTTAGAAAAATTTAACCCCTAGCGCCATCAACCACACACATAATATGAAAATACACCACTATCTACATACTCGTATATATATACATATATATGTATTAGAGAGGTCCTTAATTTTTATCAATGAATATTTCATGCTTGGTTATATTTAACCGCAATTTTATTTGATATCATATAAAAGTAATTTAGGTAGAATTTGATGATGATGACTTACCCTCTTTCCGTGCCTCAAAAAGATTGAAAAGTCCATTTTTTTATGAAAAAACAAAATTAATTTTTTACTTATTTGGTGAACATTTTGCCTTTAAATTGTTTTAATTAATTTAACAAACTGTTGAAGGTAGAATTATGAGTTTTTTTATAAATTATTTTAAATTTAATTTTATAGAATTATCTCATTAATAAATATATCTTTTCATTGATAGTTCTATTGTTACAATCGAATTCATTAATTTGTTAGCATATATTTTTTAAAAAATATTATTTTTCAATAATACGTGTATTTTAATGGAACATGTAAAACTTTTTCCACAGAATTATAAAAGAAATAACTCATACAGTTATGAAACAATATAAATATGTCAGTGAAATTAATAGTAATATTTTTTTTTTTAATTTCAGTGTTACACTCGGAGTATGCATTACCGTATTCTTGTAAAACCTATTAATTTCCACAATATTTTCTTCGATCAAATACCACACATGATTGATATATTTCTTCATGGCAACATCTTCTAATCCATTATTTTAATCCATAATCTTCCAAATTTTTTTTTTTAAAGTAATAAATATTTTATAGGTGGTGTTAGTAAATTTGAAACTGTGAACAACGCTTATAGATAGTATTAAATAACATACTTCTTCAAGTTAATTTAATTCTCTTGTAGTAAATTTAAATTAATCACTGTATAATAACACTGTAAGGCGATAAATAGCTTTTCTATCCATCGTGCCAAATGATAAACAACTGATTATCGAAATTTAAATATACGGTGGAAAGGGAGTTTAAACTTTCTAGAGATATTAAAACCAATTCGATAAATTCTCTATAGCTGTTTCTGGAAATATTATAGTTTAATCGTTGTATACAAAATAAAGAAATTTAATATACGTCTTTAAATTTTCATATGAGATATAAAAATTAGAATACATTCTAAATTTGCTAAAGCTTATATTTTTTTAGTTATTTTTGAATCAATTGAATAAAGGTACATTAGGAACATTCATAACAGTTACTTTCAAAAAAACTGCTTGGAAAACTAATTCAAATATATAAAATGAAAACACGTAAAAAATAAAATATCGCAATTTGATAATTCTAAAAAAACACTTGTCCCATTCGAACGACCATTGTTGGACGCTGAGAAATCACATACAAACGCTTGAACTTTATTTATTAAATCGCAATCTTATAATAAATCGAATACTGTCGAAGATGTTTGTTTTCTTGTATTTATAGTGCTTATTATTAGAAAAGAGTCCTACGAGTTTTTCTAAATTTGAAGCTGAAACAATTACAGGAAGTCTATGCATTTTTCTTTAGTTACCATGAAAACCAATAATTTAGAACTCCAGTGTACAACTACATAATTTAAATGCTGTTATATCAGTTATTAATAATAACTGATATAACAGCATTTAAAGTTTTTGCGGTATCGGTTCAAATATCGGTTTTGAAAATAAACCGATACTGATATTTCCGATACCACCAATATCGACCGATACCATGTATCGGTTCTATGATCGGGACACCCCTAATAAATACTGACCATTATTATTATTTTAAGATAAAATTTATCTCTTCGTCTTTATAAGTTTATAACAAATTGTTGACCTTGATTCATAAAAAAAATTCACCAAAGCGCTTGATTTTCGATAAAACATCAAAATATGCACTAAAAGCTTAAAATATGCTCTTATAATCAAAAATATGACCCTTAAACCAAAAAATATACAAATATGCAAAAACATGCACAAAAAACTTTGAGTATTTCATCATAAACGTTATGAAATGTATTTTGTACTTATCGAGCATACGATAAAGTTAACCAGAAAAAATATGCAAATGCATGAAAGTCCTTGCTCTAGTTATTATACAGTGATTATAATACAGTATTATAATGTTCAACTATTAATAAGATTAATATAATCTCTACTCGAGCTTTATCTACACTTTTTTTCGACGATGTCACTAATTATTTAATACAGGTTCTAAAACAATTCTATATATAATATTAAATATAAATCCTATAAATATAATACAAAAAAGATTCCATTTGATAACTTTGTAACTTTTACTCTGTAAAATTAAACACAAAAAAAACGTTTTATTACTACAAAAAACATTTTTGAAGAAATAAATGCAAAATATTATACGAGTTATGAAATGAAGAGGAATATTGTAATATAAATAGTTAAAGATAATATTTTTTTATTTTATAAAGTTAATGTACATTTTCATCATACGTATTAAATTTCTTGATTAAAACTAAAAAAATCAGAATTATACGATTATCAGTAATTTTTTAATGCTCTTGAAACACGGAAAAATATTACAACACTAAATTCTGCCTAAATTACTTTTATATAGTATCGAACAAAATAAAGGGAGGAAGGTTATGATTCAAGAAAATAAAAATAAATATTAATGTCCTCTCCTGTAAGTCAAGATCACTCTAATATACCTAATATATATATATATATATATAAACCCATAACAAATTAATTAAACAAAAATAAATATTATATTGATGTTACCTTTTGAACATAAGTTTTCACATAAAAGTTCCCAAATAATCCGATAAATGAAATCATGTAAATCACCAATAAATATTGCATCCAAATGGAATATTTACATCCAGATTTAATTGCATGGACACACCAAAATAGACAAAAGGCAAATTGAATCTATATTAAGTGTAATTAAATAGCTATTAAATTATCTAAAATTGAATAATTTAAATACAAATGAAAATTAATCAACATTTTTACAAACCAATTGTATTATGGTCAAGTACTTTTTCCACCATAAATACTTTTCAATCTTTAGACCCAAAGCGCTTAAGGCATAATACGAATACATAAGCACGTGTATAAAACTGTTAATCATTGCCAGTAAAAACGTCGAACCACTAGGAACCCATTTCACTATCATCCACATCAAACAGAAAATAGTAGAATGATGATAAACGTGTAGGAAAGTAAGTTGTTTATCTTTTTTTCTGAGAATGAAGAATATCGTATCCCAAAACTCTAAGAGTTTCGAAAAATAGAACCACCAAACTGCTCTCAATAACTAAAGTATAAAACATAAAAAAATATTATAAAACATTAAATTATTAAATTTTCTAGATGAATATTTGAAAAATGCAAAAATAACAATTTTTTTGTATTTATATATTATTCATACATATGTACATTCTTGTTTATACTGTTTCTATAGTATTCAAAATACAAAAAAAAAAAATTGAAAAATAATTACGCGTAAATACTATACAAAAAGCTATAAATGTGTTTATTTTTAGAACTAAATTACCCTTAATTCGTCGTTATTATTCATAAATGTAAGTGGTTGACAAACATAACTATAACGCAAAAGATTAGATACCACTAGTAGCTGAAAATGAAATGTCATAATTTTAATTTGGTATAGTAATTTCAAAAGATAAAATTATTCGGCATACTTCAATAGCTATATATAAATTCAACAGAGTCATAAAAACATTGTACTGTATCAATATAAATGTTAGCTCAAACGGTTTTCGATTTTTCATGTATCTCGGGCCCAGACCAACGATTATAAAATAAATTACTGTGTAAATAATTGTTGGTGCAGGTGAATCAATCATCAACCAACCTTTTGTTCGATCATCTGCAACAAAAAATAAAAGGTTTCGTTTATACTTTGTTCTAACCCCCCCCCTCCCCCCCGAAATTTTCTCCGATATCTAGGTTAAAATTTACAAATTTTACAAATTTGAAATATGAAGAGCTAGTATTAAATACCTAGTATCATTGATTATAGAATAGTCTGTTCAATTATCAATGCTATTATTTAAGTCAAAATATATTAAGGATTTGCATAATTTTATTAATCGTAAAATGTGTTATATTTTTACTTTGCCCCCCCCTGAAAAAAAATCCTGTGTGCGCTACTGCTTTTATAAGTATTATAACATACATAGATAGATATTATTTTTAATTGGATTAAACTCGACAAGTTCAAATTAAATGTAAATTAATATACATATATAAATTTTATACATGTATTTTGCGAGAGTGCATACATAATATGCACTTCTGCAACCATACCAAAGATTATTATTCAACATATATTTTCATCACTTTTTATTTTGTTGATTAAAATATAAAAAGAAATTTAATATTAAATGGATTTTAAGTCAATAAATATCATATTTTTTTTATAGAGTGGGCCAGTATGCTTTCTTGATGGAAATCTTTCAGTTAATATTTTTTTTAAAGTTTCAAGTTTTAGGGCAATTTAAAAATGAAGGGACATTGGTATGTTTAAATTTACCCCTTAACTAGCTAAGAAAAATAACTATTTAATTTGTAATTTCAATAAAATTAAAAAACAACTATTTCTGAAGACTAGAATGCCACAAATAAGTTTTATACGTGTTACAAAATAAAATCGCATATCTCAAATCATTTTGATTGAAAGATATTTGTTTGATTGAGGTCCCGAATCAAAAATTGGTCGGGGTGACCACGCTTCAACTAGTGCCGGATATAAAATATCAAAGAAAAAAGTGGACTTTATTAAATTATAAAACTTTATTATATTCAAAACAAGGCAACAACCAACGTATACAAAAACCGAACATGACACGACACTTATAATGTAATCGCGCAACCAATTAAAATAAACTATATGTACCTGGTGATGACGGCGTGAATTTATAGCCGGTCGTCATCGGGTTAGAAGACAGGTAGTACGATAGGTCAGTTCTAGAATATTAAACACAATATCTCTGATAAGAAGACATAATATTCTAGAAAATTCGAGACTATTTTTGTCAATTATCAAACTGCACCCAACAATATTAGTTATTTAATAATCATTCTATAAATATTAATCGTATTGACTAGTATTGACTAGAGTTCTTTAACGATATCGATATCACGAACTTTTTTAATTAAATTTCAATTTCGACAATCTAAATATATCGAACTATATATCGATTATCGATAATCAATTTTCCCTTTTGTATATTTATTATTTCAATTTCATGTATATGTATTATTTAATATACAGCTGATGTAATAATTTATAAGATCACATTGTTAAGCCATGGGTTTATATTTATTTTGGGATTAGGTTAAAAATAGCAAATGATACGGAAAATCAATTAATTTACTAATGACACAAATCACAAAGAAGTAGTTTCTAAACTTCTTTTCAAAAGAGAACATACCGCTCGCGCGACTGATTTTGGTTCGGTGGCGCTGATCCCCCACCAGTTGTCCAATGCTCCTACCTAAGCAACGCCGGTCAGATATCTATTAATTGTAAATAAGTTATTGGAATTAGGTGTATACTCGTCGGCAAACTTTGATCGGCGACCGTTGTGCGCGATTGATGTCTCGTTTCAATGAAAGTGGGAGAAATTGGATTCGGGACGGTTGACAGCGATCAGTCTACATGCGCGAAAGCGGTATGTTCCCTTTTAAAAAGAGATATAGTTCTGGTGCAGTATTCAATGGTAAAGCATTTAGTTCGTTAAAATTGTGTTTTTTTTTTTAATATTAAATAATATTTAATATTAAAAAAAAAAAATATATATTTAATAAATATTAATATATTAAATATTAATTTTGTTTAATTCGTAAAAAATATTCTTATTTGTTTTGTTTTTTAATATTTTAACTAATTATGGCTGATTATAAACTTGTGCCATTAGCTGGTGCTCGGAGTGATGTATGGAAGAGCTTTAGGTTTACAATATATTCCAATGGTGTAATAATAAATAAAAAACAAGTAATTTGTCGCAATTGTTCACTCTCAATATCTTATAGCGGAAACACAACTAATTTAAATTCACATCTTGAACAATGCACAAAAGGCCATTCTTTTAAAACTAAAAACTAGTTTTTATTTTAGGAATTTTAAGTTTTTCTTGTTGTTCTTCTAAAATGTGTTGAACAACTACTTTACGTAGTTTTATTAGTAGTTCTGCAATCGAGATGTGTTTAAGTCCAGCATTAATAGCCAGTTGCATGCTACGAACAGAACACCAAACTAAATTAACTTGCCCTCCCAATTCTAAGACCGCCTTGGTAATATTTGGTGCTTAATCACACACTATTGCACAGACTTTATCATCAATTTTCCAAATATCATTAATAATCATGTTTAGATTATTAATTATGTTCAAAGATATATGAAACTCTTCAATGTTTACTGTTTTTAATACTCTAGATTTCAATGTCCAGTTTTCTATGAAATGACATGTCACACCTAAGTAGTTGTTAACGTTACGTGATATCCAAAAATCAATTGTAAAACAAATATAAGGAATATTTTGAAGATGAATTTTAAAATTATTTCTTTCTTGCAATGTTATATGATCAGAAAGTCTTGTTATGGTCGCAATTCTAGGAACAACATATTCTGAAACAGCCAAATGCATAAAGTCTCTAAAACCTTTTCCTTCGATAAGATTAAATGGCCGTACATCTCTAACAACAAAGTTTAGTAGACTTCTAGTTAGATCTTTGTGGCGTTTACTGTTGAATGATAATTTTGTTTAGAATTTATACCAACTAGATCTCCATACCAACTTCTTTGTTTGAACTATCAGTAAACCAGCAAATTAAATTGTCAGAGACATAGAACGTGTTCTATGACAAAGACCATAGATAAAGAATTATGTCAAATACTTATATATACTATATACTTAAACTTTAGATAACAATAATTTCACTATAGAACAGTCAGTATATCGATAGTACATTTTTTTATTCGATACGCGATTCAATATCGTAAAAAACCAAATGATATCGATATTCAAAACAATATCGTTGAAGAACCCTAGTATTGATTTTTATTTAGATATTGGAAATTCGTTATTTTATTCTTCAAAAACCTTGAGGATTTTATACAATGGGCATTTTTTATATAATTAGGTTTATTTCATAAAATCAATGCATTACACGTAATACGTAGGTACGAGATATAATGGCTCTTGCAATAGATTTGTAATCATTTTATAACTTTTATCTCTTATTTTTAAAACTGATGAGTTTATTAACAAATTTGTACAGCTTCAGCGTCTATAATCACTATCACAGTAAAAATTAATACCGATATAAATAATACAATTTAAAGTTTATGTTGCTGAAAAATGTATCTAATTTGTTACAATACCCAAAAAAGGAAATCGTAAATATTTTTCTTCTTTTTAAATTTTTACTAGCTATAATTATGAAAATAATTGTTGTATTTTTATTTGCAATACTTTACTAATTTCATAAAAGTTTGTTTTATAAAACAGCTATTTTGAAGTTTAATAAAAATGAAAAGTTCAAGTTATTTTTCGGAATCCAGTAGAAGAAAGAAAATATGTATTATATATTACATTTTTCAAATGAACCGTTATTATAAAATTACCCTTTAACCAAAAAAAGGAGGTGTTTCCATCGGGAAAATATACTGGGCCACTTATATGTGTGATGGTTAAATAATAAATTACTAATTAAGTTCATATTAGTGATTATGTATACGTATGTACAGTATATCCTGTCTTATCTAAACAAATTATTAAGGTCAGCGAGTAAAATTTATTAAGTGATAACTTATTTTATCTTGAATCTATATTAATAGTACTTATTACTGGCACCGTAGTAATCAAAGAAAAAAAAAGCACGGTAGTTGTTGTATTGTTTCGTCTCATCTTACATGTTTTAAAATGCCTGCAAAGATTTGTTAAAGTTTAAATGAAAAAATAAAAGTTAAAGAAGAAAGTGAAAAAGGAAATAATGTTAAAACATTAATAAATACTAATAAATGTGGTAAAACGCAAATTTATAACATAATTAAAAACAAAATTGAAATTAAAGAATAATGGTTAAAAGGTAAGTTCATATGAAATAATTAAATTATTTACATAAAAAATCCATAAAATTAATATTAATGAAATTTACATTTTAGGTACAATGAAGTACGCCATGATTATCACGAAAATGTCCATTTTGAAAAATTATAAAATAATAATAAGTAATAATATAATAAGTAAATAAGTAAATAAGTAACCAATAATAACTATTGGCGGTACAAATTGGTGAACAAATATAAAAAAG
The DNA here is from genome assembly GCF_003268045.1 of Sipha flava. Classification (NCBI taxonomy): domain Eukaryota; kingdom Metazoa; phylum Arthropoda; class Insecta; order Hemiptera; family Aphididae; genus Sipha; species Sipha flava. The sequence continues at coordinate 1,148,171 of NW_020273018.1, forward strand.
AGGTAGTCGTCTAAAGATCACATCAATCGGACCATCATCGGACCATCATCCATGATTCATACGTAGTGCTCACTTATTCATATTTCTATATTTTAAAAATTAATAATAAATTAATGTAAATTCAAAAAGGAAGGGGTAATGTAACGATTGTTATATAGTTATTAGTCTATATATTATATATATATATATATATATATATATATATATATATATATATATAATATGTATATTGCTGAGTAGACATTATGACAAAGTGAATTTTTAAGAGCTATCGCTTCTAATTTAAAATTTTAGATTTATTTAAATTTTATTGTTATATTTTAGATTATTTATTTATATCATATTATCATATTATTTTAGATTTTTCAAGTATTAACAAAGCTGATGTATTATTAATTGTTACTATATTATATTATGTCATTTTTTAAAATAAATGAAATCGTTATCTAAAGAATAATTTTTTATTATACATTTTATATAAAAAAAAAAATTACAGATGACGTTTATGAGAAATTACTTATATAACATACAATTTTATAACAACTAATTTTATGACACTCGACATTATGACACTTGATTTTCGAACACTCAACCTACTTTCCAAACGTGGTTGTGAGTTTTCTATAGTGCTCTTGATACGCGGATACGCGGGTACCCGGGTTTTACGGGTATTATCCGATTTACAACATTTCAGGTACCCGTTATGAATCAGGTATCCGTTATGGTTTGTATACTCATTACTAGAGCTGGAATTTGTATGTAAATACATATTTTTTCTAAAACATGATAAATTTCTTTATCTTTTTTTTTCGTTGCACAGATAAATAACTGCTATAAATATATATTATTTTATACAACTTTACAATAATTTACTGTTTACTTTTACATTACAGTAAATTAGTAGCTATATGAAAATAAAAACAGCATAGTTAACAAAACTTTTCAAACATCTATCAATATAATGATTCAATTTTTATAAATATGTTCAGTAAAGTATTAAATATACAAATATAATATTATAAGTATTAATTTAATTAGATTTACATTATTATTTCATTAAACCTATTGATAGGTAACTTATAGTCTATAGGATAAGTAAATAAATTAATGTTTTACTATCTTTAATATTATTAATTTATTGGGTAAATTGAATTATTTCATGTTCTTTATTTATCATCATGTCATCATTATTTATTACTAATCCTTACATGTTTTGTTCCGAATAAGTATTTTATTGATAGTCTATCACATGGGCGTATTTTAGGAAGGGGCGAAGGGGCGAACCACCCCCCTTGAATCCGTATTTAAGGAATTGATTATATGTGAGATACACAATTCAAATTTTTTTTAACGTGGATCATTTTATAACGAAATCAAATTATGCGTGTCTGTGAATATTGAATTGGGCTTTTTGTCGGATCCATAATTAGTAAAAAATTAAATAAAATACAAGCGTAACTTTCAAAACACAGACAGGTGTTAAAAATAACTACACAAAAGGGCAATCGCCGAATTCCGTCCCGAGTTGCTGTAAATGACCGAATTTCGTCCCGGAGGCGGAGCAACTATGTCTGAATTCCGTCCCGGGGGTAGATAAACTATGTTCGAATTCCGTCCCGACTAGTCTTGGACGGTATTAATATAAGTTCAATTTTATAGAACTTCAAGAGGCTTCACCTGACATCACGCGTATCGTTTCTTTGTATTATCGCAATTATTCGCAATAAAAACGGAAACGATTTATATACTATGTATTGTGTATACCAAAGTCAGGTGTCGTCTAAGTTTTTACCAGCCTATTTCAAATCTAAAAAATAATAATTAAAAAAAAAAAATAATTTAAATACTAATTACAAATAACATATATTATACTTATACTCTTAAATTTATTAAAATACTTATATGACTGTCATATTTATACATAAATGGCATATACTATAAGTGGAGTTTTTTTTTTTTGCTCCGTATGTCAATAATAAATAAATAAGGCTGTTTTGCCGGATTTTACATTTTTAAACATGCCAGCAAAGCTGCCAGTCCTAAGCCTGGAGAAAATGTGAAGGAAAATATTACTGCCAAATATATCATAGTTACAGGTAGTAGGACGGAATTCAGACATAGTTGCTCCGCCTCCGAGACGGAATTCGGTCTTCAATTATGGAACCATAGGGGGCCCGGGACGGAATTCGGTACCAGCCCACAAAAGTCGATTCTAAGTGGATCCGGGGTTAGATTAAAAAATAAAACCACAAATATTAAGGATTCACCAGATTTAAATATTACCAATAATTTTACTTGTAAATTTTGAGCCTGTAATTAACTTTTACATTCTAATGTTAATTTTTTACAAATTATCAAACAACCTGATTATAGCTTACTATGAAACCTGCATTCGGTAGCAACTATAAGTATGACTATACTCTTGAACTTTAACTTTTATACCTAACATTAATTTGCACATAAAATGTATGACATATTATTAAGACATTTACTTACCTGAAATCGATAAAGACCATTGGTAAAATTCGTTTATTTTTTCAATAATTGGCAAAGTATAATTCATAATTGCAGATTTGTTGGCAAGATATAAATTAATTTAAATAGTATGTGTAACATAAACATACAATTTCTTAAATGTAAGTTGAGACTGAGAGTTGAATGTTGATTAGCATACACCGTATCTTAATATAATATTCTTAACTAAAAATCAGACATCAGCTAACTGAAATCCACTAAAAATATTTTAAGTCCATCCAAAATACTGAACTAAAGATGACTGTCGAATTGCAACTATTAAAATGGCCAATCGATTGTAGACATGTACAATATACCATCCTTGTGTTGTACATATATGCTCATTTCCCACTCGTTTGGTTTGTACGCACATAGAAAATATATTACTGATAATGGCGTCCATCATAAAAAATCTAAGGGGGGATACGTGTGATCAATGCCTAGTAGCGTAGTGAGGAACTTAGTGGTCCTAAGGTCATAAGAGACTAAGGCCTTTTATAACACAGAAATTAAATTATAGTACATGTATATGTTACGGACAAAAGCCGAAATCGGGCGAACCTCAGAAATGCCCGGGCAAAACGCGAACTGCCCACAATCCTTGGGCAAAATGTCATATTTCGGCCTTTGACCGGGCAAACCTAGTTATGACCAATCTCATTTGAGCAAAATCGTCAAAACCGTATACTGACTTTTATCGTTTAGGGCAAAACCGTAGAGCCTTAAATACGTTCGCTAATATTAAATACGAATAATTATAAAATAAATATTATTGTACAAATATAATTGAATAAACTTAATTAATATATTTAAACCTCAAATGAGTCAAACTGTAGCGTTTTAAATAACTTCACTAATATTAAATACAAAAAAATAATAATCATAAAATATTGTACAGTTATAGGTAATTGAATACACTTAAATAATAATAAAAAAATAATATTTTTGTTTATTTGTTGCTACACATATTAGAACCATGGCATTTAGAACTACACAAAATATTTTGTTTTTTTACATTTACATCGTCTCGTAGTGCACTTAGTTTTGCAAAAATAAAAAGTAAACCCTTGTCCTCCAGTTAATGAATTTTGAATACTAGTCCTCAGTGGTATTTCGATATTCGGTACATCATTGCTGCTAATAAATTGTTCCTTGCATTGAAATATTTGGTTTCTGGCATAAAGTGATGACAAAATTCCCTTATACATATTTAAGACTCTATGGTTTTGTCCTTACGATAAAAGTCAATAAACGGTTTTGGCGGTTTTGCTCAAATGAAGTTAGCTAACTAGGTTTGCCCGATCAAAAGCCGAAATATGATATTTTGCCAAGGATTGTGGGCAGTTCGCGTTTTGTCCGGGCATTTCTGAGGTTTGCCCGATTTCGACTTTTGCCCGTAACATATAAATTATTAAATAGTGATTTATAAGCTAACAATAATTATAAATATATTTATTATTTTATTATTTATACAGTAATAAAAACAATTAACTTTTAAAGTTTACCTTCATTTAAGCAAACTTTAATTTTTTTAATTTATAAGCAATAATACGTTCACTTTATCGGTACTTTCGACTTTTTTAAATAAAACTGAATAAACAACAATTCGGTATATTAAATTTGTTGGAATAACATTTACTTAATTTAAACAATTCTAGACGGGCAATTTCAAATTACTTACATAATTTGTTTCCGCAGAAATAGATTTCACAGTTTTAATTAAACATGTATTATTTTCAAGAGCACCTGTATTAAAAAAAAATATTTATCCGCTGGATTAGTTTTTCTTTTTCAATGCGTTGTGTTTTGAGTTTCCTTTTTGACCTTCCACTCAAATGTACACGTTTAGACATTATATGTATATTTAAATAATATAAGTAAATATATGGTATAACTCCAAAAATGACTAGACACGAAAAGAAAAAAAATTTTAGTAAATGTAAAATGTATATATAAGTAATAGTTTCTAATATTCTTGTAAACAGACAACGATGTATGACGTAAAATTCATAATAAATTAAACAAACAAATAATAGAACTGTAAAGCCTACATGATAGTGGCTGCTTTAGAAACAGTATTCTTAAAATAAATGTGCTTTAATTACTATGTACACTGTACAATGATAATTAATTAATTTATCTTAATTACTGACCTTCTGTTTGAAAAACCAGTGACGTATATTATTAGATAATAATATACAAGATGAACAATACCGCTATACATTTTTTTTCGTTTTATATTTCAGATCAAATTATTTTCTGCATAAATAAAATTAAAAAAAAATGTTCAGTACTTTTTTTATGTAATAATAAAGATCTAGTGCCCTCCCCCCCCAACTTGGACATACAATGTGGGCCCTGGGGCCTAGGCCCCGGTGACCCCCACCCTATATACGCCACTGTCTCTACCTCTCGGCCATTGTTATAAATTTGTCTGTAATTAGTACATAGGTACCCAGATTTCATTCTCCCATGGTAAAGTTTTGTTCATATGAGATTAGATTAACCGACAATTAATTTAATTGTTTAAATAATGTTTAAATTAATTTAATATATATTTAATATACAGTAAAAAATTATAATTTTTTATGTTCAAATATAGTTAGTATAATTAACAAGTATAATAGACACGGAAAAACTTGGGGGACATGTCGCCTCTTTCTTCCTCACCGCCAATGACGCCCTTGATTAGTAGCACAAGTTATTTCATAAATCAATCAACTGTTTATCCAAATAGTTTTCAATAACTAGGCCGAATTCTGTGTATGTGTATAATGGGGCGTTCCACGAGACGTTTATCACGACAGTCAACCACACTTTCCTGAAATACACTTATATGTGAACGCATAGTCGTTAAACTTGTCTTCGTGAGGAACGGCGCACGACCCAAGCGTGGATAGATCAAAAGTGTGATTTTCAGTCGTGATATACCGTTCGTGAAGCCAAGATGTCGACACAGAGACGTGGAATTATTGAGTTTAATGACAGTGAAACTACGCGTTTTTTGGAGTTATATTCGCTGTATCCATTCTTTAACCCAAAAACGTCTTTTTTTTTTCAGTTTTTTGTAATTGTGACATGTAAGCGCTCCATATTTTTTGCTAAGATAGTTACAAAAAACGAACTTAAAACAGCACAACTTTCAACAACCAGATCATTCATGGTCGATGTTTCGATAGTGACTAAAAAATGTCGAAACACGAGGCGTGAACGGCACGAACCCAAAACCGTGTGAACGTGTCACCAATTAAAACTTTCGTGTGTGTCACGAACGTAAATTTACTAGCGTGGCTCAATCTCGTGATTCACGCCCCGTAGGAACGCAGCTTAACAATTAAAATATAAAAGTCATCCACGAAAAAAATATAAAATTTTACAACTGTAATTTCATTTTTTGTTGAATTGATTTCCCTACATAATAAGGTACTATTAATAGTTTGTATCCAATGGCATATCCATAGGAGGGTTTTGGAGGTCAGAACCCCCCCCCCCATGAAACCTGAGATAGTAAATTAACTTTTAAATGAAACACGGTTTTTTCTTTAACATTTTTATATTGTAGAATTTTGACTTGGAAATCATATTAATCAAAAACGGAATTAGAAGGAACCGTACGAAAGCTCATACTGACAAGTAAAAATATGGGCCTTAAAATAAATGAAAATAAAACTAAGTATATGCTAATGAGTAGACGACCTACTCCGTTACAAAATGTGAGCATTGATCATTTCTCTTTTGAGCAAGTCGAAAATTTCAAGTACTTAGGCGCTAATATAAATCATAAAAATAATATCCATAACGAGATTAATTCCAGGATAAGTGCAGCAAACCGTGGATACCATGCAATGAGAAAAATGTTCATATCGAAACTGCTATCTAGAGACACAAAGAAAAAACTATACATTGCCTACTTACGCCCCATTGTCATGTACGGATGTGAGACATGGTCCACGACGCAGGGTGACGAGAATAAACTATTGACTTTCGAAAGGAAAATACTTAGAAAAATATATGGGCCCATATTAAACCCCAGTACTGGTGTATACGAGTGAAGAAAAAACGCTGACTTAAACAGTCTGTTTAAAACAACCAATTTAAAAGATTTTCTAAGGTCGAAAAGGTTAGAGTGGGCTGGCCATGTTTGGCGTGCAGAGGGTAAATTGATAAGACAGGTACTCATCAACAAACCAAATAAAAAACGACCTGTAGGAAGGCCAAGACAACGGTGGTTGGACCGAGTAAAGGACGACCTGAAGAGATTAAGCAATGAAGCAAGTATTGAGGATGCAGAAGATCGAGAACTTTGGAGAACTTTGGTAGAAGCTGCGAAGCGCCTAAATGGCGCGTAAAGCAAAAAAAAAAAAAAATCATATTAATAGTTTGTATAAACACTATAAACGTATACGCACGCTGCATACACACACAAGTCATAATACTATGATCATATTTAGATACTTTACTATTACTTGATAATTTTTGCTTGAGAACATATTATTTAGGTTTTCTACAACGGTTGATTTTAAATCGGACGTCTGGTCCCGATAATTGAGATAAAAGCAGTATCATTGTTTGTATTCAAAGTTTATTTTGGGTATACCTATTGCATTCGCGGCTCGCCGATCATTTAACACAAGCACCTTATTGTGTAAAACTAATAGTTATTATATAGTTATAGTTAATAGTTGGTCGTTGCCCGTTGGTGTTTCACTGTTTTATTTACTACTCGTTTATTTGTTTATATTTGACATTTGTATTCCATTACATTTGTTTTATTTTAATTTGACATCATTCTAAGACGTCTAAACATTCCATTATGGTAAGATATTTTTAAAATTTAATTTTTAGTATAACTAAGTGATTGAATTTAAAATATTCTAATATCTAATACTTATAATCCTATATTAGTTCCTAGTTCCTAAATTGTTATTATTATTATTTATTATTATAGGCAAATTCTAATTATAATAAATAAGCAGTTTAGAAAAATTAATTATTTTTTTTACCTGAGTCAAAAAACTAATGTCAACCAGACTTAAAAATACCGATATCAATACAAATAGTAGTCAAATGATAGTGATAAGATTAAATATTTATAAATTTGCTGAACCCCCCCCCCCATAAAAAGTTACTGGCTACGCCAATGTTTGTATCTATTTGGTTATATAAATTAATATTGAAGATTATACTGTCAAATGATATTTTAAAATCAATAAGTTTAATGATTAAGCTGTAATATTGCTGGTAACCAATCTTGTAAAGTACTCGAGTCAAAGTATTTAGATAAAAATTATACAAATACTTTTCATGTACTCAAATACGTATTTTAAATAGTTATGAAAAATATTTGTATATAATATTTTAAATACTTTCCCAGAGTATCTATACTTAAAATCAAATATTTTTTTTACAAATGTAATTTATATTTTATCACATTATTATAATAAATTAACTTACCAATTATTAATTTGTATTATATCAATTATATTTATCAACCATTTATCCATGTTGTTTAAATATAATCAATATTTATATGTAGCATATTATAAAAATTTGCCGTACAGACCTATTCCGACCACTTTTATTATAAACACCAGAACATAAGAACCCTATTCATAGTCTACAATATTATACAACATTATGACTATAATATACTACATGACTACCTATATTAAGGGGCTTGCTCGCGATCTGTTTTTTTGCTGTAAAACATGCCTTACAGGGAAAACTCTCACGGCTCGTAGAATGATCAGATTTCATTAATTTTTTTTTTTTGTTAAAAAGAGGAAGACTTCTTACAGGGCGCATTGAACTTAAATTTTCGAAATTGTATGTTAAAGCGTCACATTAACACTTTTAATATGATCAATTTTTCTTTTTTTTTAAAACATTTTTTTTTGCCGCTTTTAGTCAAAAATTTAAAAGTCAAAGTTCAATACAAACTGTATGAAGTCTTCCTCTTTCTAACAAAAAAAAAAAAGTATTGAAATCTGATCATTCTACGAGCCGTGAAAGTTTTTCCTGTAAGACATGTTTTAAAACAAAAATCAAACTTACATTTTTCTGTCCGTTTATAGTATAAACGCTTAAATAAATAATAAATGCTTAAAAAATTATAAAATTACAAAAATTATACGGCACACCTGATTAATTTCGCGGCACACAAGTGTGCCGCGACACAGCGGTTGGGAATCCCTGGTTTATACCATTTATATGTGCGCATAGGCAGCGCGTGCGTGTAGAATATCCCTAAACCCTCACCTTATTAAATACGGTATAGGTATTGAATACTGATAACGGATAGTCAATATGTGCATGATGAAACGCATTATCTAAAATCTACGCAATGAAAATATAATAATATACACTAAACACCACACTCGTCGTCGTATAAAATTAGACATAATCTCCCTTGTATACAAATAATGGGAGAGTAATTGTCAGTGGTGTATTCGTAATTTTTTTCTAGGGTATACGCTTAGCACATAAGCTTTTATTGGTGGGAGGGGGGCTAAAACCTTTAAAAAAAATGTTCTACCTATCTAAACTCAAAATTACATAATATAATGGGGACGTGGGATATACCCCTCCCCAAACTTTTTTCCTAAGAGGTTGGGGGTGTACAAAAATTCAACATAAGTATTTTTGGGGGATTTGAAGTGGGCGCACGCCCCCTTAGTCCCCTTGGATCCACGCTATGGAAGTCTACATTTTAAACTTATCTTTAATTAAATCATAGGTATATATCATATATGAAACATAATATCTATGTTATTATTTATTTTCATGTAACCTAATGTTTTGTTATGTATAATAACATTTTAGTATTAATTTAAAATAATTTGCACAAACATACGACGAATAAATACTAAGTGACAAACTGACAACAATATAATAATTAACTATCAAACTCTATCCAAAAACATCGTAGACAGATCAGTTAATATTGTGATAAATTTATATCCATACACCGGTATTAAACACATAAAAATAGGTTGCAGTTAGCTGGAAACACGCGGCCACCGTGCCGCTCAATACGTATTGGCTGTGAATAATTAAAATTGTTAATTACTCTACTTAAAAGCAATATTTTTTTAAAATATTTTCTTATTGCATGGTGAAAATATGAGAAGAACCACTATTCCAGATTTCAAGTTCGTACATTGTGTAGTTTTTGAGTTACAGCGATCAGTGACTAGTGGTATTTGGATGTATTAAGATATATGAAAAACTTAATAACATGATAATATTTACTATTGATCATCGAACACAATAAGAGTATAGGTATTAAAATATGTGAACTATAGCCACAACTAGCTTCCCTAAACGGCATTGCATTTAAGCTTTTTATACCCACGCGTGCAATAAGACTATTATGTATTTTTTCTTTCAACAATTATTATTAAGGAACGGATTTAAATGCAAATGCATATGTGTATTGGATTAAGTTTTTTTAAATCTGATGAGAATTGTCCCCGATTTAGACCATTATTATAGAAATAACATTAATTTTATTTTGCATATTTCATGCATATTTGTAGTTTTATAGTGTACATTTTTATTTATAATACATATATTTGTTTTACCTTATATTTTCACGTTCACAGCTACAAAATATAGATAAAATGAAGACCGGTCGTTATAGCCAAAAATAAAATGACATACTCGTATGCATCATATGAGTTAACACAAATTATATTAGTATAGATAAATTCATATGATTGTGTTGAACACTTGAAGTTAACGGAATTGCGGAAACCAATCAGTCAGTGCGAATATTTTTACGTATGAAACTGTTGCAGCATTTGTGTTTAGTGATTTTATTTTTTATTATACGTTCGTATATTATACTGAAATCATTTTTCGCTTATAATATTAATTGAACATTTAAAGGTTTTGAATCATTTAACCGATTTGCATACCTACCGGGTAATCAATTGGATACCAAACAAAATAGTATGTCTATTGTCATCTGTTGTCAAAAAACATTGTCTATATAGAACAGCGATTCTTAACCTGTAGTCCACGGCCCTCTAGGGGTCTACTAGGATTTTATTATATAATAGATAGATCGTATCTTTATACAATGTTCAAATACTTGTGTCTCAAGTATAATACCAATTATTGCATTAATACAATTTCAATTTTAAGAATATTAAAAAAAAAAAAATTTAAAACTAAAATAATTAAATTTAAATTAACTGAAAAATTAAGTATTATAAAAATAATTATAAATATGTATGTTTTGTTATGTCTGCTATTGTAATTTATTGTATAAAATAATTATTAGAATTTTAGTTCTAATTTAGTTAATTAGAATTAGTTAATTAATTTTTAGTTCTTCTTTTTCATACCTACCGATGTGAAGTTAGAAACATAGAGTATACATCATTAAAAAAAAATATATTTGAAAAAAAATTGATAAGGGGGCCCGCAATTTCTAAAAATCTTTCATCAGAGATCCGTGATCTACAAAAGATTAAGAACCGCTGATCTAGAAATAAGCTACTGTATATTATTTCTATAACTCGACAAAATGATTTATACATTTATTATTTTTAAATACTCGTAATCTACTTGCTAAATTAGAAAGTTGATTTAATTTTTTTTTTATGGCTTTTTTTGTGGTTTTTACATAATTTAAATTTAATTTTAACACTTTTCTGCGTTATTTATATTCCTAATACCTTGTTAGTATTTGATTTTTTTTAACAAAAAATACATCATTTAAATAATCGTGAGCGGGAATATAACAATTATTAATACCAAAGAAGAAAACTAAGAAGAGTTTTACGAAAATTATACAAAATTACATAGTTTATATAATATATTAATAGCATACATTTTATTTTAGATTAAGGTATAAAATACATAAATATGATGAATAAGGACAAATTATTTTCAGTTCTTACGCATTTTTGTATATGCTTTTTGAGAAAAGTTAATTAAATTTCATAAATACGTATAACTACAACAATTATTTTTAGGATACTAATGATTTTTTTTCGACATGCATACACTATTTTCTGTATACTCGTATTTTCTGCTGACATTGGAATTATTGTTTGTGCCCTAAAACAAACAGGCATGTTAAATTTAAAAACAAACATTACATGTTATAGTAGTAAATAAGATCATATTACAGTGGCGTATCCATAGGGGGGGGGTCAGGACTCCCCCATGAACCTGAGTTGGTAAATTAACTTTTACATGAAACATGGTTATTTCTTTAACATTTATATATTTTAGAATTTTGACTTGGAAATCATATTAATAGTATGTATAAACACTATAAACGTATTATACACACGCTGCACACACACACACTCACACACACACAAGTCATAATATTATGATCATATTTAGATACTTTACTACTACTTTGATAATTTTTGCTTGTGAACATATTATTAACACAGATATCTATATTATACTAGATGACGAACTTCCGATATCACTTGAAGCACGCATTGATTATGTTCTCATTTGTCCGCCATGTTTTGGGTTGGCAAAATATTGTATCAACACTATTCCCCACACCTCACAATATTAATTATACACTATTTAGTAACTAATATTTATTAAACATGCCTGTTTCTTATGTTGCATACGGTTGTTCGAATCGCTTTAAAAGTAATTCCTCAATTCACTTTTTTCGGTACGTATGAAGTATAGATAATATGATTTAAAAACACCGCAACATTTACATTTTTAATTGTAACGTATATTTTGTACACTCTCTGTATCTGTATATTCTCAATTAGCTGAAACATTCCAGCCTCATTCGTGCACCGATCCCGAAAACGATACAATTATTGAAATTCAACAATTTCTATCAGCTTCGCTACCTATGTCGCTACCTGCAAAACCCATCTTTCCTGGTGAAATGCAGTATATAATTAAAAAATTACCTCCCGGCAAGGCGCCTGGAAATGACCACATTACAAACAAAATTCTGAAAAATCTGTCTCTCAAAACTATATCATTGCTCACCCACATATATAATTCTATGCTAAGATTTTCCCACTTCTCTAAAATCTGGAAATTTGCAGTTATTATACTTGTACACAAACCAAATAAACCTAACACTTATCTTCGTCATACCGTCCCATAAGTTTACTTCCAGTCCTTGGTAAACTTTTCGAAAAGGCCCTCCTGAAAAGATTACGTCCCATCCTTCAAAACAACCATATCATACCGAATAATTAGTTTGGTTTTTGAAACAGGCACTCAACAATCCATCAAGTTCATCGTCTTACTGATGAAATATCAACTGCTCTCGAAAATAAAGAATACTGTTTTGGACTTTTTTTAGATATTGCTCAAGCATTCGATAAAGTCTGGCACGATGGCTTACTATACAAATTAAAACTTTTCATGCCAGCTCCCTACTATCTTATTATCAAATCTTACCTACAAAATCGTTCGTTTGTCGTATGACAGGGGAACGATATTTCATCTACACACTCAATATATGCTAGAGTTCCACAGAGTAGTGATCTATCCCCTGATCTATGTAATGTATTCACAGCAGACATCCCTCAATCTAGTAACACCCTTCTAGCAACATACGCTGATGACATAGCTATTCTTTCCTCCAGTCCAAATCCTATTTTAGCTTCAGCTGAACTCCAGGATCATGCAAATAAAATTGAAGAATGGGCCAAAAAATGGAAAATAAAAATTAATACGGAAAAGTCTGTACAAATTACATTTACGTTAAAACATTCTCCCTGTGAGTGCCCTCAATTAATTATGAACAACGCTCCCATCCCTGTCCAAACCAAAATTAAGTACTTAGGCATAACGCTTGATAAAAGACTAACTTGGAGCCCCCACTAAAAAGAAAATCATCGAACAACAGACTTCACCTCTTCCGACCACTCCTAAACTCCAAAATAACACTCCAAAACAAACTTATTACATATAAGTCAATCATAAGACCAATCTGGTCTTATGGAATAGCAGTCTGGGGTCCAGCAAATCCCTCGAACATCAGGCCAATTCAGGCTTTTCAATCAATTGCGCTAAGGTTAGTAACCAAACTTGGAAAACAAACCCTACTACAGTATATCAGTACATAAACATTTATTTTATATATTTTAATTAATATATATATATATATATAATAGTTAAAACTAAATATAGTAAGTATAGTGATATGGTTTTGTGTATTTAAATAAGTCATTTTATTTATTGTATACTCATTGATTACGAGTATAATATAATCAATATATATTATATACATTATGTAAACAATCAATAGTGAAATTTTAAATTAATATTCTCAATTCTATAATGAAATTAAATTTTGATTAAACGTAATGAAAAATGTTTAATTTAATAATTTAGTGTGTTCAACTATTTTATATAGTGTAAAGTAATATTGTTTTGCCAACCGAAAACATGGCGGACGTATGATAATCTTGCGTCCCCGGGCTTCACTTCTCTCAATGGAAAACATCGGTAGTTCGTATCTAGTATAATATAGATATCTGTGATTATTAAGGTTTTCTACAACGATTGATTATAAATCGGTCGTCTGGTCCTGATAACTGAGATAAAAACGATATCATTGTCTGTATTCAAAGTTTATTTTGGGTATACCTATTGCATTCGCGGCTCGCCGATCATTTAACACAAGCACCTTATTGTGTAAAACTAATAGTTGTTAGTTAATAGTTGGTCGTTGCCCGTTGGTGTCTCCCTGTTTTACTTACTACTTGTTTATTCGTTTATATTTGATATTTGTATTCCATTATATTTATTTTATTTTAATTTGACATCATTCTAAGACATCTAAACATTCCATTATGGTAAAATATTTTTAAAATTTAATTTTTAGTATAACTAAGTGATTGGACGGAAAATATTCTAATATCTAATATTTATGTTCATATATTAGTTCCTAGCAGTGGCGTAACGATAGGGTGGCATGACGGGCAATGGGCCACGGGCCCACGACTCTAGAGGGCCCTTCAAGAAAAAAATAATACATTCAAAAACAAATCATCATAATAGTGAAATTTATAAATACGATTCTGTTTAAAAATATATGTATATTTTTGTAAAATAAAATAAATTTAATAACTGATCACGATTATGTTTATAAATTATTTTATTTACCAGTCCGTCGACATTGTTGATATTAATATTATTATACATTTAATGATATTGTTATTTGTAAAATGGAAATAACAATGAAGCGTATCGCAATCGCTTGTCTTTGAAACCGAACGTAACATTTATATTTAGATACTAGATCAGATTAGAACTATTCTAGGAAAAAGTGACCGTCGTTTTGTCGTTGTTACTTGATGTTCTTTTAATTTATATTTTATTTTGTTATTAGTCAATGACGTGTCGTTTGGGCTGGTCGTTATGAATCAGTTTTTGCGCTTAAAATTAGATTTGTTGAAATTCAAAAAGCTTTAACAAAAGTTATACTTTGCAACTCTAAGTTAGATGAGCGAAATGAAGCAGATGGGATTAAAAAATAAATTGAAAATCATAATTTTATTTGCACTTTAGTTTTTCAATGTAAAATTTTACAAATTATAAACCTAACTTCTAAAATTCTCCAGTCAAAGTCATTTGATTTAGATAATGCATCTAATTTATTAAAAAACTGTTATGAACAATTAAAAGAATATAGATGTAATTTTAATGATCTCTTGGAAGAAGCAAGTATAGTTGCTAAAAGTTGGTCTATCTCTACAGAGTTTCAAAACAAACGTCGTAAAGTAGTAAAAAGATATTTCGATGAACTATGTACTGATATGCGTTTAACTTGTTCAGAAAGCTTATTTCGTGTAACTATTTTTAATAGAACGTTGGATATATTAATAAATCAAATAAGTAAACGTTTTTCAAGTTTTCATGAATTAATGCTAAATTTCACATGTTTACAACCATCTTTTCTCACATCAGCAACAGCTTTAGAGCTTTTAAATGAAGCTACAAAGTTGGTAAACAAATATGATAAAGGCATATCAAAAACATTTACAAGTGAAATTTTAGCTGTAAGATCAACTCTTAAAAATCAAATAAATCAACTTAATTCAACTAGAGATCTTGCTCAACTTTTAATGGTGAAAAATCATTCTTTAACAGCCAGTTTCCTAGAAGTATGTACTACTCTTTTATTATTTTTGACAATTCCTGTTACATGTGCAAGCGCGGAACGGTCATTTTGGAAACTAAAAATTATTAAAAGATATTTAAAGAGTAAAATGATACAAGATCGTTTAAGTGGCCTGGCATTAATTTCAATCGAATAAGAAACAGCCCGAGAAGTTGACTTTGAAGATTTAATCGATATGTTTGCCGAAGCAAAAGCAAGAAATTTTGAATATTTAAATTTTGTATTGCTTTGTATATATTTTTTAAACCAAAAAATGTTTAGTAAAATTTTACTATAAAAATAATATTACACTAAACATGTTTTTTATTGTTTGTAGCCTTAAAGGGTAGAATTGTATAGGTGGTTAGTTTTTGAAGGATATTCCTCATATATCGTTCTTCCAAATTTATAAAACTAAGGGCCCGATTGGATTATTTTGCCACGGGCATTAAAAGTTCTGGTTACGCCACGGGTTCCTAGATCCTAAATCCGTATTATTATTATTATTTATTATTATAAGTAAATTATCTAACGAATAAGCAGACTAGAAAAATTAATTATATTTTTTTTTTACCTGAGTCAAAAAAACTAATGTCAACCATAATTAAAAATACAGATATCAATATAAATAGTAGTTAAAATGATAGTGATAAGATTAAATATACATACATTTGCTGAACCCCCCCCCCCCAATAATAAGTTCTTTGCTACACCACTGTCATATTAGATTACATTATAATATTATAATAATAATTGTTACACAGCGAAATTTTTAGCAGTAGTACATTTATTTACAGTTGAAAAAAATTGAAGATGCTTTTATTTATATAATTAGTAGATTCGAAATTACATTGACTTTGTATCATTATATCAATAAATATATATATATATATATATATATCATTGAAATTATAAACTATTAAATGATTAATACTAATAAATAAATAAATAGTTTATATATATATATATATATATATATATATATATATATATATACTTGTAGTAATAAATGATTAAATAAATGAAAGTTTATGTTCGAATATTATTTTATTTGTAGAGTAAAATCGATTTCGAATTAAAAATTCATCGTCATGGCATATACAAAGTCAATAAGATCGGCACTAAATAAAAAAAATAGTCAGGATTCTATTTTTTCAAATTCAGTTGCGATTTTATTGACTTTGTATGTACACTGACTATGAATTTTTAATTCATTAAAATAAATAAAGTTCAAAAGTTATAAATAATTTTCCACCTACGAAGGTACAGAGAAATAGAACATTAATTTATATAATATGATTGTAAATAACTCTTCATTAGTATTAATATTAATAATATAATAATATAATTTTATTAATTAATAAATAAATTAATTAATAAATTAATTAATTAATAAATTAATTAATTAATTTATTAATTAATAAAGGTATTAATTCATACCTTATATGTATTTTTTTTAATATTATAAAATCACTTATTTTTTAGAAAAATTTAACCCCTAGCGCCATCAACCACACACATAATATGAAAATACACCACTATCTACATACTCGTATATATATACATATATATGTATTAGAGAGGTCCTTAATTTTTATCAATGAATATTTCTTGCTAGGTTATATTCAACCCGCAATTTTATTTGATATCATATAAAAGTAATTTAGGTAGAATTTGATGATGATGACTTACCCTCTTTCCGTACCTCAAGAAGATTGAAAAGTCCATTTTTTTATGAAAAACGCAAAATTAATTTTTTACTTATTTGGTGAACATTTTGCCTTTAAATTGTTTTAATTAATTTAATAAACGGTTGAAGGTAGATTTATGAGTTTTTTTTTTATAAATTATTTTAAATTTAATTTTATAGAATTATCTCATTCATAAATAATCTTTTGATTGATAGTTTTATTGTTACAATCGAATTCATTAAATTATATAATAAAACGTAATAAAATGTAATTTAATGTAATAAAACCTATTTCAATGAAATATGTACAACTTTTTTTTCTTTAGAATTATAAAAGAAATAACTCTTGCAATTATTAAACAATATAAAATAAGCCAATGAAATAAAAATTCATATTTTTTTTTTTAATTTCACTGTTATACTCGGAATATGTATTACGGTATTCTTGTAAAACCTATTAATTTCATAAATTATTAGAAACCTATTTATAATTCAAAAATTTATTGAATCTAAGTAAAAAATTTTTACTCGTTAGGTACATTGTTCTGATTTTCATTTTTTTACATTTTTGATTATATTCTTTGATCGAATTAACGCCCCTATCTGCTGTATAATAATAAGTATAATTTCTTTAGCTTGTTTGAACTTTTCTATATCGTGTCATAGATTTAGGGTTTTCCGTAAAAAATTATCAAAAATTTAAAATCATTCAAATACTTTCCATGATTTATTTGTCAATTGGAAGATTTTTTTAAAAAAATTTGATAAATCATTGGAGTTCAAATTACATTTTTTTTTTTTTGATTCTTCATTTTAATTTTCGTTATCTATATTGTTAATATTTTGTTCTTTTCCGTCTAAAATTTCGTTTGCCATTTGATGTTTTATTCCATTATCATAACAGTTGTTAAATATAGGAAACACAAAATTTTCTTGATTTTGTAACTTGGTTTACGATAAGAAAATTAACCATAAAATACTATGATTACTACAAAAAACATTTTTGAAGTATTAAATGCTAAATATAACATGAATTACGAAATTAAGAGGAATATTGTAAGATTAATAGTTATTGACAATATTTCTTTATTTTATAAAATTAATGTACATTTTCATCTTATTTATTAAATTTCATGAGTAAAACTCAAAAAATCAGAATTATACACTCGTCAGTAATTTTTTAAACCTCTTAAATCACGAAAAAATATTACATCACTAAATTCTGCCTAAATTACTTTTATATTATATCAAATAAAATAAGGGGAGGGAGGTTATGATTCAAGAAAATAAAAATTAATATTAATGCCCTCTCCTGTAAGTCAGGATAACCCTAATATACATAATATATATAAATAAACCTATAACAATTAATTTAAAAAAAATAAATATTATATCGATGTTACCTTTTGAACATAAGCTTTCACATAAAAGTTCCCAAATAATCCAATAAATGAAATCATGTAAATCACCAATAAATATTGCATCCAAATGGGAAATTTGCATCCAGATTTAATTCCATGGATACCCAAAAATAGAGCAGTAGTAAATTGAATCTATATTAAGGGTAATTAAATAGCTATTAAATTATCTAAAATTGAATAATTTAAATACAAATGAAAATTAATCAACATTTTTACAAACCAATTGTATTATGGTCAAGTACTTTTTCCACCATAAATACTTTTCAATCTTTAGACCCAAGGCACTCAAGGCATAATACGAATACATAAGCACGTGTATAAAACTGTTAACCATTGCCGGTAAAAACGTTGAACCACTAGGAACCCATTTTACTGCCATCCACCACAAAGAGAACATAGTAGAATGATGATAAACGTGTAGGAAAGTAAGTTGTTTATCTTTTTTTCTAAGAATGAAGAATATCGTATCGCAAAACTCTAAGAGTTTCGAAAAATAGTACCACCAAACTGCTTTCAATAACTAAAGTATAAAATATAAAAAAATATTATAAAACATTAAATTATTAAATTTTCTAGAAGAATATTTGAAAAATGCAAAAATAACAATTTTTTTGTATTTATATATTATTCATACATATGTACATTCGTGTTTATACTGTTTCTATAGTATTCAAAATACAAAAAAAAGAAAATTGAAAAATAATTACGCGTAAATACTATACAAAAAGCTATAAATGTGTTTATTTTTAGAACTAAATTACCCTTAATTCGTCGTTATTATTAATAAATGTAAGTGGTTGACAAACATAACTATAACGCAAAAGACTAGACGCCACTAGTAGCTGAAAATGAAATGTCATAATTTTAATTTGGTACAGTAATTTCAAAAGGTAAAATTATTCGGCATACTTCAATAGCTATATATAAATTCAACAGAGTCATAAAAACATTGTACTGTATTAAAATAAATGTTAGCTTAAACGGTTTTCGATTTTTCATGTATCTCGGGCCCAGACCAACGATTATAAAATAAATTACTGTGTAGATTATTGTGGGTGCAGGTGAATCAATCATCAACCAACCTTTTGTTCGATCGTCTGCAACAAGAAATAGAAGGTTTCGTTTATACTTTTATAAGTATTATAACATACATATTAATCTAGATATTATTTTTAATTGGATTTAACTCGACAAGATCAAATTAAATGTAAATTAATATACATATATAAATTGTATACATGTATTTTGCGAGAGTGCATACATAATCTGCACTTCTGCAACTATACCAAACATTATTATTCAATATATATTTTTCATGACTTTTTTTTCTGTTGATTAAAATATGAAAAATAAATTAAATATAAAACGGATTTTAAGTCAATAAATATCCTATTTTTTTATAGTGTGGCCCAGTATGCTTTTTCGATAGAAATCTTTTCGTAAATATTAATTTTTTTATTATTAAACACGAAACCTAGGGCTGTCGATTTAAAAACACAAGAGACCATACTTCGTTCAACTTTATAACAAACAAACGTTCCAAAATTATTTCCCCAGCTTCTCCAACCTATTGAGCAATTCACACAAACAGACATTCTGACTTCCTTGCTTTATTTCCCTCCAACCTATCAAATATAAACATCACGATACATAAACATAAACGATCTAGCGATAAACCACACATCAGTTACTCTCAAAACTCAACCCAATATAGACATTAATCCAATCGTCAAAAAGAAAACGTATCTGAATAAGTTTCCTAATATATTAACCACTAACTCATCTCTTAATATAAAATTAAAAATTGACGGTATTGATAATACCATAAACACCCCAACAAAAAACATTCAAAACACCATTCAAATATCTACCACCACTTATAAATTTCAAGAATGTCTAAACAAAAATACTACTGCCAAAATAAAAAGGCTCATTCTGTTAAAATAATAATTATAATAATAATTCTGTTAAATAATTTCAACATCAGTCACGGAACACCTGGCAACAGAATCACTATCCAGTCGACAAGGAATGTTACATTTATTACACTAACAAATTTAAATATTTTCTTAAGAAGTACAAAAATCACTTATACACCATCTATCTTCAATCTTTATCTCTCTCAAATGGTTCTCTATGTAAATAACACAAAATCACTTTTAAAACACTTAACAGTCATTCCCTCTCTTCGGCACTAAAGTAACAGTCTCGCCACCACTCCTCAAGAAATATCTGATCTTTTGGTCAACCACTTTGCCAGCATAATCAAATTTCATCACATCTCACCAGAAGCTCTTCGCCTACTTCAAGTGGAACAATTAATTTCATCATAACTACCAAGGGCATTGCCAGCATCACCTACTTCACCCAGAGATGTTCTCTCGGTTATGAAAAAACTAAAGAAAAATAAATCACCAAGCCATCATCACATAAACAACTTAATAGTTAAAATCTACCACCAAAAACCATTATCCTCCTCACCAGGGTTACCTTATCCGTTAATTTTTGGTTCAGTTCTATAATTTGTTTTTGAACTTTATTTGTGATAAACATTAAATCAAGCTATGTTTAACAAACGGTTTTAGATTGTATCGTTATAAACTAAATGGTTCACCTAACATTTTAATAGAAAAACATTAAAATTGTTTATGTTTTTTGAAATTTTTGCTAAAAAACCATAAAAAAAAATTAATGTTCTTGAATAATAGACCTAATAAACGTTGTTAATTTATTCGTTCTTGTAAATTTAATTAGAAGAATGTTTTGTAATATTACGTTCTTCAACATTTAATCAAAATAACTTATCGAAATAATACGTTCTTGAACATTTAATCAGTAGACGTTTTACAGTCATATGTTCTCGAATGCTTTAAAGTTATACGTTCTTGAATAACGTTTCTATTTCTTGAACGTTCTGAAAATGAACACAATTTTGAAGATGACCAAGTTCGCATAGACAAAGAAAACAGTAACAATGTTTCTGAATTTTCTGATGAAGATATAATATAATAAATGAACAAGGAAATAAAAATAATCAGTAGACATTGTCTTTAATCTTCAACGATTTGGGTGCAGCAGTCAATACATCAGAGATATTAAGTTGTATGTGATGTGATGTGCTGCTCATACTTAACAACTATCTATTCTAGATGTATTTAAAATAGAAAGTATAAAATCAACTATAAACAAATCACGGAGATTGGTGAAGAGATTATCAAAAAATTTGGAAGCTCTCAAGAATATGGATATACTACTATATTATTACACATAATAACTTATTACCTATATTATCATCATAATATTATATCCTCTTATATTGTCAAAAATAAATGATCGGCTATTGGATTTATTTTGGCTAAAGCTTCTTTAGTTCTACTATTGGGGTATATTTTTAATCCTAATCTTAGTTATTAGTAAAGATAGGACTAGATGTAATTCAAGTTTTAGATTTTGATGTTAAATTACTAATTACTCTTAATAATTTTAAATTCAAAATAGTTAAAAGATAATTTTGATTCATTACGTGATTTTCAAAATTTGAAGAACGGTTCAGTTTGTGTTGTTCTATTTGTTAAAAGTTTAAAGAACGTGTTAGCTTATTACGTTCTTCGTATAATTGTTTAAAGAACTTAATAAGTTATAACATTTTTCTTGTAATTTTTATAAGAACTTAATAAGTTATAACGTTTTTCTAGTAATTGTTCAAAAAACTTGATAGGTTATGGCGCTTTTCATATCAATTTTTTAAAGAATTTTTAAGATTTTAACGTTTTTCATGAATAATAAAGATATTTACCTGTTAAAATTAATTATTTAAGAGCATTTTTGGTTGGTATTAGTGTATTAGTTGGTTTTAGTGTATTTAAATCCGGACTCTAGTTATTATATTTCAACAACACTGCGTTTGTAAAATGTTGGTTTTTTTTTTTTTAATTAACTTTTACATTCTAATGTTAATTTTTTACAAATTATCAAACAACCTAATTATAGCTTACTATGAAACCTACATTCAATAGCAGCTACAAGTATAACTATAATCTTGAGCTTTAACTTTTGTACCTAACATTAATTTACATATAAAATGTATTATATATTATTAAGACATTTACTTACCTGAAATCGATAAAGACCATTGGTAAAATTCATTTATTTTTTCAGTAATTGGCAAAGTATAATTCATAATTGCAAATATGTTGACAAGATATAAATTAATTTAAATAGTATGTGTAATATAAACATACAATTTCTTAAATGTAAGTTGAGACTGAGAGTTGAATGTTGATTAGCATACACCGTATCTTAATATAATATTCTTAACTAAAAATCAGACAACATCAGCTAACTGAAATCCACTAAAAATATTTTAAGTCCATCCAAAATACTGAACTAAAGATGACTGTCGAATTGCAACTATTAAAATGGCCAATCGATTGTAGACATGTACAATATACCATCCTTGTGTTGTACATATATGCTCATTTCCCACTCGTTTGGTTTGTACGCACATAGAAAACATACATGGACGTAGCTAATATTTGAATCAGGGGGGGGGGGGCAAAAACATAACGCGAGTAGTGTTAAACTCGTAATTCAAATAATCTACAGAAAGACCATTGGATAAAACATAAAACATCAAAACGATTACACGTGTAAATAACACTGGTTCACACTAAACTATTTTTAGACTTATATCTTATTTAATTTTTGATTTTAATGTAAAACTTACACGTTTGGTATAAAAAAAAATATAATTCAGTTTGAGGCACAGCCCCCCCCCCCCCCGGTCAGGTATCCCCTTGCCCCATCTACGCTACGCCATTGAAAACATATTACTAACAAGAGCGTCCATCATCAAACATCTAAGGAGGACACATGTGATCGAAGCCTCTCTACCTCTCGACCATTGTTATAAATTGATTTATAATTAGTACATATGATATCCAGAATTTATTCTCCCATGGTAAAGTGTTGTTCATGAGAGATTAGATTAACCATTAAAATTAATTTAATATAACGTAATAATTATAATTTATTATGTACAAATGTATAATAGACACGAAAAAACCTGGGGGCCATGTCGCCTCTTTCTTACTAGCACAAGTTATTTCATAAATCAATCAACTGTTTGACCAAATAGTTTTCACTATCTAGGCCAATGTATGTATATAACAATTGAAATATAAAAGTCATTCACGAAAGTAATATAATATTTTACAACTGTAATTTCATTTTTTGTTGAATTGATTTCCCTACATAATAAGGTACTATTATTGGTTTGTATCTATTTGGTTATAGAAATTAATATTAAAGATTTTACTGTCAAATGATATTTTGAAATCAATAAGTTTAATGATTAAGTATTGCTGACAGGCTCATACTGGCCCACCAGACAACCGGACAGATGCACGACGCGCCCATAAAAATTACAGCTACATTAAGATTTTGGAGAGATATCCATTGTTTCTCATTAACAAGTAACAAATAACTCGATGGTCTTCAGTAATACGTCATTGAAAAACGTTTATATTTTTGTGAAGACAAGCGTTAAACCTAAATTATTATTCTTTAATCTGTAATCTATTGAGCCATAGGTAACCTGAAGCATTAAATAACAAAAAATTAAGGTGCCCTTAAATATCTTCGTAACCACTCCATAAAAGCAGCCAGTACGGACCTGTTTGCTGGTATCCAATCTTGTAAAGTACTTGAATAAAAATAATTAGATAAAAATATTCAAATACTTTTCATGTAGGAACTCAAATACGTATTTTAAATAGTTATGAAAAAATAATTGGATATAGTATTTCAAATACTATATTACAATAATAATTACATTATTACATATTACATTAATAAAAATTACTATAATACTTTCCCAGAGTATCTATACTTAAAATCAAATACTTTTTTTTACAAATTTAATATCTACTTTATCACATTATTATTCCAACCTATTCCAACCAATTATATTAATACTACCAGAATCTAAGAACCCTATTTATAGTCCACAACATTATACACTATTAGACTATAATATACTACATGACTACCCGTATAAATTTACAATTTCATAACAAAATTGGAAATTCGTTTAATTTTTATTTTTCAATTACATTTAATTCTAATTTATGGCTTATGGGAACTCTGAACTATTTTATTCATTGCAGTCATGTAAGGCATGAATATATTTTTTAAATTCTTTTACATTTTTTTTTTTTGTGATAATAGGGTAAATAACGTTATAATATTTTTGAAGTATTTAAAAGTATATATTAATACTTTTTTGAAGTATCTATATTTGTACTTGAATACTTATCTTATGAAGTATTCAAATACGTATTTTAAACATTTTTGAAAACAAGTAACGCATAAAACATGATTGCGTACGTTCGTTGTTGGCGATACCTTTTTAAGCTACACTATTCCGTACGATTTTACCTGATTTTTAACTACACTATTGCGTAAACTTAGAGAAAATATCACCTTCTTCAAATATTAAACGATTAAAAATTATGTGCTCTGCACGTTGGGTCGAACGGCACGATTCAATTTTAGTATTCCTTGAACTTTTTGATTCCATTTTAGAAGTACTAGAAGAAATTAGTCAATAGGTAGATTTAGATATTTCATTTAAAACTAAACGACTCTTGAGTGCTCTGTAAGAGCCAGAATTTGTTATAATTACTCATATTGTTGCTTAAGTATTTTCAATAAGTATGTCACTTAGTTACAAACTGAAAATATTGATTTGGTTTTGGCACTGCAGTTGGCAAACAATGTAAGAACAGTTTTCCAAGACTTAAGAAGAGACTCAACTGAAGGATTTTCCAATGAGTTCAAGAAAATTGAAGAGCGGAGTAAAATTTGTATATTGACTTTTATAAGCTATCCAGAATACAAAAAAAATCAATAAATGGAAGTATTACATCGTTACATACATCGAGACATTCCATTATCTACAAAACAAATAATTGTTGAATTTAGTGTAAAAGTCAGAAGAATGAATTTCCGCCTTGATTGTTTTTTTTTTTTATAATAATAAAGAATAAAGATTGAAAATAATACATTTTTATTTATGACATCCCCCCCCCATACCAAATTCCTACACACGCCACTATGCTCCACATTAAGTACATATTTGGCACCACTGTTAATAAGTATAGGTATGTAAGAAGACGGAATGCATAAATGGCTTTGTACAATTAAAACGTATTACGCAAGCATAGTTACTGATGCGCATAAAACTTCAATTGTAAGTATTAATAGTGAACATATGCAAGAACCTAATTCTGATAAGAAAATAGAACGACAAATATTGCGGGAAAATTGTAAAAGACAAGCAGAAGATGGAATTTCAACACGACCTATTAAAATTATTAGAAAAGAACTAATGAATAATGTAATTTGCGATTTCGAAATGAAAAGCATTATTTCAATTCGGAATGCTATGTACGATAAAAGAAGACAATCGTATCCACTATTTCCGAGTTCTTTAAATTATGCCATACGTCAGTTACTGTTTATGAAAAACAATAATTGTTGTATTCTGTTACAAGAACATTTTATTCGTATTTTAACTGAAAAAAATATAGTTTGCCTTAGAAATAAAGAAAATTTGAAGTTGATAATGAGTTATAGAGAATCCAGTTATAATCTTATAAATTATTTACCTTTTATCTTATCTAGATAATAAACGAAATTAGTTATCTGATGAATTAATCGTAATTCATCAAGATAAATAAAAAAATTGAATATTCATTCAAAAAATTTTATTTTATTTTTTAAGTAGCTATAAATGTATATAAAAAAAAAGGTAAATTAATTAATAAAATAAAATAAATGTTATCTTTTTTTTCATCCAAGTAAATAGTGTTTATTTTTCTTCTTTATCTAGATAAATGTTTAGTTATCTTTGCGCAACACTGTTCTTACAACATTATGTTTGTACGATTCGTAATTAAGAATGACTTGTAAACTATTATGTTTTAAAAATCATTTAGTCTATAATACACACATATTTTATGAGTTGGTTGTTTAATTATTTTGGTATAGTATTGATCCGATGGGAATTCTTCTCGATATACTTGAATACGAATATGTACTACGACGTCGTAGTCTATAATCTAGAGCAAAGCTACGGACGATAACATATATCAATAGCAATATTATTTCCCATTTAGTCTAGGAACTATAGTTCTCTAGACCACCACCAATCTATATCATCGATATGTGTCACAGAAATTAAAACCAGCAATAGACATTGAATTGTACTGTTACTTCTATTACTCCATTGTACTTGCACGTAATTTACCGTTCGTTTATTTCTACGCACAACAAACTATAGGTACATGATATTAGCTACACTTTCAGAGACCGTGACCAATACATACGTGTAGCGGCTTCCGAGTGAAATAATTTATTGGATATCAGGCAGTCTTTTCTCGCAGTGTAACCATCGTGCTCAATTAATAGCGATTTAAACAGACCGTTTGTTTGAAATATTTATATGAATAGAAGTACCTACTTTACGATTCAAATATAATATAAAATGCCATTCAATTGTCACGAACGTCAGTATCGATATTTTTTTATACTACAGACGTGTGTATGTACCTATACAGATCCAGCGGTTACATTTCATGACGGTCGTTGATCGCTTTTCAGCGCGTTTAACGAATCAATGTTAAGGTACCAATAATATAATATCACTGTGATTCAGTGATCTCAATGATTATTGTACGCTTGAAGTGGTCTATTACAAAACTACCTGTTTAGCCTGTCAGGGTACGTAGGATATATAGGTTATAGGTTCCTACACGCAGAGCTGGATTGATTAGTCGAAAAAAACAATTTTCTACCAAACCATAATTTGCAATTAAAAATTAATAATTTGCATAATATTATCAGTATGCGCTATTCCTGTGGCTACTTTCGGTTGTTAGTTATTAAAATATACGTATTATATAGGGAATTATAAAAATCGTAATGCACTAACACGGGATTACCGACTTTTTCTCCTACAAGCTGAACATTTAAGCGACTCTTCAAAATTGTCTCCAATGCTCGACTGGCTTATTTGGGCCAGTCTCGCACATAGAAGTTTCCTGTGGAGCTTTTCTTTTTTTCAATCTAATTTTACTGCAGTGTTATAATTATCTACTAGTAGTAGTATATAGGCGTAGCCAAGTAAGTATTGTATATTTTCGAGTGGCAAAATAATATATTTACACGTCTTATAAGGATTATATCTATACACAAGATTTGCCCGATGTTGTATTAATAACAATTATAACCTCACCGATTCCTTTAGTACGACCTAAAAGCTTTCTCAAGCCAAACGTAAATGATTAATTTATTCAAATCCTATCTGTACAATATATTTCACACAATACGCGCCTTTAAAACTATGCGAAGTAAAAGTACTATTTGTTATTTTATTGCCATTTATATTTTTATGTTTTTAGTTATAACTAGAAACGCGGTTGTTGGATTTCATAGAAAATATAAATATATATTCCCATACACATACTGTCCAACTGAGATAATTTGGCTAACAACAAAATCATTACGTTCAATGAAGTAGGCGATTTAATAAAAATGTTTTTTTTCTAGAATAATAAGAGATTCATTTCCAGAGTCCCCTCCCCCACTTGATAAGTTACTAAATCCGACTACGCTAGTTGTTTATGCTCTATATGTGCCGTTTGTGCCCGGTTGTCCAACGTTTATACCTCTTCTTCAACCTGAGTTATACTAAGGGAGCTCAAGAAAACGGTCCCCCTTCTAAAAAAATGTCAAAAACCGACCATTCTAATTGATTTTTCTACCAAACGTCTTTGTTAATTAAAAATCAAATATTATTATTACAATTATATTGTATCTTTATTATTTATATTATACAGTGTGCTTATTGTTAAAGTATTGTTATTTATTATATTATTTATGAGTTTATTGTTATTTATTATTATTATATTATTTATTATGTTAAATAATTTAAGTCTCCCAAGAATATTTACTACGAGCTGCTACTGACTATTATACCATAATTTATTGCATACATAAATCGGAGTTATAATATATATATATATATATAAGGGTGGCTCTAAGTCATAGGTGAAGAAAAAAAAATAATATTTTTGACTTCTAACTCCCTGATTTTGTTCATTATTATAAGAAAAAAAATTTGAATTAAATTTGGTCATGATTAATAACCTCCATCACGTAGGTACCACAAGAGAGTTGAATATTGCCAAACAGGGAAATCTTACTTTTTTTTTTTTTTTTTTATTAAATTCAAAATATATTGCATAAAGCATATAATTATAAGAGCCTAAATTGTAGATTCAAATACTATCTATAAAAAGTGTTATGATCACATTTCTGGTCAATCTATTATTTTCTATGAAAAATAATATAAAATACAAATTATCTGAAAAAAAGATAACTTCAAGGTTTTAATTGACGATTTATATGTTTGATTTTGTTTTGGCTATTTTTACACCATTTCGAAATATATGTATTTTTATAGTTAAATTATATATTTAAGCGTGATTACGTCGCATCTACATCATTATTCTGTTGTTATGGTAAATATAAATTTATTGTTTTATTTTAATGTTTCATAATATCTGAATACAAGTACAATTACTATTGTATATACCTACGTATAATAAATTACGTCTGTTAATATACACTTATTATTTTATGCTAATTTTTTATTATTTCATGTACATACAATTGCTATTATATACATTTATTACATTATATACATTGCTATTATATACTACCTACGTACAGTGGCGCAAACAAGGAGGGTGTTTTGGGTGTCTGGACATCCATCATAATTTTTTTTTTTTCCGGCTTTACGATCCATTGAGGATCTTTACCGCCAAAACTATCTCCTCCCATTTCTCTCTATCTTGCGCTATGATTTGCCAATTCGTCCTAACTTCTTGGCCTACCGCATTCCATATTTCATTTACGCTGTCTATCCATCTTCTTCGGGGTCTTCCCCTTGGTCTTTTCCCTGTTGGCGTCCAAGTCATTATTTCTTTTATCAGGCATCCTTTCGCACGCCACGCATGTCCAGCCCATTGCATTCTTATACTTTTAACGTATTGTACAATATTTTCTCTTTTGAATAGGTTCTCGAGTTGTGCATTCGATCTTAATTCCCATTGTTGGGTTTCGGTATTAAATACTGAACCATGTATTCTTCTTAAGATTTTCCTTTCAAATCTACTTAGTTTTTCTTCATCACCTTTAGTTGTGGCCCATGTGGCACATGCATACGTCAATACCGGTCTTATGTAACTTATATAAAGTTTTTCTTTGTCATTTTTTGATATCAATTTTGATTTAAATATCGTCTCCATTGCAAAATAACATCGATTTGCTGCATTCAGCCTCACATTAATTTCTTCGTGCGTAATATTATTGTTGTTTAGAGTTACACCAAGGTACTTAAATTCTTTAACTTGTTCGAATTCCTTATTTTCTACTTTAAGGTTGGAGCTATCCTCTGATCTTCTTGTTATTGCCATGTATTTTGTCTTCTCTTCATTTACTAAAAGACCCATATTTTTACTTGCCTTCATTAATTTCTTCAGATTCATTTGGACTTCTATTCTAGTATTTCAAGTGATTATTATGTCATCTGCGTATGCGAATAGTAGTCCTCTGTGAGGTGACCAGGCATCTCCGTTTGATATTTCACGTTCCATGCTTTCCAATGCCATGTTAAATAATATGGGTGACATGGCTTCCCCTTGTCTTAGTCCACTTTTGATTTCAAAAGCCATAGACACCTCATTCCCAAGTTTAACTTTACTATACGTTTCACTGTTGCATAATTATACCATTTTGATAATTTTCAAAGGGATCCCAAATGTCTTGAGCACCTCCCATAGTTTTTCCCTGTTCACGCTATCATAGGCCTGTTTATAGTCCACAAACACCATATGTAGGTCTTTTGCGTATTCATAATGCTTTTCCATTAATTGTCTCATTACAAATATATGGTCTGTGGTTGATCTTCCTTTTCTGAATCCACTTTGGTATTCACCTACAGTTTCTTCGGCGTATCTCTCTAATCGTTTTAATATTATTTATGATAGAACCTTGTATCCTGTATTTAATAGGGTTATCCCCCTGTAGTTTTTTACTTTTCTTCGATCTCCTTTTTTGAATATTGGGCAAATAAGTGTTTCTTTCCAGCTTTCCGGGAGCCTTTCTTCTTCCCATATTTGTAGAATTACCGAATGTAGTTCCCTTTCTACTTCTTGGCCTCCTATCTTCCAAAATTCAGAGTTAATCCTGTCTTCCCCTAATGCCTTTTTATTTTTCAGAGTGTGAATTGCCACTTTTGTTTCGTCCAGGCTAGGGGCAAGTACTTCCTGGTCTATTGTGTAATAAGCTCTAGTTTCTTTGTCGTTATTGTCATTATCTGGTATTTTATTAAGTAATTCTTTGAAATAATCTTTGAATTTGTTAACTATGATTTCTGGACCATATATCAGGGCACCATTTTCATCTATTAGGGATAGTATAGGCGGGATGAAGCCAGCTTTAATTGTCTTGCACCTTTTAAAGAATTCTCTTGGATTGTATTTATACCTTTCGATTTCTTCAATCTTTGCTTTTTCTAACATTCTTTTCTCTTTTCTGATTAACCTTGACACTTCTTTCCTTTTGATCTCAATTTCAATGATGTTATCAGGTGTGGGTACCTGGATTGCTTTAATTCTAGCATTGTTACGGTCCTGGATTCCTTGTTTACAACGTTCGTTGAACCATTTATTCTTTTTTGAGCTTTGTGTGAATTGTATTATGCTCTCTGCGGTTTCTGTTATTGAGTCTTTAACTATATTCCATTTGTCCTCCAATTCTTCAATACTAAATATAAAAAAACTTTTTTTTGATTTTAATTTTTCTTCTACTGTTTCCTGGTATTTTTTCCGTATTTATTCTTCTTTAAGATTCTCGATGTCAAATTTTCTAGTTGTTTTTGATTTTCTTTCATTATTCCACTTTGCTGCCATTTTACTCTTGAAGACTCCAATTACAAGATAATGGTCCGAATCTACATCTGCTCCTCTATAGCTTTTAACATTTGTAACATTTGATTTATATCTATTATTTATTAGTACATGGTCTATTGGGCTGGTGGATCTGCCACCTGGTGATATCCACGTATGTTTATACATATTCTTTCTGGGAAACTGCGTGCTACTGATATTCATTCCTCTGCTTATAGCGAAATTCATCAGCTTTATCCCGTTATCGTTACTTCTTTCGTGAAGGCTATGTTTCCCTACAACAGCTTTATATATTTCTTCCTGTCCTATTTGGGCGTTTAGGTCTCCCATTATTAACTTAACACAATGGTTTGGTAGAGAGTCATAAGTGTTTTCTAATGAATCATAAAAGATATTTTTCATTTCTTCGTCATCCATCATAAATTAACAGAAATTATTTCAAAATGATTTCATTACATTCGAAAAAATTTTTTTGAATGTATAATGTTCAACTACTGTCATATATTATTCATAAGATTTATTAGAACACATTGTAATACTATTATTATAATAGTAACTGCTATAATAGCAGTTGAATGTAAATCATTGTGTTATAACTTATAAATGTACATGAGGACTTTGTTTACTAGGCCTAAATGCAGATTTAGTTAGAAATAGTTTTCATTGAAAGGAAATGCGATCCAGTGGTCTTCTTTTCCACATTTAGGAAAGTATTCTTCAAAAGCTTCTATGAGCCCATTCAAATGTTGAATAACTTATTTTTTTATGTCTTGTGATAGGATCATATCAGTTTCACCGAGAAATCGTAGTGTTTCAAAAATTTCTGTTTGATTATTCTCAATACATGACTCCCAAAGCTCTAACTTTTTAACAAAAGATTCTACTTTATCAATATTATAACGATAATATTTTATCGCATTAATTACATTAAATCGCAGACTTTATATTGTAATAAGTACATGAATACAGGCTTTATTGTAAAGATTTTTTTCAACTGCACAAATAAAATATATGTTACAAGGAGGCTTCGCCTCACACTCTTTACGCTCATTTTATTGATTCTGATGAAGCAAATAATAAATCCAAAGACGTGGAAGTAGCCAACATCGGTTTCACTAACCTAATATTCAAAAATTTCGTCATGTTTATAATTTATTAATTTTTTTTTGATATTTAATAAACAGTCAAATCGTCTTTTATAATATTAAAGTGCACATGTTCGTTAGTTCCACAGCACATTTTATTGTTCCTAATGCACAATTAGTGTCCTACTGCACTTTAAAATAAAGCCTGCATGAATATTTCATTAATAGTTACATTTCACTTTCCGCCATTACTAACAATTTTTTTCGTGTACCCCAGATTGAGAACCGTTGGTATAAGGCAGGGGTGGCCAACCCAAATGATTTTGCGGGCCACATATAAAATTATATTTGTATTTTGCTCCAGTACAAAAAAATTTGGAGTAAACATTTTAAACAGGATTAATTATTATTATAAAATAAGTTTTGGTGTATAAATTATTTGAAATAAACAGAATGAATTATTATTGTTCTTATACCCGTATTTGAGGGGAGCGAAGGGGACATTCGCCCTCCATGGCTCGTATTTTTTTTAAATATAATACATTGGTTTATTAAAAATGTTATGTTTAACTAATTAGGAATATAAATTACTAGTCCATTATTATAATATGTTACCATTATAACAGAAACATGAGCTGTAGGTAATGAACTGTAAATTGTTTTAAAGTTTGTACCTATTGAAGAAAAATTAATTTCTTCCCCTCCCCCCCTCGAAAATAATTAAAATACGCCCTTGCCGTATTCTGAATTAATTCTTTCAAGAACTCTTTACATTGTCGATGCGGAAACGCATGTGATCAAATGTAATCCATTGTTTATATAACTAACAGAATAACATGGTTCGTCGACATATACTTGGGAACAAAGATTTTGTTGATGAATCAAACAGTTTGTTACGATTATGTTGTTAATAATACGGCTTCCGCGTTGTGCGGGCATTCCAGAATATTTTATTGGGACAAAAATAATTTTTTTTATGTAAATGTTTGATAATCTCGCGTGCCGCAAACATTCCAAAGTGGAATACATGCGGCCCGTGAGCCTTGAGTTGGCCATCCCTGGTATAAGGCATAATAAGTTATGAAGAGTTCAAATGTGTATTCCAAAGACCTTCTCGCAAAATGTTATCAATTCGATAGGCGTTCTTGTCAAGGTGGATATACATATATCCACCTTGGTTCTTGTCTTCGTGGTGTGCAATAAAATATGGTTAACATTCTTATCACATATTATCATCATTATCACAATGCTATCATATTTCCATCGGACTGACGTCTCTATGTTATTTATGTGCACGTTTGTTATTTAATTTGAATATTGTAATATTAAAATGTTTTCGAAAAATCGAATTATTGCGTAAGAAAATTTGTTTTTGTATGCTATTTTCAATGATCAACCCGCTTATATCTTAAAAGCATTGCTCACACTCGTATTAAAAATATTTTGGATAATTTCTGCTGTTGTAAAAATGTCCAATGAAGAGAAAACTAGTTTGTCACAAGAAGAAGTATTACATCAATTTGTTAATCGTATATTCAATAATGATCAATTTCGAGAAAAAATTATGATGCCAACTGTAATGGGACGACCGGTGATGAAAACAATGGAAGAAAAAACATTAGATACAATTACTGAAAGTTGTGCCTTTAAATCCATTCTAAGTGGAGTGATGGGTAACTTTCTAGAAATAAACAATTTTACGTTATTAAGTATTAGCTGCAATTTAAAATGATTAACACCGTATTAGTTCTTGCATGTATTAAGATTCATATGATTAACAAATCAAAATGTTACAGGATTTGCTCTCGGTGGAGCTATTGGTCTTTTTACTTCAAGTGTAAATCCTCAAATAAAACCACCGGGTCAGACAGAAACAGTTAGGGAAATATTACGTGAAATGAAAACCTCATCACTTGGTTATGCAAAAAACTTTGGGTTACTTGGCGCTGTATTCTCAGGCATTGAATGTACTGTTGAAACTGTATGGATTTAATAATAAAATAAATGTATAATTATTTTTAAAAATCTTTTGTTATATTCAATTTGCAGTATAGAGGTCAATCAGATTGGAAAAATGGTACTTATGCAGGTGGAATAACTGGAGGTTTACTAGGATTTAGAGGTAAAAAATATAATTTTAAACTATTGCATAAAAAGTATACAAAATAATAAATAATAAACATTTTTTTTTTTAGCTGGAGCCAAAGCAGGTATACTTGGTGCTTTAGGTTTTGCTACGTTTTCCACTGCAATTGATTACTATATGCGTAACTCATAAATATTGTTAAACATATTATATATTTGATTTATTATTAATTCTGTTTTTGTAAATAGAATGTAAGTAGCTTTTTTTAATAAAAATAGTAAAATTATTAAAACTAATTCTATAATGTACTTAAATAATTAAAACACAGGGCACATATCTTAAAAAATATTGTCTGGAGAAAAGGTGCTAAGAGTGCTGTCACATATTCTGTTAGACTATCCATGGATTATTTGTTGTTACTTGACAGATTTAGTGATCTTGTCCTGAGCACCAAATAAATCTAAATTTACATATTGTACAGTAGTATGCAAATTCTATTTTAATGTCAGCACAAATTACATAAAATCAGAGATATCAGTAAATTATTTTCATAAGTTTAAATTTTTAAGTCAGAAATTATTAAATAATAAAAGTTACACAATATTTTGTTTTATACAAGTTATACATTTGTAAATATATCAATAACTTAGGAAAACTATACATATAAAATTCAGTATACTACAAGTTAATATAAAAATATAAAGTATGCGTCCAAGTAAATTTAAAAAAATTTTAAATTTAAGTTTATTAGATGATAAAACTTATATTGATGTGTATTATGTAGAACTAAATCATAATTATGAACTGTATACAATTATCATTTGTAATTTACTATAAAGTTGTGCTGTGGTATTCCCTAAAAATAATAAAATTAACAGTATATTAATACTTAATTGTTTTGAGTTTAGAAAGAAATAATTTTAACAAATAAACACTAATATGTGTAACAATTATAAAAAATTTAACACACCTTATCTTAGTTTGAACTAGAGCAAGAGGTATTTAAAATTTAATAATATATTTTAGAAGTATTAAAGTGACTTATGTCTAATTTATACTATGTTAGTAACATTGCTGTTCCAACAACAAGACAAACTGGGTACTTGCGTATATACAATAATATATCTTGGAAATAAAAATGTTTATAAAAAATTTAGTAACAATTTAGGATCTAAATATGTTTTAGTCATAATTTTTAATAATTATTATAATTGTTTTAGTCTAATGAATGTTTGCATTGTATAAAAATGTTTTTTTTTAACAACAAACTGGCTGTTATAATAACAGAATAAACAATATTATTTTAAATAGATACTAATATTATATAATTATTATTAATATTTGAATATTGACTGAGTTCCTAATAAAATTATAATGTTGCCCAGAGCCTTGCAAAACCTTGGAACAACAATGATAAGTAGTTTAGTTGAGTAGCAAATGATTTACTAACTGATAAACAATTTAATAACTGAAACATGTTTAGTTAATGGTATAAGTACATTAGTAGTTGTTTTGGTGCAGTGAATGAGTTTTGTAAATAGTGGCACAACCAAGAAGAAGGGATTTGTGACCCCCAAAATATGTAGTTAATTTAATCTTACCCTCTTCTCCCAACCAAACATCTTCCAAAATTCAGTTTTTTTCAAATGTATAACCCCCTTCCAAAAAAATAAATAAACCCAGGTTGTAAAGTACACATTATATGTCATACAAAAATTATTATTAGTCTATAAAAAAAAAAAAATTAAATAACATAATAGGATTTATTACAACAGTTATTGTAGAAGTAAAAGAACTTGAAGAATCAAAGGAATTTTGGGATAGAAAATGAATTGAAAGAAGGGATACATTGGGACCTATAAATGTTTATATATATTCATTATTATTTATTTATGTATTCAGATACAAATTTAAACAATGTGTCTTCACTCCAACAAAACGACATCTAAACATTAACAAGAACAACTAATAAATTAATCTAAAATAATGCTATTATTATAGTTCACCTATTTATTTATTAGTGAGAAAAGTGCTATTCGGTCAGAAATATAGAAATAAATGGATCTATTAAATTACTAAATAACTAAATTATTCTGTTTATACACATTTATTTGCTAAATTACTTGCTACTTTACTAAACTATTAACATAGTGTGAACTGAACTTTATAGATTTTTTCATATCAAACAAAAAATAATGAAAGTACTTGTTATTAACATCTATATTCAAATTATTACTATAAATAAGAAAGGGACAACATTTACTAGAAGTTATTAATTTAACAAAATATATGTATTCATTCTGAATACTATAAATACTACCAGTTTTAATTTTAAATAAATATTTTATTATATTTTTACCTTTTAGCTTGTTCTAACTTTGCTTTTTCAAATTTTACATCATTTAATTGTCGTTTTAACGAGCTTATTTCTTTCTCAAAACTAGTTATTGTAGAACGACACATGATCAATTCATTTTTTGTTCTGTCCCTATAATATTTATAATTCATTATAGATAGATTTTGATATATTATTAAAAAACTAATTTATTTATCCTTACAGTAATTCTACAAGATTTTTTATTTCTTTTTTACTATCTTCTAATTGTTCTTTTAAATCATTTTTGTTAATATTTAATTCCATACATTCTTGTCTAGAATCTTTCAATACAGATTCTAAAGTAGATATTTTTGAACGTTCTCTTTCTAATTGTAAATTCACCATTGATAGTTCATTTGCTAATCGTAAACGTTCATCTTCAGCCTTCTGCTGTAAATTTTCAACATGACCTAACCGTTCATTCAAACTAAATTTAGCTGAATCAACCTTTGAGCATATATTTCTGCAAGCATCTAAGTCTTGTTCCAGTTTTGTAATATGATTGTTTCTGGAAGTTAACTGAGATTCCAATGAAACTATTTGATGGGTCAAATTGGATATCTAAAAAAAAACAAATCTACTTCTATAAACTACTAAAAATTAATTACGACTAATTTAGTATTACTTGAGCCTCATAACTTGATATAAGACCTTCTTTATCTATAAGTTTACGTTCTAAATCAGACAATCTATGTTCTTTTTCTCTAAGAAGCGTCCTGGAAGATTTAGCTTCACTTTCAAGACTGTGGTTATTGCTTTCTAACTGAGTGGCTTCACTGTTAAGGGCTTTAAACTGTTCTAATATTTCTTCCCTTTCAGATTCTTTTGTCTCAAGCATCTCTTCAACACGTCTAATTTCTAAAACATATACTTGCAACTGCATTTTTAAATCTTCGGCTTGTTTTTTTGATGCTTCCAATTCAGAGTGAAGAACTTTATTTTCTTGAACCACCATATCTAAATCATTTTGAAGCCGCCTTCATAGAAAAAACACAATTTATTATTAATAAATACAAAAAAAGTACAATATTGTATAAAATAATGCATAAATACAATAAGTGCAATATATAATAAAATATACTAATTATGACTACAACTATATTTTAAGATATAAAATTTAATTCAAGATTTTTAATTCTTATAAATATTATAACCAGGGTTCATAAGTTCATGCCTTAAAAAATGTCTAAATAAGCATGCATTTATGCACTTCAAATTGGCAAAATATGCTTTGAAATATGTCTTAAAAAGTTCAAAAATATGTTTTTATATGCACTAAATATGTAAAATTATACAGTTAAAAAATTCTTACTTAAAAAAATAATAAATCATTTTTGAAATAACATGAATTATCTAATGATTTTTTTTATAGCTATATTTTATTTTTTTATGTCGCAATTAAAAAAAATAATAGATATTAAATACTATTTAATACTATTCTTGAGCCTTCATGAACTGCGTACTCATGTACGTCTTTGTAATTAATTCATTTTAAATCTGAAACTTTTGAAAAAAATTTATTTATTAAATGCACGAGTATCAAAAAGATAAGAAAATAAAAGATAATACAATTTCTATTTTTATTTTTATACATATTTTCTGTTTAGATTTTTAATAGATTTTAATAGAATGTTGTATAATATACCTGATAAAATAGAAATATGCATAAATAAACCAAATATACAAAAACATGCCAAATAAGCAAAAATATGCAAAATTAGATTTCACATATTTAAACGTGGTACCTTGAAATAGATTTCTATGTTATCTAGTATTAAATACAACTTTGCAAGATTGATATGCAAATGCGTGAACTTATGAGCTCTGGTTATAACTAGAGCTGGGATTTCGATGCACTTTGCATTGTTTTTCAAAGCTTACTGTGCAATGCTCGTCTTGTCACAAATTGGTTTTATGTACATTTGAATGAGAATAAGAAAGTTTATTTTGCATTTTTTTGCATTTTTTGGCATTATTTAGTTTTTAGGTCATTT
This sequence comes from Sipha flava, assembly GCF_003268045.1. Lineage (NCBI taxonomy): Eukaryota > Metazoa > Arthropoda > Insecta > Hemiptera > Aphididae > Sipha > Sipha flava. The sequence continues at coordinate 1,187,495 of NW_020273018.1, forward strand.
TCTTAATTTTTTAGGACATTTTAGAGTTTTTGGAAACCAAGTGCATGAATTTGAAATTTTATTTTAAGATTTTTACACCAACATGGTTTCTAAATAAATATAACAGATTATAAGTAGGTACTCGTAATTCGTATTATATTATCGGTTTGTCACCATTATCGAACAATAACCTCTACCCGTATTTTCTGTTAAATAATCTTAAATCGGTAAAATCGACGCCTGATGATATCGTTCGACGTTCAGTACGAGTTTTGTCGTGGTTAACACCGTTTTATTACTCAGGTTAATTTTTTTTTGGTAATTTAATATAAAAATGCCAAAAGTAAAATGTTCAACAGTGAGTCGACTACGTGCGTTTGTACAAGAATTTGGACATAATATTTTTTCTACCGACGGATTGGTGTTATTCTGTAAAATATGCAACGTAAAAGTTACTGCTGAAAAACGATTTGCCGTACAACAACATTTGTCAAGAGATAAACACATCAATGGAGTAGAACGGAGTAAATCACAAAACGAAAAAAATAATACACAAAGTTTTATTACAGACGTACCAAACAGGTCGGAATATTTTTTAGATTTAACTCGTACATTTTTGTCATGTAATATTCCGTTAAATAAACTCGAAAATCCTGCGTTTTCTAAATTTTTGGAAAAATATACCAATAAACAAACGCCTGATCGCTCCACATTACGAAAAAATTACGTCAGTATATGTTACGATGAAACGACGGACGCCAATGGTCGTTATATTGCCAATATTATGATAGGTATATTAGAAGTAGGTAACATAGGTAAAATGTTTTTATTAAATTCAGAAGTATTAGAAAAAACTAATCACAGTGCAATTGCCAAAGTTTTGGATAAGTCTTTATCAATATTATGGTCACAAGGAATAATACACGATAATGTCCTTTTATTTTTAAGTGACGCTGCTCCGTACATGGTAAAAGCAGCCACATCGATTCAAACTTATTATTCGAAAATGATACATGTTACATGCTTGGCGCACGCCTTGCATAGAGTTGCCGAAGAAATAAGAATACATTTTCCAAATGTTGACGAATTGATAAATAACTACAAGAACTTACTGGCAGACAACAGAATATCATTTTTATTTGAAAATCTGAAACAAGCTCTCGTGGTTCAGTGTAAAAGTTCAGAATGTACAGGTAAATAAATATACGATCTAAACGTATTAAATAATTTATAAAAATATTTTTTGTTCAGATTGAACGAAGTCCACGTCTATGAGATTAAGTCTATGTGTACAACTTTTTTTTTAGATTTATACTAAAACTATGTATTTACAGTTTACACTTGTAATAGATTTTTATAATACATTTTTTAAAACTTTTTATTGTAATTTATACTAAAATTATTAAAAATAAAAAAAATTTTAGTTCATAAAAGCAATTTTTTAAGGGCATTTTTCGGGTTTTTTTAGGGCATTATTTAGAGTTTTTAGGTCATAAAAGCATTTTTTTTAGGACATTTTTCGGGGTTTTTTAGGGCATTAAAATCCCAGCTCTAGTTATAACTAATAAAAACACAAATTTTAGAGCAGTTGTAATTTTAACCTTTGTAAAACTATAATAACTATATCCTCCAAAAATTTTAACGTAATTTCCAAACTTTTTTCAATTTTCCCACTGTTGTAAAAAAATTTATATTTGAGTCTAATTTAAGATTAAGATTTATAATATCACTAAACAACAATTTAATGGAAATTTACAATTCTAATAGTGTTTAATAGTAAAAATCAAATTTATTCAATATATCTCTTTTTATTTAGTATAGGTACTATAATATAATTATTAAAATGGAAACATATGGAAAAAGATAAAAAAAAAGGTAGATAAAGTAAAAAATAATTTGACAGATATTTAAAAAATGGGATAGAGATAGGTGGAAGGAAGTTTATGTTGCAATAATAGGCCTCACTTGTCTTTAAAAATCAATTACGATAATGATGATGTTATTTTACTTACTTCTTTTCTTTGAGTTGACTACTCTTACTACTTTCGATTAATTTATACTCTGATTTAATATTGGAAAGTTCTAGTTTTAGATGATCACATAACTTTTCAGATTCCGACTGAGAACTTAAAGCATTTCTGTGAATATCAATTAATTAGTGTCATAAATGTAGAATTGAAAAAAAATCTTCATTTTCTTACGTAATTTTTTTGGTAGCATCTCCAAGTTTTGCATGCAATAATTGAATTTGATTTTCTTTATCCATAATTAATGAATCTAGATGAGAAATCCGCTTGTTTTTTTTTTCCAATTCATTCTTAAATTTCAATTAATTAAACAATATTAACTGTAAATAATCTTTTAGATGATATATAAAGTATGAATAATTCAACTTCTAATAATATAAGACCTATTACAATTGTTATTAATATAAATATTGTTAAATAATTAATTTTGTACAAACTGTTAATGTATCTCGATGATGATCAATGGTAATTGTGTTATTTTGAAATTTATGTCTTTCTTGTTGTTCTTCGATCAGTTGATCATTAAGTTTATTATTTAAAAGTTTTAGTTCCTCTATCCGAACATGTGCTCGTTCTAATTCTTCTTCATTAGCATTTTGAGCAAACTGTGTAGACTGTAGTGCTCGTTCAAGTCGATCTTGACAACGCCTGATAATTATCAAATAGTTGAATGTAATAATTTATTCACCAATTAAAAAAAATCTTACTTTTGATCATCCATCATAGCTATATGTCTTTTTAATTCTGCTTTTAACTGAGAAACTTCCCTGAAATATTTATCTGCTTCTCTTTGCTTATTGTTATTATCCCAGGTAAGTGAACGTTGCTTTTCAATCAATTGATGTTTTTCATCTTCTAATTGTTTGATATATTCTCTTTCATTGTATTCATTACTCTCTACCGACTCTCTAGTTTTCTACACAAAACTTAATTAGCTGCCACAACAATATGTTAAACCATATAACCAAATATATATAATGTTACTTACTTTAAGTTGACAATTTAAGAAATCAACTTCTTTCTTCAAACTAATTATTTCTTCAGCAAATTCATCTTTTTCTCTTCTGAGCTTTAAAATGTTTTGTCTATCTGATCTTTCAATATCATCTCTTTTTATTTCTTCAATTTTTCTTTTTAAATCTATCACCTTAAAAACAATTCAAAAAATCTGAATGAAATAAAAGGAAAAATGTATTTCTAATTATTTTATAATTACTTCTGTATTATGTTGTTTTTTTAAACAGTTTATTTCATAAAGGTATTCGTCTCGCTCAGCTCTTAGTTTACTCACAGCAACTTCCAAATCATTTGACCTTTTTCCATGTATTAATGGGTCTAATTGAGATTTAATTAATTTTTCTAATTTCCTTTCATACTCTTTTCGTTCTGCATCAAAAGCTTTTCTAAGCTCTTCTGATGATACCATATTAGAACTGGTGCAATATCTATTTTCTTGCCATTTATTTGTTTTATCATTATTTTCTAATTGCATAACAACGATAAAAATAATTTAAAAATTTTAATATATAAATTATACTTATATATTTATTTGAATAATTTACTTGATTTTTCTATAATTTCTTCAAGTTGTAATATTTTTTGTGATTGTAAATGTTTTTCCTCAGATAATTTTTCTATTTCTAATATCAAATCACTTTCTAAAATATTAACAATGAGGAATAAATAAGTTAAAAATTCTTTTTACAAAATATATTTAGATTTAAACTGAAGCTCACCGATATTTTTAGAGTGGTTCTTATTTTCTAAAAGTAGTTTTTGATCATTAAGAGCTTTTTTCAATTTATTTTCATATTCACTTATTTTAAATTCAAGAGCTTGATTTTTTGATTTAAGTTCAACCAACTGTGTATTGTTTTCAAGTATAACACTTGTATCCTTAAAATCAAAATAATATTAAATACCTAAATAATCCAACCTAAAAATGATTAAATACCTTATCACAGTTACAATGATTTTTAATATATTCATTTAGAGAACGCTGAAGAGATTTTTTTTCTTCAGTTACTCTAGTAAGGTGAAAAATTGCTTCATTATGATTAGCCAATGCCTCTATATGTAACACAATACAATTACTTTTACATAAACTTGAAAAAAGTATTGGGTAATAAATGTATTATAAACATATTTGAATACCATCCAACTGCCTTCTAAGTATTTCATTATCAGCCTTGTTGTTTATAAAAGAATCCTTGTTATTTTTATTCACCTGGCACAGTGGATTCTTATTGCACTAAAAAATTCATAATATAGAATACATGAGTTACACAAGCAAATACACACGCTTTAATTTTCTTTACTTATATAATTATTATTACCTGACTTTTTGTATGTTTGATAATTTTATTTAATCTTACTATTTCTCGATTATATTCATCTACTTTTTGCTTTAAAAATTCATTTTCTTTACTTGAAGTTTCAGTATTTATTTCTTCATTATTACAAGTATTTAAATTATCAATTTGTATTGTAGGCCTAAAAGATTTAAAATTTTTATCTGAAACAAAAAAATAATATTGTGATCTCAATTTCTATTAAAAATATTAAATAAGTAAGAAGAAGATGTACTTTTAACTTCAATTTGAGGGATAAGAAATAGATTTCCTAATTCTAATAGTTTAGCATTTTTCAAAACAGCTTCATCTTCTAAATCTTTTACTTTTTGTGTAAGTTTTTCATTTTCTTGTGTCCATTCATTTTTTTCACATTCAAGAATAGAAACTTTATTCAAAATGTCTACAAATAAAAATATATTTATTAACATATTTTATAATTATAAATTATAAGTATAAGTTTTAATACATCAGACTAAAATTACATAAAATTGTTTAAATAATACTAAAACGATTTATAGTTAATATTAGTGCCCAAGTACAAAGTCCAACTACTTGGAATCCTTAAATAATTGAATACAAATTACAATTTATATTTATTAATTACTAAAAAATGTACTGGTAAATAATTCTTAAGTTTGTGTTTAATGTTTTTACTGTGGAAGTAAGAATTATAACAGGACTTACTATTTTCACTTTCTTGTAGTTTTTTTAGTTTAGTTTTCAACTCATTACATTCTTGTATAAGTGAGCAATTATCTCGTACATATGGAGTAGACTTTGCTTCTAAGTTTCTAGCAACCTGGAGAGTGTTTTGAGCGATATTTTTGTACTGCTTCAAGCTATCAGTTGTCTGCAATAAGTCTGCTACTAGTTGACTGACAAGGCCTATTGAATCAGATGGCATATATTGACGATAGCCAAGTGCATCCAATTGATATCTAATTGATTCAAACTGTTCATTATTTTCAGCCTGATTCATAATGGTATTAGTGCAAAATAAGTTCACTGTTCTGTAGATTTACATTTTATATTTACACATAATTTATTTGAAACGTTATAATCTAGAAAAAATATAACTTTAACGCATTATATTTTGTTGTATATAATTATGAAATAAATTTAATGCAACATTTACCTATAACATATTTACAATTTTGAAAAGTTTTGCTTATTTGATAACAGAATTAACAAAATAACGTCCATTTTGATATTGATAAATAAAATCATTGATAAGAAAATTAAAACTAGAAACAAGTGGTTGGTAACATAGGTGGTCACATTGATTGTTTAATCTATCTCTTCACTCTAATATTAAAATAATTCCCTGCGATGCGATTGGTCGGAAAACTTTTTAAATCCCGTGGAGAGTTATCATAAATATATATTTTATTCGGTAACTGAAATATCAAGATCTATACGCATATTCATACCTTTTTTTTTAAATTCTATGCCAGTCTATTAAATATAATAAATTATACACTTATGTAACCTTCAACTATTGTTAAGACACTTAACTCTGTAAGAGTACTATTATTATGTTTGATTATTTTCAATTACACTACGGTTTGCCCTCTGCTATTTCATTTTTTTATGTACATATAAATGTTTTAAATATTTATTATATTGGTTTTTATACGTTTGACACCATGCATCGATTGTTAGTATAGTACCGTAAGTATGGTGCCATAGTATTTTTAAGAAAACAATTAGGTGGGGGTCTCCTAGATAGCGAACGCCATTGACGCACAGACTTCTATACTAACTAGATAAGGTACTGTCGATATTTACCAAGGTTATGAATAGGGTCCGGATTTGTATGCACTTAAAAACCTTAAAATAGTATGCATTTATGCATCAAAAAACCTTTAAATATGCACTAGATATGCTCTTATTTTTTTTAAAAAATATGCTCTTACCCAAAATATATGCATTATAATTTTTTTTTTAATTTTTTCTTTATATATTATTAAATAATAATTAATACAACATAATCAAACAAACTTAATTTTTTTATTACCGGCACTGCGACATCAACTTACAACATTAATTAAAGACAAAAAATGTTTAAAAATTACATTAAATTAATAAAGTGCACTTTAGTTAAAAATAATAATAAAAAAAATGTATTTAATTCTTTTATACCAATGAAGACAATTTATATATATAAAAAAAACAATTTAAACAAATAAAAACATTTTAATTACCTAATAGATATAAATCGATATTTACTTTTTATAAAAAGAGTTAACAATAATATACTCTTCCATATGTTCAGGTGTCATATTTATTCTTCTATCACTTAATATATGTTTATATAGACTGAAGGATCTTTCCACATCTACTGACGTCAACGGTGCATATTTCATATTTGCCACAGAGCAAGGATTGAAATTTTCTGGAATCTGTATTTCATTGTTACCTGATATAACTAGTCCGATTTGTTCTAGTACTTGAAATCCTTTATTTTTTTGATATAACTGAGATATTTTATTTTTTATGATAGAACCTTTGTCACCTTGTATATTTGATAGTTCGGAAATTATATTTTTCGTAATCTCTAACGATTGTAGTAATGTCAATTTAGTATCTTCTAAGTTTGTGATTGCCCGAATAAGTCCAGAAAAGTTAATTTTTATAAATGTTAAATCATTTTTCACTGTAGTCAAATTGAACATTTTTTTACAATTATCTACACTTGCTGAAGAATCATTATCTAGTTTTTCTATTACACTTTTAATACCTTCATAGTTATTTGCATTAAATATAACTGCCTCTATCCATGTCCCCCATCTTGTAATAACTGGTTCCGGGGGCAATGGTAAACCAGGTAGCATTTCTTTATATAGTTGAATACGAGAAGGTGACTTTAAAAAAGATTTTTTTACATTGTTAATTAATTTATTTACATCGGGGAATAACTCTCTTACCTTTTCTGCTACTCTGTTTAATATATGTGCTGCGCATGTTACATGGATGATATTTGGGTAAAACACTTTTAATGCATTTCCAGTTTTAACCATATATGGCGCTGCATCTGATAAAAACAATCTTAGGTTTTCGTCATTTCCCCCAGCGGGCCATAATATTTTTAAACTATCGTTAATAAAACGAGATACGGTAGAGTGATTTGTTTTTGGCAGTTCTTTACATGCTAATAGATACGGTTGACTTGGTGTATCACATTCTAAAACGCCAACTAATTAATTTGCTATATAACAGCCGTTTGTATCAGTTGTTTCGTCTACAGCAATCCAAATATCTGAATTTCCAATAATTTCTCGGATTGCATTTATAACATTATTGTAACATGGATCAAGATAATTTTTTCTAAGTGTACTTTCATCGGGAATATGCTTACCTGTGTACTTTTCCAAAAAATTCTTGAATTCGGGAATTTGAAGTTTATTCCATGGTATATTAGCGACTATCAAAGCTGAACAAAGATCCTCGTTAAAAATGTTACCAGATTTAGGTTTTGCGTCCAATACAAATAATTGTTTTTTGTTATCATTTGCTTTACGATTTAAAGCACTTTTATGCAAAGCAGTATCAACGTGTTGTTGTATTTGAAATTTTTTGGTGCAAACGATTTTTTTGTCACACAATTGACAAAACACTACAGAACCGTCCGTAGTAAAAATTGTGTGGTCTGTTTTATTATACAATGCAATCCAATGTTTTATTAAAATTTGAATATTACTACGACTTTTCGGCATTTTAAAATTTACGAGTGTAAAAAAAATTATTAAAGAAATTTGTTTATATACGGAATGCGGATTACGAAATTATATTTATAGGCGATTACCGACTGGCGACTACAGCACGACGCGTGACGATTAAATACCAACTAAATGTAAAACAACAAGAGCCACGATGCAGCGTGTTTATCCAATATAAGACTTAAAATCACGATAATAATAATAATAATCATGCTAAAAATATAATTGTATGAAGGAAATTTATATGTAACTGGTCTTCATTGTTGTCGATCGATGTGTTTCGATAAGCAAGATATGGTTTTAATACAAATTAAATATTTCCCCACAATACTTCATAAACTCATAAATCTAGTTTCTATAGTGAAATATAAATAAAATAACTATTATGTACCAAAATATGCTTTATTATGCCAAATTCTTCAAATATGCTCTCAACCTTAAAATATGCATTTATATGCAAAATAAACTTTTTTCTATAGATTCTCTGCTACACAAATCGCTCACATTTCTTACTCCTGTTGAACTGCATACACTCATTACAAATATGTAAATGCATAAAAATCCGGACCCTAGTTATGAAGCTTGGCTTATCAGTTTCCGCCATTTTGTCGGTTGGCAAAACATTGAACATTACATTTAGTCCTGTGCAGCATTACATTGAATATTCTTTTACAATTGATTATTTATTATTTAATAGAAAATTGTTTTTCACTCGTACAAATATCTTTTAAGCAATAAATTTTCTCAGGACCATTTAGAGATATTTTTCTCTAAAATTCGTTAGCGTTTTGGTTATAATAATAACCCTAATGTAATATAATTTAAATCATCTATGAAACAGTTGTTTTTTAAAAATTCCATCTCTTCATCTTACGCTGGTAACTGTATTGAAATGCACAACAATAGTGTTGAAAGTATATTTGAAATACGCTGGTCAAAAATAAATTCTGATGATTTATTAAACATTGAATATGAAGAAGAATCAAATCTTTCAGATTTTTTGATAGGTGAGACTGACCAATCCAGAATTATCAAGGATAATATTCTTTATTATATTACTGGTTTTATTGTTAGAAAGTTACTTAAAATAATTGATTGTTCAACATGTGTAGACAATTTTATAGAACAATCAAGTGAACATAACTATAGTCATAAACATGTCTTTTCTGTATTGACTGATGGGAAAAATGGAGGTGGATTATTAAAGAGTTCAAAAAATGTTATGAAATTATTTAAATATATTGGAAATTCTTTAATCAAATTAACTAACAATTTTACTTCTCATATATCTGGTTTATCTGCAAAAATTATGAATATAATTTCAATATCTTACAAAACATGACATGTTCCGATCATTCATTTTTAGAAAATCATAAATTAGATTTAGTAACACTAATCTGTAACGAATATTTGAAAATACGTCTACATCATGTTGCCAAATCAAAAACGTCATCTATTGTTAGAAACGGCGACAATTAACCAAATTAGTATTATTTAGTAATATGTGATTGTATACTGTGTATGTTTTAATAATAAACTAATATGTATATATTTGTGATAAACATTGTTTTCTTTTTTCTTAATTATATTTTGTTTAATCCTTAAATTTTCACATTATTTAAATCTGATTTAATAAAGAAATATCAAGGAAATAATTATTTGCTGCATATAGAATAATAGATTTTGTTGCCAACCGACAAAATGGCGGTTGTTCACCTTATCAGCTTTACTCATAGCCATGTAAATTATATAGTAATTACTTATCTAGTGTAGTGTTGTAAGCGAGTAGTATTTAGTATATATATTATTATTATTATTATAACTATTATTATGAATGTATACATAACATGTACGCGTAGGCATTAGTCCTTTATGTGGGGAGTAATGCAAGTAAGCATTTTTGGATTAACCGGACGCCTCTCGCCGTCCGTATAACCAGTCATATTGTAACCAAGTACATAAACGGTCAATAAACGAACTCATAATAGTAATTTGTTCACGAGTCTTAACCATTTTTTAATCCTTTACTTTATTCGAAGTGCGAACTTACAAACGTTACATAGTGTCGACGGACTCAAACGAGTTTAACGGATCCGGCCTATAACAGTAGTATAGAAGTCTGTGCTTTGACACCGAAGGCGTATCAATTTTCCACCCGTATATTATCAATAGTTAATAATTATCACAAGTAGTAACCGTGGTAGTATTGCATGATACATTGTACCATTAATTATAGAATAGAATAAATTATTCTATAATCAATGATAAAACTAACGACATTAATTAAACGATAAGCAATACTGCACACAATGAAAACTAGACACGTCCGAACACAATGACTGTCGAGACAAGACTGACCCATAAATGTTAATAATATTATTTGTAAATTTGGAAAAATAAAACAAAGAAGATTAAACTTTATTATTTAATTTTAAAAATTAACAATTTCATGATTAATAATGTTCTAATTTTAATTATTTTGTAATTGTGTATTATCTTTTTGCCCTTTTTCTAAACATATACTTCTTAATCATTTTAATTCTTAGTTCCTAAAAATTTAAAAACCAAAACTTATTTTAAAATATTCTTTAAAAAAAAAATAATAACTATAATAAGCCATTATTAAAATGATTAATATTTCTACATAATTTTAAAAGTGTCAATATTTTCAAAAAATGTAAATTCAAAAAATGATCTTTATTCATACATAGTATTTATAATCAATGACTTTACTAACATTTTACTGTATTAAGATCTTTCAAATGTCAACAAATAAATAAATAAAGAAGTTTAACAATAAAATAAAATATGATTGTTAATTGTACATCCATGACACAACAACATTTTATTTAGAACACTGATAATTATAATAAAACAAATAATGAATTAGAATTTTAAATTTGATAATCTACATGTTTTATTGTTTACAGATAATAATAGAAAATATAATTTTTCTATTTAATATAAATTTTTTTATAATTTGGATTTAATACTATGTTATTTTATTCCCAAATCACTTTCAATAAAAACTGAGCAATATAGTTTTTTGCTAAGTTGTTCTAACTATAACTTTTTTATACTTAACATTAAATTTTAAACTCAATATTTTCATAGATAATTGACTTTAATTTATGATAAATGTTATTTATTATATAACAAATGGTAGAAACTAAAATAATATGTATATACATTTCTAAAAATGCAGTGAGTTTTACAAGAACACATACTCAGGTAATTCAATTTAACTAACTTCTAAGATAAATGGATTGGTTTAACATTGTTAAAGCTTGAAATTATAAATTAAAATTAATCATGAATATAAATTAATTCACCAAAAACATTAATTAAAAAGATAAGACAAGTAATATAGTTAGGCTTCCAAAAATATAATACATTTTTGGCAATGTTTTTTGTGGGTGGGTAAAACTTAATATTAAACTCTTAGTCAAAAAAAAAAATTTTTGGTACGACAGTCTTTAACATTAAATAATATTATTTTATGGAATACATTTAAAATTTTTTGTTTGATTACACTGATATTGATTCAAGAAAATCAAATCAAAATTGTATTTTTACTGTTTTCTTTATAAATTCTTTGTCTATCTTTTAATTCATATAATAAATACACAAATAACTTGATATATGATTGAATTTAATTAATCCAATGAAGATTAAAATTCTTTGTATCTAAACAAACAAAAGTAGCAAAAGTAGTAAAAATAATAAATTCACATATATAAAATTAAGTAAATTAATTTAATTAATAAATTGATTTGGCACTTAGAATATGTTATAAAATACTGGAATGTACATAAATACTGTTATGGTTATATAAAAACTTTTTTTAACAAAATAAATAACACAAAATTAATTAAAATTGGAATATAATATTACAATGTAATATTCTGATATTATAGCAAAACACAAATATGTTTTTCTGATTTTTCTTACCGATTATCAATAGATTTATCCACTTTGAAGAAAGAAAATGTACCCATAATTAATGTAATCACTAATAATGTAAGTTGCACATACATCCCAAAATGATTACAGTAAAAGAAACTAACAGCAGCCGCTATTGACTAAAATATATTAAAATGAATATAAAACAGTAATTCAATAATATTTTATAATTAATTATTGAACAAAAAATATATACCTGCATAAATTTGAATAAGGCCATGGCAGGAGCACTGTTTTCAGAATACCTTTGTCCAATTACATTGTAAATTTGGGTATTAAAACAACTATCTCCAAAACCCAATAGGAAACTGCACAAAATTGCTAAATACTGACTAAATAAAATAAAAATTAAATGGTAAGATAACTATTTTGGATGAAATTAATTTTGTATATTATTTATCGTCGTTGACACGAAAAAACCTCCAATGTGCCAAATTTATGATTTTGAGAAATTGGTATCCCTGAATTCAGAAAAAATGGGGGATGATTTTGGTAAAATCTTCAATGTGCTATCTCCATTGTAGAAGTAATGAAAAACGATAAATAAATCCTCTCATGTGTTATTAACTATAAATCGTTTATGAAATTTTTACTTTGATTTTTTTCAGTATATTGGTTTATATTTTTTAAATTTATTTTCATTAATCACACTTTGTGTATTTTTAAAACGTTTTTCGTCCCTCCTGAAAAATTAGGTTTTAGTACATTGGAGATTTTTTCGTGTCAACGACGATATATTACTTTGGTTCAATTAAAGATATTGCACTTGTATCACCAAATGGGGAATCATCTGGAAGGTTTATAAATATCAAACCATACGCAATAATATTTACAAAAAAACCTAATGCAACTACAGCTGAATGACTAAATCCCTTAGATTCTATGTTATTATCAGAAGTCTTTTTTCCCAAAATGCTGAATAGAAATCCACCTATGAAAAATTTGAATATATATTCTAAATGTTGGAAATAATTGCTGCATATTCTAACCTATAATTTCGCCAACTCCAATTAATATTCCAGATAAACCAACTAGTTGTTTACTGTTTGGTCCTAATGCTGTGGTAAATCCAATGCTTGAACTATAAACACCACTATAAAATGACAAGTGTAAACCAGTAAATGTTATTAAGATTATCATCGAACTATACTCAAAATTTAAACTTATATATATATAATAAAACATTATTTGTAATATTTTCTACTTACCAGTAAAAAAAAATGACATATTTAATAAGCACATATCTTCAGTAAGAAAAAGTGACATGGAATTTTTTATTTCTTGAATGGGATTTAAAGTTTCTCCTAGTTCGTTTTCAGCTCCCTCAGAACTTACAGGAGATCGTAAAAGTAAAAATAATAATGTACCCAAGAAACATACAGCTGTAAGAACAGTGAACACTAATGTTCGAGTTTTTTCATCTAAATGGGTCTTATCATAAAGAGCAAAAAATACAAATGTATTTCCTAGAAACATACTAAAAACAAAAACAAAAATTATATATAATTAATATACTAAAATATAACAATACAGTGATACTAAATATTAAAATATTGAAGAGCAACATAGAAAAACCAAAATATTGTATAAAATTAATTTAATTTTAAATTATTATAGACTTTTTTAATTTTATTTAAAGTTTTGGTGTTATTAAAATTGTTTATTGGTACCAAAAAAGAAAAATTGGTTTGACACAATAGGGAATGCAAATGTATATATTATTCTTATACATTTTATAATTATGTATACAATGAGAATAATTTAAAAATAATTTTTCCTCTCTTTTTTCCAAATTCTTTATCCCCTAAAAACTCCACCCTAAATAAATTCACAATAAATTTCATTATCTAATCCGTTTTCAAAATATAAAGACAATGGGCTTTATAGTTTTCATGTAGAATAAACATGTACATTTTGCACTTAATAAAAATATTTTTAGAAAAAGAATAAGCTTTGAAATGTAATAATGATGGTAATATAATAATAGTAATGTTAAATTTTTGATTAAAAGAAAAATAAATTTAAAACTATGTATAACTTAAGTATATTATTACTATAAATAAAAATTTAAATAACAAATAATCTTTAAGACATAAAGTACTGCAGTATAAATATAAATTATAGTATGCATTCAATATTGTATACATATAATTATTTAAAATATTATGCCAAACAAATAATAAGTACCTCATTTGTAACAATGCCCAAAATACTCCTGAGTTTCTGGACATTGTAGATGAATCAGAATTTAATGTTAAATATGTTCCTTGACCAGTCCAAATAACTGAAGCACCAAAACCGACAATTGCAGACATTAAATAAAGTAAATATGTTGCAGGCCAGAGAAATGAAACTAAAAACATACTAAACAAAATTTTGTTATTTAATTTAATTAAATAATAAGATATCAATATACTGTGTGTAAGTAAATACAAACGTGTAACAACATGCTCCTATAAACATGGCTATTCTAGACCCTGCATAACTAATAACTGATGGAGATATCCAATTGCATAATGCAAATACAACATAGATAATGGATAAACTAGTATATCCATCACCAGTAAATGATGGATAGTCATTTTGGATACTCTTCAGTATAGTTTTCTAAAAAAAATAAACAACACAATATAAAACAATATTCAATAAAAATGCTAATACATTTTGATACATTAAAGTAACATTTGATTTATTTATAAAGTTTATTAAGAAATTATTCAACTTAAACCATTAACTATTAAAATACCAATTAGGTTATTTTTAGTTATAATTATTGAAAAAATATTTTTTGAATTAATATTGTTTGTCATTTGAACCAAAAATAATTATAATCTAAAAATCTTTTAGACAAATAAAATAAAATGTAATGACATATTTTATAATTAATGATAGTAATTTTTATTTATACTTACTACTGAATAGTAAAGCTTCAATATTATTATTGTTTATTATTACTATTTTTTTAATAAAAAAAAGGTAGTCATGTTTCACTTTTCAAAATTATTTATAACTATTTTAATAATTAAATAAAAATAAAAAAATAATTCTAAATATATACCTAATGTTATCTCCATTAATTCACATATATTTTAAAGCAATTATTAATTATTGCCTTTGAACAATTATTTTTAGTAAAGGTTCTTGAAGTACCTACTGACATTAAATATCTTAGATATTAAAAAATGATAGTTAATTTTCATAGAAATATGTTCATACTCAAGAATAATAAGAAAACTTTAAATTCTTTTAATAAAAATAAAATATACAAAAACAAATCTCCTAATTTTAAACAATAAGTTAATAGCTCAGTAAAGATTCAATGTTTTCAAACCAAATACACTCAATTCCTAATAATATACCTCAATATTTCCCATTGTTTGAAAAGCAGTAAAAACAAACATAAATGCTAAGCCAAGGAGGCTAACATTTAAGAGTCTTTTGTCCATTTTGATTTATTGGTATAGAAAAGTTCAATTACTTCTTGATGTAAGTACCTGTAAATAATAATATTAATTTAAATAAATCATAAAATTATATTAGATATTCTTGAAAAAAGTATCTAATGAATATTAATATACAACATTGGTATTGATTTGTACCAGAACTAACATTAAATGTAGAATAATTAAATTTAATAGTATACATGGTATGATCTTTAATGAATAATTAAATAAACTTTTTTTTTTTTTTTTTTTTTTTTTTATTTAAGAAAAATTTACAATCTATATACAATTTATATAATAAGTAAATATGATGAGATGAATATTACAGGACATGAAAATCTTGAGGGAAGGGAGTGTCCAGTGACACTACTTCCAATTTAAACTTAGTGGGGAGGTAACTTTATAATAATAGCACTAGACATTATTTAATAGATCACGCGGCCATTTGCGTTTGAGGCGACGAGGGGGCAAATCAGGTATTGTGCAAGAAGAGAGTTTAGATATGAGTGGGTTTGGATGGTTAAAGGTATTTTTATGAAATTTGTTATAATGATAAGAGGCAAGAGTGGATATTGATGATATGTTAAGATCATGATGTAGGGTGCGGTTGCTGACGTACCAGGGAGCATTAGAGAGGACACGCAGAGATATTGATTGGAATGCTTGGAATTTGATTAGGTTTGAATTTTTAGTGGTACCCCACAGCTGTATTCCGTAAGTCATTGCTGGACGTAATATTTGTTTATATATTAGTGTTTTGTTATTTAAAGAGATTTTGGATCGAAGAAGTGGTCTTAATTTGTGAAGCCTGAGGTTAAGGGAAGTTCTTTTAGCTTTGACGTGATTAGCCCAAGTTAGTCTTTTGTCGAGAAGGAGTCCT